>NC_139222.1:230867725-231467725 GCF_055691185.1 Crinia signifera
CGTTATTAGGTTGGTGCCAAAATGTCGACATGCAGTATGTCGACATTGACAAAAGGTCAACATACACTAGGTCTACACTGACAAAAAGGTCAACACAAGCAGATATTCAACATGGCAATAGTCGACACATTTAAAGGTGGCCGTGGGGGGCTTTCCAAGTACCTAGAAACACCCCCTGCCCTCCGATCCATCAGTTCAGCTGACGTGAACTTTAATTTGGAATGGTAGCATGGTGAGGGAAGAGAAACTCATGTCGACCCTTTCATGTGTGGACCATTACCATATCAACCTGAACTAATGTCTGTCTACCTAGACATTGGGCCAGATGCACTACGTTTCAAAAGTGATAAAATGGAGAGTGATAAACAGCCAGCCAATCACCTCCTAACTTCCATGTCACAGGCTGGGTATGAAAAATGTCAGGCAGGTGCTGATTGGTTGGTTGTAAATCACTCTCCATTTTATCACTTTTGAAGCTTTTTGCATCTGGCGGCCCATTGTCTGTGAGCTAATCCGCACCCCTGAAAACACCAATAATAGGAGGTACCTAAACATTTTAAGGATCCCCTGAATGAATCTTTAAATATAACAGAACTCATTACTGACTGGAAAGCTTGGAGAGGTCATAGAACCATTACCAATGGGATGATGAACCTTTGCCAGCAGGAGGTCTCCCTCTACAGCAGGGCTGGGCAACAGTGGCCCTCCAGCTGTTGATGAACTACACATCCCAGGATGCTTTGCATTAGTTTTGCTATGTGGCCATGCTGAAACTGATGCAAGGCATGCTGGTATGTGTAGTTCATCAACATCTGGAGGGCAGCTATTGCCCAGCCCTGCTCTACAGCAATTCATAACTCCAATCCTTAAATTCCAGCATTTCCAAAACATGTGGAATAATTGCCAAACAAGAAATATAGAGTAACCATAGGCGTGCGCACGGGGGGTGCCAGGGGTGCACAGGCACCTCCTAATGACTGGGCACCCCCACGCACGATTGCAGCCAGGCAGACGCCGCCAGCGGGGTCTGCGGTGGGCGCCGACGCCTGCCAGGGACAGGTTGTGTGTTTAGTTCAGTTATCGCGCTGCGCTGCGCTCGCTTCGGGTCCCGGGACCTAGTTCACGCTGATTGACAGCATCATAGAGGAGGGTGCCGGCGCCGTATAGGACAGGACAGCTGAGCGATGGCTCAGCTGTCCAATCATATCTGACACAGCAGCCTGCGGCTCAGTGACTGGCTGAGCATGCAGGCTGCAGAGAGAAGGAAGGAAGGAGATGTGGAGGACTGTGCTGTAGGAGTCACGTTGTGCACAGCCTGTCTGCCCCACCAGGCATCTACATAAGTGAAAGTAAGGCAGCACTTCCACATTTACAAGAACAGTATGGGTTTTTGTGTATATATATATATATATATATATATATATATATATATATATATATGTGTGTGTGTATATATGTATACACACACACACACACACACACTATATATATATATATATATATATATATATATATATATACACACACAGTATGTATGTATATATATACACACATACATACTGTACTTAAATATGTATAATCCCCCCCTTGCTCTTCCCAGCCTTTCTTTCCTTACACTCCCCTCTCCCCCGCCCACCCCTGTCACGTCCCTCCCCCCCATAATGTGTAATGGGCATCACATGTGTCAAATAATGTGTAATAATGTGTAATGGGCAACACGGTGTGTGGCTTAATGTGTAATGGTGTGAGGCACAACGTCTAATGGGAATCATGGTGTGAGGCGCACTTGTAATGGGTATCACAGTGTGAGGCACAACGTCTAATAGGTATCACGGTGTGAGGCGCACTTGTAATGGGTATCACGGAGTGAGGCGCACTTGTAATGGGTATCACGGTGTGAGGCGCACTTGTAATGGGTATCACGGTGTGAGGCGCAACATGTAATGGGCCTTATGGTGTATGGCATTATGTTGGAAGGCATTATGTGGAATGGGCATTACTGTGCAATGCATTATATGTAATGGGCATTACTGTGTGTGGCATTATGTGTAATGGGCATTACAGTGTAAATTTTTGCAGCGCACCTTTGGCGCGCACTATCCCTGTTTTTAGTATTCTGAAGTGCATATACATAACTAAGTCACCTATTTAGTTTGCAATGATACCCATAGGCGGTGATGGACACGCCCAATAGATGGTGATGGACACGCCCCCCCCATGGTGCACCCCCTAAGAAAATGGGCTGCGCACGCCTATGAGAGTAACTCACCTGTGTATAAGTAAAGCAATCCAGAAAACATGTCTTGTTGGGCTAACTTGAGGTCTGGAGTTGAAAGCCATTGCCCTAGTACATGACATACATTACTTACCTCTAGTAAGCAGAACACAAGAACCACTTTTTCGAGAATTCTTCCCCATATTAAGGACTTGCCATAGTCACATTGATCTTCTCTTTGCTCTTTGTTATTTTAAACAAAAAAGAGAAACAAGGGCTCTTTTATATATGGAATTAGTAGTCTACATTAAATTGAGGATGTGTCTTGTGGAAGATAAGACAAGAGCAAGATATAATATATTCCTTTGAGGTTTTTCCTTTATACAAAATTCATAAATTAAGGTTTGCATCTTTCACGCAAAATATTTATTTAAAACACTATAGAATAAAAATAAAGGAATATCTTTTATAGACAGTGCTAAGTATAAATTCAAAATTTAATATTAAGCATTTATTATAATTAAATGTCAACACTGAATGGTAATTAGTGGCTTGTGATGCTAGCCCCTGCAGTGGTAAAGAGTCCTTGAAGTGGCATAGAAAATGAGATTGCAAATGATCTACTTTTGGCTGTCAGGCATGATGATATCATCTACGTTTACATCAAAGCAGAGCGATTATGTCTAGACAGACAGATGAACTTTTTCTATCATTTATTAAAGTTTCTTTAATGTGATTGTCTCCTTCCATGCATTGGGTGGTAAACCTAATTTTTTCATTATTAGGGATGTAGCACAAAAAGCCTGTCTGCAGCCGAGGAGACACATACAATCAGAATTCCTTACACCTCCATTGTTTTAGTAGATGTCAGACAAACTGTGATCACGTACGGTAGAATTGCTCTTACATGTCCGCGTAGTCTTGTTAAATTGTATTGAGAGTCTGAGACCCAATTGATGTCTCTTTAATTTGACAAGATAGAATAACAATGGAAATAATAGTAGCCCACGAGGCCTCTAAAACATCAGATGTTGTTTTTTGCACTTAAAAGAGCTTTGTGTGCGATAATTGATCTTTCTATAAGTGGACGGGTCCTTGGACATTGCTCAGTGAAATGAATGAAAGGAGAATGAGAAAATAGTGTTGCACAATTGCACAGGGTTATTGTTGATTACGTTCGATTATATCGATACAGCAGAGTAATATTTTTATTTATTTTTTACAATTAAAAAGGCAAGTAATATAGTTTAGGTAATAGGGTGTACACATGGTTCGATATTGTCTATTTTTCTATTCGATTGTGCTAGCAAAATCGAGTCAAAATCAAATGGAAATTGAGCGCATTCCATCCTGATGCGCGGCCCCGCGGCTTTGAAATCACAAAGAAAAATAGACTGCAGGCAAGACTATAGAGTACAGATCTGTACAATATCGTCTAAATCAAATGTGTACACTGCGATATGCAATTTGATCCGAATTTAGAGACTGAATAGAAAGAACATCGCACTGGGTTGTACTCCGTAAATTAATTTATCTATTTTCATGTGCGCTATTTAGAATGCGAACACGTTCACTGCATTAATACAATAAACACATTTATTTTTCTGCATGCTACAGTATGAAATGACATACCTCCTAACTGTGCAGACATACAGATGAAGCTCTCTTCATCTTTGCAGGGGCTGGCGATTTGCAGGGGCTTGCGGCCGGCTACCGGCAGGGGCGCACGTGCACGAGACGCTCGCACTCCCCGTGGCAACAGAGCCTGCCGCCGGTCCCCTCTGCCTCCCCTGCCATCGCTGCCGGTCCCTCTCTCCGCCCGACCCCTCCCCCGAACTGGGCAGCGTCTTCCTGAAGCGACGAAGTGCAGGGAGACACTGCCCAGCTGCCGTGATACTGGGACGCCTGTGCGTGTGAGACGCACACGCTTCCCAGTCCCTATCGCTGGCACTTGCTTGCAATAGATAAGCCCGGCTACATCTGTATGAAAGACAGTCCAGCTTTTTTCGGGACTGTCCCGCTGTGTCACCTGCAGGCAGCAGTGTCCCACTTTGGGGAGCAGTTGAGAGACCCCCTGTCACTTGCTGTTTTGCTTAGCAGAGCAGCAGTGAATAGATGTTGTGCCCATGCACACAGCATCTATTCAAGGGAGAGAGGGGATGAGGGGGCATGACAGCAGCTCACTGAAGGGCAGATTTCTTAAAATTGATGAAGTGATAAAGTGGCCGGTGACAACGCACCAGCCAATCAGCTCCCAACTGTAATTTTTCAAACCCAGCCTGTAACTTGACAGTAAAGGGATGACTGACTGCTGGTTCTTCAATGGCCACTTTATCACGTCACCAGGCTTAATAAATGTGCCCCTGAACATTAGACATACCCCCCCCCCCCCCCCCCAATAACGTCAAACAAGAGGTGTGGCTCACGATTGCATAATTATTATTATTTCAAATCCTCATTTGTCAAGACCATGCCCCTTTCTGGACATGCCCCGCTCCACTGGAAGGTTGAGAGGTATGCAATGGCACCTATTTATTTTTATTTATTTATCAACAGTTTCTTATATAGCGCAGCATTTTCCATTGCACTTTACTATGGTGCATTTGTGTTATTTATATATATATATATATATATATATATATATATATATATATATCCAAAAAACAGTTTATCCTTTAAGCGCTGATGTCTGCAGGAGAATGTCCAGGATATATATAAAACCAGGCCGTGCTGCACTCCTATTAGGGCCCTTCCAACTTAGCCCAATCTGTAAAATGCATAGAAAGAAAAAAGGAGGCGCACCATAGTGTAGTATTTAAAGTTTAAAAGTAGAAACTTTACTGAAGCTATTAAAAACTCACACAAGTACAGGTGTTATAGGATATATAACACATAAGCGCATATTACAGGTATATATGGAAATATTTTATTGTATCCAAAAAAGTTATTATTGTTACTTGAGGTAACAGCCTGGTGCCCAAGTTCAGTTAGGGAATTACCACCAATGGGCACCAGGCTGTTACCTCAAGTAACAATAATAACTTTTTTAGATACAATAAAATATTTCCACATAAATTACATAATCCTATAAAAGATTAAGAATAATAACTGTAATATTATTATCTTCTTGCTTTGTTATTTTTGTATTCTCCCCGTTTTCCAGATTGGATCAACTAGTATAGAATAATGAATTATTTGGATGAGCGTCCAAGAATTTTTATACATTTTTATACATGTTTTTTATACATGTTCTCATATATGTTTTTATATACTTGACATGTATTGCTTATGCATTTTTTATCTTTTATTTTTATTTTTATTAATATGCTGCTATATATATATATGCACTTTTTTCTCTTTGTCTGAATATTAACATTGTACTGCATAATCGTTTCTTTTTGATGATGAACGCGATCTAAAATATACAGAAATTTCTCGTTTGTATTGAATATTGGATGTATACTAAATTTATATGGATTTAGGTATCCTATGTATATATTGTTTATTCCTTTGTAGTTTTGTAAACGCGCTGCTTTCTGGAAATGCCGGTACAAATAAAAGTAATAGTAATATGGCTGCCTCAGTAATTGGGGTCAGAATCTTCAAAAAAATGGCCGCCGTAATACGGCTGTAGAATGATACACCATTAGAAAAATAGAGTATGCAGCCTGTCCTCAATTGAATGACTGGAAGTCAGGCAATCCCAGAATGCAAAGCGGCAATTAATTAATCTGTTTGACTTGCTATATATACCCTTGGTGTCCGTGAGATAGACACACCCACTGACGAAGTCCCGTAGGACGAAACGCGTTTGGGCGGAGCTGGAGGATGGAGGTCGTGACGCGGCAACGCAGTGACACGGCTGGTCCGGGATCCAGGCTGAGAGTGCAGCGCGAAATTGTTTGAGAGCTGTCTTGCGGTGATATACCTGTAATATGCGCTTATGTGTTATATATCCTATAACACCTGTACTTGTGTGAGTTTTTAATCGCTTCAGTAAAGTTTCTACTTTTAAACTTTAAATACTACACTATGGTGCGCCTCCTTTTTTCTTTCTATATTTATATATATATGAACAGTTTCCGGCGGCAGACCAAATAAAATGCAGGTGATGTCCTAATACATAATCCAGGTTTCAGTGCCTTTATTGCACCTTTTGCAAGGTCAGCATAACAACAAATAAACTCATTACTCACCAATAAATAGGTAGTGTTCAAAAGAAGTGCACCACGCCACTTCCCCGCCAACAGCAGGGCGCATAGGAAATGATGTCAGCAAACTGTTCCCGTTGTCATATGTCGGGTCGTTGCTATAACAAACAATATTAACATAGAGGGATACAATGTAATGTATATGTAAACAAAACAATGCAAAATTAAAATAAATTAAAACATTTTAAAATACGCTGCACATAAGCTTCTTACATAAAAGAACTTAATAAAGCACTACATATATCTGGCAGACAGTGCCACGGACTGGACATTATAATTAATAATACTAGGAAACATTGTAGACCCTTGGGGGCAATGTGCCCAACCTCTTAAACCACCTTGTTTCCAGTTGTAAAAGGCGCTTACCTCCGTCACCACCCCTACTCAGAGGTGGGACATGTTCAATGATCCTAGACTTGAAGGATGTCAAATTGTGTTCCTTGGGAAAAGTGCCTCACCCCCGCTTGTTCACTTTCTCCCTTCTATATGGCAGCCATTCATTTTTTAAATTGGCATTCGGTCTTGCCTACATACTCAAGGGAGCAGGGGCAGGCAATGACATAAATCAAATATTTTTTCATACATGACAAATGATGATGACTAGTAAACTATTTCCCTGTATGGGGATGATTAAATGTCGTTCCTACCTGTACAAACCCAGATGTAATTTGGGTTTTCCCAAAAACTTATTGGTTGGATTCTTATTCATCTTGGTGATATCAGAGTGGACCAAATAGTTTTTAAAAATGTTGTTCCTGCGGTAACAAGGTCATAATTTATGGTCCTTAAGCCCAAGATCTGGGTCAGTGTTCACTAAGGGCCACAGCTCTTTCGCCTTTTTTAACAATTTTAGGGAATAAAGGGGAGAAAGTATTAACCCAGGTGAAGACCTTCTCTACCGGTTTCTCATGACTTTTACTA
The DNA here is from genome assembly GCF_055691185.1 of Crinia signifera. Taxonomy (NCBI): domain Eukaryota; kingdom Metazoa; phylum Chordata; class Amphibia; order Anura; family Myobatrachidae; genus Crinia; species Crinia signifera. Next base: position 230,875,073 of record NC_139222.1, read on the forward strand.
ATAGCCAGTTGTACTGGAAGCTGTAAGGCTTTACAGATGTAGTGCCCCTCATGCTTGCGGGGGTTGGCGATAGAATCGCCAGCCCCCGCCAGCTGCCAGGCCCCGCAAGCCATCAGATGGGGGAGCACGTGCACGAAATGCTTGCGCGCCCCGTTCCAATGGAGCTCCCAGCTGCTGTCCGCCACCTCCCCGGTCCCCATCTCAGGTCCCCACCACCTCCCTGCACCCTATCCCTGCCCATCTCCCTGAAGCAGAGACTGGCAGGGTCACAATGCCCAGACGCCGAGTGACTGGGATGCACGTGCATGTGAGATGCTCGCACGTCCCAGTCTAATGCAGTCCCTCTCTTCAGTTCTCACCAGTGGGGGCATTCTGGCGGGCGCTGGCAGTGAATGAGAGAGGCTCCATCTGTATGTTTCATTAGGTTTAAGTGTTTTTGGCTATAGCCTGTATCGAAAAACTTATTATACATGTTATCAAGATTTTGACAACCTTGTTCACAATTGCTAGTAAGTCTCAATACCCATAGGAATTGACTATAAGGAAGTGAATTTTTTAAAGCCTCTAGATCAGGGCTGGGCAACACCGGCCCTCCAGATGTTGATGAACTACACACCCCAGCATGCCTTGCATCAGTTTCAGCATGGTCACATAGCAAAACTAATGCAAAGCATCCTGGGATGTGTAGTTCATTAACATCTGGAGGGCCGGTGTTGCCCAGCCCTGCTCTAGATGCTAGCAGGAGGTTGTTACTGTCAGTTGGTTTGGAATATAACCTGGTTTCCATCCCCTACAAGTTTGAATATTTATTTGTTTCTTTCTTGGAACCTCCTTTGTGCTATTGAGGATATTGATGATCCATAATAAAACTGGAATCCTACAATGAAGTCTAAAATAGGAAACATGTTGATTTCTGTATAGACTAGTCACCTGCTGTCATGCAGAGACGTAGCTAGGGTGGAGCCGGTGGAGCACCTGCTCCGGGCGCAGAGATGTCACCTGGCGCCGGAGACGTGCACTCTGCCACCGGCTCCCCAGCCCTGCTCGCCGGACACTTTATTTCTTGCTGCGACGAGTTCCCGGCGCAGGAACCAGGGCGACCCCCGCGACCACTTCCGACCCCGGGGCACAGGACACACTCCTTGTGCGCCGGGTCCCGGGATCCCCACACACACTCTATTGTCACTTCCGTCCCGGGCACAGGACACTTGCTGGCGCGTCACACAGGAGACTTTCCTGTACAGAAGCGCAGCAGTGTCCAGGGCAGGGACGCTTTTACACAGCCGCCGCTCGCAGCTACTCAGAGAGGACATCAACACACCTGTGTTAAAGCCGGCACCCTAAACCTACAGTCCCGTCCCTCCCTCCTTCCCAGCAGTTCATTCCTGCTCACAGTCTCACACTGACAGCCTGAAACTCCGGAGGAGTCCGTCCACACAGGCTGTCAAAAGTGTGTTTCTCCCTCTTCATGCTGCTGCTGCACGGAGAGAGGAATGTGTCGGGAGCAGACACTTAACTGTTTGCATCCCTTCTATTAACAGTAAGTGCCACTAAATTGTCATGTTGTCATGTTAAATGTGTGTGCCTTTGTTTACAGAGCTAGTTATTGTGTTTCCAACGCCAGTATTGAGTGCTGGTGTGTTTTTTTATTATGAGATATATATATATATATCTCATAATAAAAAAACACACCAGCACTCAATACTGGCGTTGGAAACACATGTTTCACGCCCCCCCCCCCCACCATATTTATACGTGCACCTGCATATAATATATATATATATATATATTAATATACGCAGGTACACGTATAAATAAATATTGGGGGGGGGGGCGTGAAACATGGCCATGCTCCGGGCACCGTGGCACGTAGCTACACCGCTGCTGTCATGTCCCCTCCCCCCCGATTTGTAGTAGGCGGGGCTCTTGCGCAGCGAAAAGGGGGCGCAGCCTAACAGAATACCCATTACACATAAAGCCACATGCCGTAATGCCAATTACACATAAGGCCACACATGATGCCCATTACATACTATATAACAAACTGTAATGCCCATTACATACTATATAACAAACCGTAATGCCGATTACACATTTGACACATAAGTGCCACTTACATGCTCATTGCTAGGAACGTCATGCTCAATGCCAGGGGCTTCATGCTTGATGCCAAGGGGCTTCATGCTCGTTGCCAAGGGGGATTCAAAAGCTTGTTGCCAAGTGGACAAAAATTGCTCATTGCCAAGGGGGGTTAAATAGCTTGTTGCCAAGGGGGATTTAATAGCTCGTTGCCAAGGGGGACTTAATTGGCTAGCGGTCCAGCAGTAGACTTAATTGAAAATAGTAGCGGACAGGGCAGTGCCGCAGCTCAACCGGGAACAGTGGGGAGCAGGTGGGGGAGGGAGCGGCAGGGGAGCGGGCAGGCAGGGGAGCCGGCGGCATAGTTTACATTGCACAGCTCCGGCGCCCTGTAATCTTTCTGCGCCTGGAGCATGTGCTCCACTGGCTCTGCCCTCCCTATGCCTCTGGTTCTATCTTCATTTCCTGTGTTTAATTTCATAATGCATGTTTTATATATAGATAGAAAGATAGAAGGATAGATGGATAGATAGATAGACACTGTATACGTACCTAATTTGCTTTCTCTCCACTATTGTAACTAAATTGCTGTTAGGCAAAAGGCTTAGCATTAAGAATTCCAATTTACAATTGTTACTGTATTGTGTGAATACAAGCAAAGGGCTCATGGGATCAGTCATCTGGAACTTTGACACAGACTGCTGTCAGCTGTGATTGTGTATGAGTAAAACATAAGTTATAATGTCTGTTTGCCTGTAGGAGGTGTGTGTACATGATTCTGACAAGCCTCCAGGCAAAGTGGATTGTAATATGTAGTCAGGGGTGAGCTGTTGTCTGTCAGTCAGACGTAACTCCATACTTGTGGGAGGAAAAGTGTGCCTGTGGGAAGCGAGGCTGCCTAGCCCACAGAACCCTGCTTATTAGCAGCAGGGTGGAGAATTGTCTTGTGGCACAAATTTTCCGTAACAAAACTATGGGCAACATCCATGTGTTTTTCTTTACTTCTTAAATTCCCTTGCGTTGGAACAGGATATGTTACAAGTAAAGAATACAGGGATTTACTACATGAATGCATCTCATCATATGCGCTAGTTTTATACGAAGGAAAAACAGCAGTAAATGTACCAGAACAATGCTAGAATACAACAGTAGTATACAGTATGCAGCAGGTAGAGTGGCCTGACAGTGTAAATGCTAACATCGCATTAACACCCCCCCCCCCCCAAATATATATATATATATATCTCACTCAAAGGATCGAATCCAGGTGCCCAAGCATGGAGAGTGGCACACTTATCCACTAGCCCAGGGGTTCCCAAACTTTTTTGAATCACGGAACCCCAAAGCTAAAGGTTTCTCATTGAGAAAGTCAGAAACAAATATTCAGCTAAATAAATTGTGTTTATATCTCATCCTTAGGATCAGTTATGTGGTAATGGACAAAATGTACTTCTGTTTGTCCATAATTTGACTAGTATATTGGACACTTCAATTGGTCCTGGACCATCAACCCACCCCTGCAAGTCTCCCAAGGCACCCCAGGCTGCCACGGCACACAGTTTGGGAACCACTGCACTAGCCTATGACACCTGGTGATATAACGACCTGTGCTCATGAGTCAGTGTAAGCAGTGCTCCTTTGCCATCAGTTATGCTTATGCTGTATCGGCTACGGGATTACTGCAACACAGTGGTTTGCCGTTTACAATATATATAGTACTATATACAGTACAGTACCCTATTTTTATGAAATAATTTGCCTAGGGGACCCGGACGCACACACAAGCCTAACATGAATAGACTGTTGCTTTACATTTAGTTTTATTTCCTAATTTAGGGCCAGATGTATCAAGCTTCAAGAAGTGATAAAATGCAGAGTGAAAAACAGCCAGCCAATCAGCTCGTAACTGTCATGTCACAAGCTGAGTTTGAAAAATGACAGATAGAAGCTGATTGGCTGGTTGTTTATCACTCTCCATTTAATCACTTTTGAAGCTTGATACATATTCTGAGTATTGTTTTTTTTCACTCTCCCCACCTGACCACTGTACATTACAGTTGTCACGGTCGATTTGGCAGAGCTTGTATTGTACGGTACTGTACAGAGGGAACCGCAGCGCCGTTCACCAAGAATGAGACGTGCATGCACCCCATTCACAGCAATGTGTGTGGTGCTGTGTTAATGAAGGCTATTTATCCCTGTTTGGCAGTGGTGGTTTTTACCACAGTAAAATCCGATACCCAGCTCAGCATGAGACTGCACTGGCATCACTGTAACTGGATTAGAAGTTTTACCTGCCAGTTTCCAAGAGTAAAGGCAGTCCCATTGTACCCTCCTTCCGGGACTGCCAGTCCAGGCTGCAATATACAGAGAGCTGACTTCCTGTTCTAAGCTACTCCCTGCCTTATAGTGCAGCCGTAGCCATCTTCTATTGGCTGCAACCGATGCAGCCCATGGAAACCAAGCTATTGCACATGTGTAGTACTGTCACTGCGCATGTGCCGGCCAGGTGCCTGTCAGATGCATTGTACAAGTACTGGGTCCCTGGTCAGTGGCAGGGACACAGAAAGAATGAAAACACAGCAGTGTGGCCAGCGGCAGTCCCCCTTCTACACTTTAACCCTTGATGTCCTTTGTCCTCTTCTCACTCTCTTGAGCTCATGGCCCCCTGTACACATTGTTTCATATTTGTATTTATTTTGTGTACTTGGTTTGTGCCTGTTTGGCACATGTTTACCATTTGCAGATGCCAGCCACTGGAATTAAAGGTTCAGTCGCAGTTTATAGACACAGTATAAATTCACAGTAATCATCCACAAAATGTAATCAACTAATAAATAACATGAGACGGGGCAAGAGACTGCTTTTAATACTTTCAGCTCACACTTAAAGATGTACTTTAGTGCATGACATTAATGTTATCAAACACATTGGGAATAATTACTGCAGGCATAATCCAATATTTCTAACAGACCACAACTGTTTTTCCACCTAGAGGGAAAATATAGCTCAGTAGACTATAGCCGAAAATGAAGTCTAAGAATAACAAATTCAGCAACTGTCTGCTTGAGCGGAAAGAGGAAAGTGCTATAAATTACATGAGTCTCAGTCCAAGCTAACTACAGTATATAGCGAAACAAAACTCAGCACTTGACTTCTGCATGCCTAATCCGTGCTTTGTTTGTGGCTGACCTCAGTCCATCCTTGCTTGGCATACTCTCCATGCTTACACTGCCGGCTGTTTTCCTTACAGGGGCTGAATGATTGCACCTATAATTTTTCTGGACAAGTTTTTGAAACTGCATATTAATGTGTCAGGGATACCCGAGCAACCAGGGCGTTTATGTAGTTGTCTCTAATCTTATATGGTCCACAATAATTTTAACACTGAACTTAGATCTTCTTGTTTATTTTTGCTAATTGTATATAGCATGTTAATTTATTAACGGCTTTAACAATGGGCCTAATTCAGACCTGATCGCAGGACAATTTTGTTTTCAAAACAGGCAAAACCAAGCTGCAATGCAGGTGGGGCAAAATGTAACATTGTGCAGACAGAGTTAGATTTGGGTGGGTTATTTTGTTTGTGTGCAGGGTAAATACTGGCTGCTTTATTTTTACACTGCAGTTTAGATTTCAGTTTGAACACACCCCACCCTAATCTAACTCTATCTGCATATGTTACATCTGCCACAAATGCAGTGCACATGGTTTTGCCCATTTTGAGAACAAATTTGCCCTCTGAACAGGTCTGAATTAGGCCCAATATACTGAGCGTTTGCTATCACTTAACCCAGGGCTGTCTACTTTTAAAGTCTCCTTTCCAGGTCTTTAGTGAGGTGGCGGGGCTAATTGATGCGATTTGCATCTTTGGCCCCTCCCCCTGAAAAGCCGGGAAATTAACACTGCTGCTGGGGAGATGCGGGGGGAGGGGGGCGCCGGTATCTGGGAGGGTTGCCCACCTTTCTGGGGGCCTGGGGGGGGGTAGGGTAAGATCCAAGGTTACCTGAGAGTAACCTTAGATGTGCGTGGGCCTTCCACATCATTTGATGGTCCCCACACAGCCTGTGAATGGATGTTTATGTTAAACATCCATTCGCAACCCGTGCATATGAACGCGGCATGCGAGGGGGGGGGGGCGTGCATATTGGCATTTGTAGGGCATTGTCTGGTGGACTCGCAAGCCTGCAAATTTCCAGCCCTGCAAATCAACCAGAATAACCCCCATGGTACCATGAGACTCTGCTCGTGCTGGATATTTTTTTTCCACATCTTTTTTACCCATAATGCATCTTAAGGCCCCATAAACTTATCCGATTTGGGACGATTTCCCTTGATTCAGACTGATCAGGCTGAGAAACTGTCCCAAATCGGAACTGATTGACACCCCATCCGACCCGATGCCTGGTCCCGCTTGCATTGGGTCAGACCCTACAGATTGAACCTGCTGCAGGTTCAATCTGTTGGATCGGACCCATCAGAGGCACATTGCGGGTGCATTTCAGCACCTATGATGTGTTGGTCTGATCCGGAGGTGTGTGCCAGCATTGAAGCACCGCTGGCACACACCTATGTGAAGGAGGCAGGCAGAGTGGGGTTCACAAGGAAGTTTGTGACCCTAGGGCCACTCCGTAGCGCTAGTCGTGCTAGATCTGTATTCCCAAAAGGGATTAAATGACAATTGTCACCCCAATAGTATCAGCAATATAACAGTGTATACAAATCTATCAATTGATCTGAATGAGTGGGGTTCTGGCTGTGGGTGCAGCATTGCGTGGGCTGTGGGTGCAGCGTAGTGCAGGTGCAGTGTCCGGGAAGTGCAGAGCGGACACTGCGGACAGCGGCGTCAGAATGTATTTTTTTTTTCAAAAGATAAGCCTGACGCTAACTTGCTGCTGACTGGTTGAGAGAGCTCTCTCAGCCAATCAGTGCCAGTCATATATATTTTTTCATGTTCTGCTGCTCAGAGGCGTAGCTACGTTTTGGGCGTAGCTACGTTTTGGGCGCCCCCCCGCCGTTAGGGGGGGGCGCCCATACCCACCCTCCCGCCGCCGCCCCGTCGAGCACCCCCCCCTCGGCCGCCCAGTCGCCCCGCCGCCTATGCTAACCCCCTCCCCCGCAGTCTTACCTATCGCGCTGGTCCCGGCGGCTCCGTCCGTTCATCTGCTGAGGACAACCACAAAATGGCCACCCCCGTACAGCAGACAGTTTCAGAGAACTGTTTGCTATATGGGGGCGGCCATTTTGTTGTGGTCCTCATCAGAAGAACGGAGCCACCGGGACCAGCAAGATACGTAAGTCTGCGGGGGATTGGGGGGTAGGTAACTATAGCACCGCAGCCCCCGGCGCCCCCACATGCACAGCGGGGGCTGCGGTGCTATAGTTATGCCCCTGCTGCTGCTGTCTGCAGTGTCCGCTCAACGCTTCCCGGACACTGCGGACTGCCTGCCTCAAGCGACGCTGCTCGGACCTCCTGCCCCCCACAGCTCTCCAGGAATTACATGGGGCAAATCGCATGCGGTTTATCCCATGTAAAAAAATGGCACATCAAGTGTCAAATCATAGTGAGCTCTCCTGGGCAGCTGCCGGGGGAGCTCAGGGGAAATTAGGCTGCAAGTAGGCTGTGTGGAGTCATACACAGCGGTGTGGCCAGATTCTGCAGAACAGGATCCGGCCACCACTGGATTTCAAGTGTTACACATTGCAACAGATGTGCTCTTCCAGAAATCCGTCCGTCCCGCCATCCAGTTCTACCACAGCATACTGCAGCCCCGCCACCAAATGTGTGGGTGTTCACATAGGAGCCTGTATGAAGTCTGCTTATGGTGCATCGGGTCCCGTTGAATGGGACCCACTGTGCTGCTATATGTCACCCCAGCCTAATTCAACATGGGTCACTAGTTACAGAAAAAGCAGTTGCCTACGGACAGAAAGTCCCCGCCTAGACAGATAGAAAACACAGAACCATCAAATCGTTGTTTTCCATCTGCACCAGTCTGGGGCTTCCACTAATCTGCTAAAGAAGCATATCAGAAGTGGTCATTGCTGATGGTAGAGACCTACTTGGCATGACTGAGTTTTCACAAACACACCCCAAAATTGCCATATTTCTGCCCCTAAGTGCTCACTGTCAATCAAATTGCAACTTCTATACATAGTGGGCACTGCATATAGGTTGCAGGGTACTGCTTTCCTAGCACGGCGCCCATCGCATTAATTGTGTACATTTTATATGGCATACAATCTGTGCGATACGTACGATTTCGGTTTTTAAATCGCATGTACTGTATCGTATGAAAAACAGTAGTATATTAAGCTACGATGCGTGCGATGCGATGACTGCGATGTATGCATTTAAATCGCATGCATCGAACTCATCGTTTACTTTATTTATGTGCGATGTACGATGTACACGATGCGTGCGATGATTGTATGTCGAGTTAATTGTATGGATTGTATGTAGTTTTATATGTACAATGAATGCGATGGGTGCGATGTGTGCGATGCAAAATACTAAAGTGCATATACTATGGTGTATGTATGCCCCCTATACGATTAAAAATTGTATAATCTTTTAATAATAATGCTTTTAAGCACCCAAATGGGTGCTTACGATGTTAAATGCAGCCCCACGCCAACCCCCCACTATAAACGTGAACCCGAAGCGTGGCAAGCGCAGCGAGCCCGCGAGGGTCGGCGGTACGCGTCCTACAACCTTTTCATACCCCCACTATCCACGTCGGCGTGGAGTTGAAAATAGAAAGTGTGGTGAGCACAGCGAGCCCCGCGAGGGGACGCGGATACCTTCACAGGTATCTGCTTCCCCTCGCGGGCTTCACAGGTATCCACGTCCGCTCGCCACGCTTCGGGCTCGGTGGCTCGCTGCGCTCGCCACACTTTCTATTCTCAACTCCACGTCAACTGACGTGGATAGTGGGGGTATGAAAAGGTCGTAGGACACGTACCGCCGCCCCTCACGGGCTCGCTGTGCTCGCCACGCTTCGGGTTCACATTTATAGTGGGGGTGGCGTGAGGGTGCATTTAACATTGTAAGCACGGGCCTGTGAGCGCCAAATGTATGAAATCACGTAAATCGCGTCCATCGCATACATTGTATTTATGTTTAAGAGTATACAATGCATGCGATTTACAATGCCCAAGATAAAAAAAATACTTTCATCGCATCAATCGCAAGCATTGCATGGATCTTATGACATTAAAACAGTACGACCGATGCGATGCATGTGATAAAAATGGATACGATGAAAAAATCACTGTAGTCGCATTAATCGCAAGCATCGCATGCATCTTATGGTGCAGAAACACATAAGATGCATGCGATGCTGGCGATTAATGCGATGCTTATCGTGGGCGCCGTGCTAGGAAAGCAGTACTGGTTGCAGTGCCACCTTGAGCCATCAAACTGTCCAATTTGGCCTTGGATCTTCCACTTTTATATCCAGCCTCTCTTGCTTAGAAATGTAGTATGTAGAAATGTAGAAAAGTATAAACTAACAAGTATTTTTTCTACCACATTTATTTATCCGATCTGGTTTATATGCCTTTCCTTTCCTACTTTCCATTGTAGTACTTGTCCCAGGATTAGGCCTGTCTCTGCACATAATAAAACTCTGGGCCTAGTTTAAGCACAGCGGCCAATGTTCACGCAATGTAGTGATTATAAATACTCATTGCAATGTCGCTCTCTATGAGGAATTCATGGAAAAGTGATTGGCAGAAAGTGACCACTTGGAGGTGTTAATTGGGATTTTACAGGGTGTGGTGGAAAAAATGCAGACGTGTCATTGCCATTTTTGGGCATGAAGTCAGCTGCGATCATGTATGCAGTGAAACATGTTACCTGGATCACTATCCCTAACTGTCAATGTTCTCCTGTCTTGTGTGTATCCTATAGATTGTAAGCTTGCAGCAGGGCCCTCTTACCTCCAAGTCTGTCTGTTGTTACCCAGTTTGTTTTATTACTGTCAACAACTGTAAAGCGCAACGGAATCTGCTGCGCTATATACGAAACTGTAAATAAATAAATGTGTACAATGGCTCTTTTTGAATCCTGGGTGGCAGATTCAGCTAATATTAACTGCTCCATAGCCTAGAAAATCACATTTGTATGCGAATAAACATGAATGAGGCCCTCTCAGCATCAATGGATTTATCGGTTCACCATTACACTTAAACTGTAATGGTTAAGAAATGTCTGACGAGTACGTTAATAATAATAGTCGTAACCATAGATTCTTGTGAAGAGCAAAACAAGTTACAATCTGAAACAATCTGTAGAGGGCGGTATTGACATTCTAGAAACATTGTCTCATATTCAGTGTTTGTACATCATACTTCGATAATACTGTAATGGTACAAGGAGTTCAAGCATTTAGAATGAGAGAAAAGTAATGTTTGTTTACTACAGTAAGAAGTCAATGACATGCCAACCCCCCTCCTAAAATCACTTTTTTTAAAAGCAGTACTTTAGTTAACTACACATGATGTATGTCAATATATAATATGAACACATTATAATGCTAAACTGTGTACTTCTCATGAAGTCACCCAGATAATGGACCGAGCTGCACTGACAGAGTAATTCTGTTCCTCTGGCACCAGACTGGAATTCTTTGCATCCACTTTAATGCTTTATTCTAACTTGCAATATAGCAGCAATTATAAGGTATAATTTCATAAATTACATATATTTAAAAACATATAAATAAACGTGCTTCTACTTGTCCTGACAGCGGCTTGTTCTGGGTCCTTGTTATCTTGTCACTCCCTATTTCCCGCTGGTACTTTATTTTTAGATTAATTTAATTAGATTAATTTTATTCTAATCATAACTTCATGCTAGAGATGAGTGGGTTCAGTTTCTAGAGAACTGAAACCCCCCACCTCCTCCCAAACTTACCGATCTGAGGCTAGCTCGCGGATGACTTGATCCGATATAAGTCCCGGTGATCGGCGCCATCTTCATTCCGGCTGTGGATTTCAGACTCTGTTCTCGAAATCATGGTGAGCTGAGCTGCAAAGTGTGCGGTATAATTCATGGTGAGCTGCCAAGTGTGCAGTATAATTCATGGTGAGCTGCCATGTGTGCGGTATAATTCATGGTGAGCTGCCAAGTGTGCAGTATAATTCATGGTGAGCTGCCATGTGTGCGGTATAATTCATGGTGAGCTGCCATGTGTGCGGTATAATTCATGGTGAGCTGCCATGTGTGCGATATAATTCATGGTGAGCTGCCATGTGTGCGGTATAATTCATGGTGAGCTGCCATGTGTGCGGTATAATTCATGGTGAGCTGCCAAGTGTGCGGTATAATTCATGGTGAGCTGCCATGTGTGCTGTATAATTCATGGTGAGCTGCCATGTGTGCGGTATAATTCATGGTGAGCTGCCATGTGTGCGGTATAATTCATGGTGAGCTGCCATGTGTGCGGTATAATTCATGGTGAGCTGCCATGTGTGCGGTATAATTCATGGTGAGCTGCCATGTGTGCGGTATAATTCATGGTGAGCTGCCATGTGTGCGTTATAATTCATGGTGAGCTGCCTGGTGTGCGGTATAATTCATGGTGAGCTGCCATGTGTGCGGTATAATTCATGGTGAGCTGCCAAGTGTGCAGTATAATTCATGGTGAGCTGCCATGTGTGCGGTATAATTCATGGGGTGCTGCTAATTGTGCGGTATAATTCATGGGGTTCTGCCAAGTGTACTATGGAGGACTACTACTATGGGGAACTACTAACTTGGCTCCTTTAATTAAAAAAAATATATATATATATTTATTTTTTAATTCAACTGTGCTGCCAAGTGAGCTGTATAATTCCAGGGATGCTGCCGTACACTTCCATACATTGATTGGGTGAGGAATCTTGCCTTTGCAGAGCCAGTTTGTGCAGGGAGATTTCATTGGCAGTTTTTTTTGTGGGGGCCCAAACAAACCAATCATTTCAGCCGAAAGTGTGGCAGTCCCTGTCACTGAAATGATTGGCTTGGGTGGGAGGCCTAAGGATAATTCCATCTTGCACCTCTTTTCTTTGCATAATGGGAACGATTCAAACCCGTTCATTTAGATGATGGGGGTCTACGCATGTGGGTATATGTGCTTGTGCAGACCCCCTGTGCGAACGCCTTTGGCGAATATCACACTTGGTTAGGAGGGAGGAGTCGGGCAAGGCAGTATCAGAGCAAATTCCAGTGTTTTAGAGGTGTCCCCATGAAAATGCTGACTTCTGCTCGCCTAGGTTTTGGTGATCTGCGGCAGAGATCAAAGTAATGTTACACTGACTTTTATTTCCGAAGGGGAGAAAAATCATTCAGTGGTTGGCGACCATCAAATGATTTCTCTCCCTTTCAGCCACATGCGAGGGGATGTGTTCTAGCAGACATCCACTCATATGCTAGTGATACTCTGCTCCTGAGGAAGCTGGGAGGTTGTCCCAGAGAAACGCGTTGAGCCCCCCCATTGTGGACATCTGAGCCCCCCCATTGTGGACATTTATCTCAAGCACATCACCACAATGTGCTTCAAATCCACGTATTGAGGACACCACCACGTGCACTTGCACTATCCCATCCGGATCAATCATCCGAGGCAGCCATTAGAAATTCGACCAAGCCATCCAGGTCTTTACCATCTTTCCCGTCAGAGGAACCTAACTCACCATCTGGACTCTGTTCTGGGACTACATTGGCCACCTGGTTATCTGCTCTATGGGATCTGAGATGTCCGTGTGGTAATATGCATACCTGTATACCCCTTCATTATTGCAATTGTGATGTGTATTGACTGTCCATTTATTTTACTGTACCCCCCCCCCTTTCTTATCAATCTTAAACATAACATAAAAATACAGCTTTTAAGGAATAATCCTACTAACAAATAAATTACATTGTAAAGGATACCGTTCTTTTTATTATTATTATTTTTTATTATTATCCATTTAGCACTTTTCAGCCCGCGCTGGTACACCTTCTTTTTTCCATTTACCCATATATTTGGGACCTGACGAGTCCCAGTACCAGCTGCAGTTAGTAGCGCACCGATCATACTTCTGGTCTGCTAGTGAGGGGATGCTGGCGGCGCACAGGGGAACATTCAGCAGGGTGGCAGGCAGCCCTGATCTATTTACTAGACTGCGACTATTGTCCCTGTTCATGTGCAATAAATCAAGAGTTGTAGGTTCATATTGGGCACATTCCAAGGCCTCATGGATGGTACCCATATAACTAATCTAATGCCTAGATAAAACGAAAGCAAGGTGTTTTGTTTTAAAATACAGGATGCTTTCCAGACTATGGAGATGACTCTGGTTGACTTGCAAAGCTGCAAAATTTGCAGCTTTGCAGGTCCTCTAAACGTCACCTGGCGCCCGCACAATTGCCCGCCCCCTCACACTCCGATTTCCCCGCACGAATGCACATGGATAAACATCCATTTGCAGCCTTGCGTGCGGGGGAAAAATCATTCAATGGTCAATGACCATCAAATGATATCTCCAGCGCTCACAGATCTAAGACACCTCCGTGGTGTCTCAGATCTGGGGGCGCCCTGTGCGGGAAGCAGGCGGGCAGCTGACATCCGCTTACCAGGCAAATTTCCATGGAAACACCCAGTGTGTTCATGGGAATGCCCATGAAACACTGGGCGTTCCGAGGGGCGCGACCACGGCCCACCTCCTCACGCCACCCACCCTCACTGCTATGTGTGAGCGGCCGGCGAATAATTAATTTACCATGGCCGCTCGCACAATGCGGCTGCACATGCGCATAAATGCGAACACGCAGTTGAGCGATCAGACCAGAATGAGGGGCTATATAAGAGCTTTGTCCACCTATTTAATTCTACAAAAAATAATGCTGGCCTTAAAAATTAGCTCTCAATCTTTTAAGGTGTAGGTGCATCAATAGGTTCCTAGCCCACACTGCTCCTCCAATCAGAAAATTGTAAATTGTGCACCTACTGTAATGTATGTAATGTAAATGTTTCCATGGTTATGTACAAACCCATAGTGCAGTCATTCAAAGATAGGTGCAGATGTTATGGTAAATGTTTTCCACCTTTTCCAATGCCAAAGGATTTGTGGTTTGTAGGGTAGGGAGCAATTTCCACCATGACACAGTTGGGTATGGGTCATTGGGTTGACCAAATTAAGGTCCACATACATTGAGTCGACCACTGAAGGTCAATAGGCTGACACAGACAAAAGGTCAACATGCCTAAGGTCGACAGGGTCAAAAGGGTGACACACGCATTAGGTCGACATTTGGGAAGGTCGATCATCAAAATGTCAACATGGGTTTTTCATGTTTTTTTATCCTGAATGTTGAGACAGTCGGCACACTATTATATTCTCCCTCCACACCCTAGTGGATGGTAGGGCATGAAATACCACCTGGTCGCACATGCCAGTACAAAATATACGTAAAAAAACCATGCCGATCTGTTGACTATCGACTCTTGTCAACCTAAGGCCATTCTACCTTCTGTCAACGATATACCGCACAGTCATCTTGTAGCTTTCCTATTTCTTGCTAGACAAAATTCTTATTTTCTATCTTTTGTTATGAAATTTGTAAATTTCAGGTGAAAAGACATTTTTCATTATTATTCAGCATGCAATTTGTTTACAACATATTTCCTTCCTAGTAATAGCAGCAGCTAAGCATTTGTGTACCCTTCCTCTTCCCACTGTGCTTTTATTAACCTATTTTATTCCATGGCCTTTGGGCCTGTAAAACCAGCTCGGCCGTAACTCAGACTGTCCATAAAGAAAATGACACTACATGCTTACAACATAAATGTGACGCTGTTCGTTGCTATATTTTACAGCCAGTATTCAGTACCGTTCTACTCATTTGTCAAAATAATCATATTGGAACTAAAACTCAAAATGCAGTAACAATATCCATGCAGTGTCATCTGGCCACTCGTTGTTCTTGTCTATGTCTTGGCCGGCAAGAAATGACTTAGATTTACGACATTCTAAAATGTTTGTCCATTTTTCATATAAATCAAAGTAAATTAGTAGTGGTTGTTTGTCACTTTTAATGCACCTTTACTGAATGGCTGTATCTGTCATCTATAAGCGGTTATGTCTGTTTCTCTAGGGTCCCTTGGGTCAGACTGGCGCTGTTTCCTTCTCTTCATAAAACACCGGGAGATGTATAATTATCATCCATCATCTCCACGCTGCTTTACATCTCCTACTGCAGATCCTGGATCTTTCTAAGAAATGCCATGCAGGCTGGATCTGATTCATTGACTTTCTATTTTCAATTTCATTTCGAGATTATCTGATAGATCATTGTTTTTTCTCAACTAGTTTTTCTATTTATAAAGAATGTATTAAGAGCAATGACATATTCACTAGAGAACCAAAATTCTCAATTGCCATTGGGAAATGCTGCTACAAGTCTGCAATCTTGTTGTGTTACCAGTTTACTGCAACACAAAGATCTGTTCAGATGCAAAAGTAGTAGAATAACTCATACATGCCAGATGCACTAAGCTTCAAAAGTGATAAAATGGAGAGTGATAAACAACCAGCCAATCAGCTCCTGTCTGACATTTTTCAAACAAAGCCTGTGACATGGCAGGTAGGAGCTGATTGGCTGGCTGTTTATCGGTCTCCATTTTATCACTTTTGAAGCTTAGAGAATCTGGCTCACAGTATGTGGATTATTATTATGGTGTCCGTGTATTCAGAACATTTCTGTTTACCTCAGCTACTAGTGTTACATGAATATTCATTTTGTTTTGATTTTATTTTTATGGGCTGAAAAATAAATGTGATACCCCGGCAATTTACCCAGCAGCTCCCCGGTGGCTAGATCACATGTTCTTCATTGTATGAGGACATTTTATATACGATGTATCACATGCAATCCCATTCACTGCCCCGGATCATATATTTACTTATTGCAGCAGTGGCAATATCTAGATCCAACCAGAGTCCGCGCATCAGATTGGAAACATAAGTAAATGACATACGATTGACACATTTCACACAATTTATCGGCCTGGTGAGTGGAAATTGTGTAGAAAAGGACCAAATCATACTAGTGTATGGGCACCTTACTATATGTAATACTGTATATAAGTATTGATGGGATATACTGTAATACTGACATCGCTCACCTTGAACTTACATAAAGTAATTCAAAGGAATGTTAATAGAAATGTTCTATATACTTTCTGTGTGATTGGTGGTGCTATATAAACAAACAATAAAAGTAATAATAATTAATAATAATTAATAATAATAATAATAATAATAATAATAATAATAATAATAATAGTAAGAGACCATCTTCTAATAAATATGTTTTTTTTTCACTGTCCTACAAATCAGAATTTATTATCACTTTTTTTAACTCTTTTCTGAAACCAGTTTTTGGAGCATTTTGTATTACATCTGTATGTTATTAGCGTTAGATAACTGAGTAAACATGTCCTCAGAAATGCAATAAACCTTTTCCCTCACCAAGCATGACCTCCTACCTGGCGACAGCAGCTATATAAACGTTGTCTGAAAATGGAGACTGAAATATGTTGGGTCCTTGAGTAGATCCACGCGTTTTATAGAATGCTGGGCGCATTACTGTACCATCATCTAACCACTGCTAGACCACTAATTACTTA
Source organism: Crinia signifera (assembly GCF_055691185.1). Taxonomy (NCBI): domain Eukaryota; kingdom Metazoa; phylum Chordata; class Amphibia; order Anura; family Myobatrachidae; genus Crinia; species Crinia signifera. The sequence continues at coordinate 230,891,812 of NC_139222.1, forward strand.
AATGATGGAATGACTTAACACCTCATCCAGCTGGTATGCCACAACTTTTGACCACATCTCCAGATTCAACATGTCATTTACATCTGTTCTCATCAAGCCAACAGTTCAGAGATGGGTCATATTATCACCAGTCTACTGTACGATTAAGCTAAACAAAAAATTACCTGGTTAGTTGTATTGTATGTTGCTAACATTTTATATATGACTTTAATGCTGCCCATGCACTTGTGAGATATTGCATGGATTCATTCGATTTCGACCACATCTGGCCAATAAATCGAATGATTGTATGCACAAAATGTGTACCATTCGATGCGAGTGCACGGGCATGCTGGTCGAATGTCGTGTCTCAAGATCTTATGTGTTGTACATAATATTTATCGAATTGCAGGAGCAATCGCATGTGGTATTTAACCACATGCGATGCTCGAATGCAATCCGCTAGTGGGGGGCGGAGGGACCGCTGACAGCGTGGGAGACGGTGGGCAGAGGGCGGCATTGTGGATGTAGCACTAGCGGGCAGCGGGGGTCAGTCAGTGGTGGTGTCAGAAGTGTTTAAAACACTGGTCAGCTATCTCAGCCAATCAGAGGGCTGCCCAGTGTTTTAAACACTTCTGCCGCCACGGCTGACGTCCGCCACCTACTAGTGCTACTGTGGCGGCAGAATTGTTCAAACACTGGGCAGCCCTCTGATTGGCTGTGTTTAAACAATTCTGATGCCTCTGCTGACTGACCCCCGCCGCCCACTAGCGCTACTTCTTGCGCTACACAACGCCACCCTCTACCCGCCCTCTTCAAGCACCCAATGTGCCATCTCAAGATTGCATGCTACATTGGGTGCGGAAAAGGGGGCACTTTAGCACCACAAGATGCGATCGGGCTCAATGGACATCGCAATGTGATGTCGCCAGGGCCGTCTTTTCGTATGGGCTTAATGGGCACTTGCCCAGGGGCCCCAGGTGTATAAGGGCCCTATGCTGATAGCTGAGGATCCCCTTTTTCCAGGGATACCAGAATTTGAAAATCGGCCCTGTGGAACTGGAGATATCCAACTTCAAAGCAGCAGTCCACATCCGACCTGTTAATTGCATTTCCCAGTCATATTTCTCAGGTTCTCTGACTTAGAGTTTTTCTGAGAGTATATTCCAAAATCTGGGACTCTCCCCTTTCTGTCAACACTAGCAGCTTGTCTCTATCATGCCCAGAACCAGAGATATCAGCCTTCCAGTAGCCGGTCCCTGCTCCAGCTCCAAACGTCTGGTGTACAGTTTTATATTTTTGTCAATGGATTGCTCTGGCTCCTGATCTCTGATCCCCAAGTTCCCAGCACCTCCTGAAAGTTGGGACTCTAGGTTTTTATACTATTGAAGGCTAAGAAATCTATTTCCAGATAATGGCGATATCTGCAGTCAAACAAGCTGCCCTTCCACCGGAAAATGGCGTATATTAAGCCCACTCCATTATCCAACCCTCCCCTGCGTATAAAACACCCCCTACCTCCCTTGAAGTCATTTACAAGGGACCCTTCATTCAGCTCAGTGCCCCCTTCCACACGTTAGTGTTCTCCCTCCCACCACCTGTGCAGTAAAGGAGTAATTAGCAGAAGTTACTGCTCCAGGTCCTACATGTTGAGTGGAAGATATAGCACCCCCTGCCACCCATGGGACATCAAAGCTGCTGCTGATAGCACCCCCCACCCCTAGGAGGGGAGAATGGGTAAGGGCCCCGGTGCATTGCTTTGCCCAGGGGCTCATACTGCTGTTAAGACGGCACTGGATGTCGCATCGAATCCGATCACACAAGTGTATGGGCAGCATATGTCTGAGTTCTCTAAATGATACTAATTATTAGGGTATGTTTAAATTGTTTTTTTTTTTTTGGCATTATAATTTATATTCACACCCTTTGTACTTATTTTGTTGTTAGCTTTTATAGAAATGGTATGTTATTATATTATGGTTTTGTTTTCCATTATATTTAATAATATATAAAAAAATATATTTGCTCGTTATATATTGCATGCGATCCTGCCATCCGGGAAGCTGTCGGGTGGTTCAAGTGAAATCTTAAGCAACATGAGGGGAGGAGGCCCTGCTCATGAGAGCTTACATGAGAGGGGCAGACATAGATGCGATAGACAAACAGCATGGATAATAGGGTAAGGATAAGAGTTGATGAAGACGTGGTCTTTAGAGCCAGTTTAAAGTTTTCTAGAGAGGTGGATAGAGTAGTTTGATAGAGGGAGGGAGAGAATTCCAGAGGTAGAACTCAGGTGGCGCATCCAGATGGATCACTTCTAGATATTGACAGGTTTCTGAAGGTGAGTTTTAGTGGCCCAGGGTACAATTAACTGAAGTGCGCTGACAAAGCTTAATAAGATAAATGGTATAAGTCCTTAGAGATCTATCCACACTAAAATAATATATTGTTATATCTGTATGGAACACCTTCAATTGCTTAAACTGTTCCTCTTTTGGTTCTAATGAGATTCTTGCACAGCAGGGGTGGCCGGACTTTTGGAACCCGGGATCTACTTTTTGTACACTTACTTACCGGGGATCTACCGCAATTTCCCCTTGTGCAAAATATTCCCCTCCCAGTGCAATACGCTCCTTACACATTATGCCAGATGGAATGAACCAAAATTCACATTACATTATGCCACACGGAATACACCGAAATTCACATTCTGCCACATGGATTGCTACGAAATTCATATTTTGCCACATGGAATGAGCCAAAATTCATATTCTGCAACACGGATTGCACCAAAAATTCACAATAGTCACACAGAATGCGCCGAAATTGACAATAAGTCACACGGAATGTGGCAAAATTCACAGTAAGTCACACGGAATGCGCCAAAATTCACAATAAGTCACACGGAATGCACCAAAATTCACAATAAGTTACAGGATCGTGCCAAAATTCACAATAAGTCACACGGAATGAGCAGAAATTCACAATAAGTCACACGGAATGAGCAGAAATTCACAATAAGTCACAAGGAATGAGCAGAAATTCACAATAAATCACATGGAATGAGCAGAAATTCACAATAAGTCACACAGAATGAGCAGAAATTCACAATAAGTCACACAGAATGAGCAGAAATTCACAATAAGTCACACGGAATGAGCAGAAATTCACAATAAATCACATGGAATGAGCGAAAAAATTCAAATTTTGCTTCAACAGATTATGCAGATTTCGGTTATGCAGTGGGAGGAGGGTCCGCCCCCGGCCCTGTGTAATTCACCAAAGCTGTTTGTTGCCAGAGTCTGCACAAATATGATCTTTTGCAGGCACAAACCTCCCCTCCATTGGAAGGTGGCCGAATTCGCCCTATTCTGAATGGTGTTGAATTACCCCCTTTGTATGTTATGTGACTGGCTAAGTAATCTAATTTTTTTATTTAATAGAATATAGGTATGTTGCATTCATCTAGAAGATTAATTAGCTGTATTTGTGTCAGACGAATCTGCACCTGTTGACTTTAGAGCACCTGGATACATTTATTCACAAGAAGTAGAATACAATGCAGATGTTTCTCTATTTTGTCCAAGCAGGTGACTTTATGAAAAGGGTAAACATGTCACCGTTACAGATCTCCACGTCACTTGTTTCAGGTTGATCTTTTGCACAAAAGCCTTCTAAATACCTAACAAGTCAAAAGCTTCTGCTGTTTCATGTACAGTATGTGAGCCGCCATATTATGGACTATTGCATGCTGGTTTCAGAAGTTAACTTGTGACTATAGGAAGTCTTATATTACTGACCTAATGGAATAATATACTTTGTTTTTTTGTCCTGGGATTTTGAGATAATGCAGAAATATATTTGTCATCCAAGGACTATAACTGCTGTGAACTTATATGATAGTAAGTACAGGTACATCTACAATAAGGGCCTCATTCAGGTTGGCTCGCTAGGTAATGTACATATGCTGCCTAGTGAGCACCGTAACACCAGCTCACAACCACCACGAACGGTTGCATGCGAGGGCTAACACATCCCCTTGCATGCTGCCACTGCAAATCATGCGATGGTTGCTCAAATGATTTTTCCTGGCTTCGGGAATAAAAGCCAGTCTGACGGTGCGGGCGGTTGATGACATGTGATGTCATCCGCCCGCCCCGTGCAGGCTTTGCCATGCCTGCGTTCCCAGGGGAACACCCAGTGTTTTCATGGGAATGACCATAAAAAGCTGGGTGTTCCCTGCCTCTTCCCTCCCCTTAGTGTGCAAACGCTCGGTGAGTGTGGTACTCGCCAAAGGCATTCACACATTGGGTCTGCACATGCGTACTTTCGCCCATACACATGCGCAGACCCCACAACATCGGTCCCTGGACAGAATTCAGCTTTTAGCGAGCCGACCTGAATCACCCCTATATATATACAGTATATGCTGCTTTTTCAAAATGATGACCTAACAAATGTAATTGAGTTGGTTGTCCTATAGAGGTCTATCTAACCGACACAATGTGGTCCATCCATGTGGTTTACGATTGGTAAAAAGCTTCACTGTAGATTTCAGCACATGAAGACCATGTGCTGAAATCTATAAGTTGATCAAAGAAACCACAATGTTGTCCTCTTTATTTATCGACCAGTTCCATTTTCGATCTTTTGCTTGTGTCTTTTGTTTATGTCATCCTTGTGCTCGTTGACCTTTTTGGGGGTCAACTTACACACTGTCGACCTTTTAATTGTCAACCGAATATACTAGACCCACTTTCTGCTTAACTACAGTGGTGCATGAGCAGCTGTGATTACTCACGGACAGTGGGCATGATTCCGGCCTGATTGCACGGCAGCAAATGTGCAGCGGCCAGTGATTAGGTAGACGCCGCCCTGTTATACTGAATTCCCGCTTTGCAATTCATGTGTGAATAAATGCCTTGCATATATGTCCAAAACACTTCATTAGAGTCTCACCGTTAAATGTTTTTTCCACAGGGCAGTAGCCGGAGACTTACTTGGTGGCTGCGATGAACACAGGTATATCTGGCCTGATGCTGACATCCCACACCCACCCTTAGAACGCTTGGACACAACTGTGTCTTCACTGACACTCCCTGCGTTTTTTCTGGCATGTCTAGAGCTTTTCTTGGCACTCCCATGAAACAGACGGTTACCACCCACAGACGTCTACTACCTATCAATCCCTTTGCGAAAAGCTTGCGAGTAGAAAAATTAGCAGCACTTGATAGCTGCATTTTCAGCCGTGCAATCAGGGCTGAATCGGGCCTGCTCCCGAGCGCTGTTGACTTCAGACTGGGGCGACGGTTCATCTTTTGCAGGACAACGACCCTAAGCACACAGCCAAGATATCTAAGTAGTGGCTTCAGGACAACTCCATGTATGACCTTGCGTGGCCCAGCCACAGCCCAGGCTTGAATCCAATCTGGAGAGATCTGAAATGGCTGTACAACAACGCTTCCCACCCAACCTGATGGAACTATAGAGGTGGTACAAACAGGGATGGGCGAAACTGACCAACAATCGGTGTGCCAAGCTTGTGGCATCAGATTCAAAAAGACTTGAGGCTGTAATTTCTGCCAAAGGTGCATCAACAAAGTATCGAGCAAAGGCTGTGTATACTTATGTACATGTCATTTCTTAGTTTTTTTATTTATAATAAATTTGCAAAAATCTTCCAATACTTTTTTCATGTTTTCATTATTTATTCCATTTTAAAATAAGGCTGTAACATAACAAAATGTGGAAAAAGTGAAGCGCTGTGAATACTTTACGGATGTTTACTATTTGAACATTAGTTACCGTTCCTACAAATGGCAAACATCAAACGTGAATTTATGAAACACAGGGGCCTATTCCTACCCGTTCGTTCAGGTCCAAATTTTGCGTCCATCGCTTACCTGTTCGCTAGGCTGCAAGTATAAGCAGCTTAGAAAAAGGTCTGAATCAGGCCCATAACTATCATTGCACAATTCAAATAAGCGCCTGTAGAATTTGTCTATTCATCCCCTTACACTGTACATTTGACTGGACTTTCTCCTGTCGCTAGCATCAGTAAACAAACATGGAAACTAGAATGGAAATGTAACATTTCTGTAGAGATTCGGCACAATAGCAGCATGTAAGGAATGGGAAGCTTAAAGCTCTAGCGGAAGCTAAAGTACTATAGAAGCGTAGTCATTTTTTCCACCTATGTGCTCAAAATAGCTCCGCTGATTGATAAGCAAAATCTTTAAATCCTTTGACATGCTTTTTTATGTAAGTAGCAAACAGGTAAAGATCAAAAGGCTGCATAAATCACAGGTCATGTAATGTTACCACGGATGATTAATGTGCTGTCAGCAATTGCTGTAATCGCACTGCACAGTGCACCGGGAAACCCTTCAATGCGACTCAAAGGAGCTTTCATCCGTCGTGCAGAGGAAGACCTGAGAAAACAGAAACAACAATATGCATTCTTAAGTCAACTTTCTGTCGTTGAAGTCCTAAAATGGAAGCAATTAATTGTATTAAATCATTTGCTCAACTAAAATATTTGTATTGATAAATAAACCTTATTATATAAGCGCAGTGGTAAATGCAGGATTTTTAGAGGGGGTAATGTAATCCAAAATCTCCCATTATGCAGGACATTGGAGTATGTACAGGATCTGGAGGAGTGGTAATAGCCCTGGAAATTGTTTTTAATACACTGGATACAGTATGGAATACAGTATTAATATTTAACAGTACAGATGGTCTATAGTATAGTGATCAGGAAAAGGTTAAATAAATACACAAACATAATAGAAACAGTACTGCACTTTCTAAGCTCATAATCTCCCAATTTATGGTAAGGCTCCTGTCTCTTCCTCCTTTCAGCTGCTCTCTGGTCCAGTGCAATGCTTTAGGGCTCAGATCCACACATACAGTGAATGGTAGAAGAAGCTGGTACACCAGGCATGTGCAGCAGCTCTACGCTGTCCCTGCATAATGTGGTGACAGTTCTAATAATCATATTATACAGTGCTATTGTTTTCACCATTTAAGGTACTTGCCAAGAGGATGGGGGTTTCCTGGCAACCAGAAACACCCCCCCCCCCCCCTGCGTTTGCAATGTTCTCTCCCATGCGGTACTATCGCATGCTGGATAAATCTATAATTGCTGATGTCAGGCAGGGCAGGCAACAGGGGGGGTCAAGGGGGACAAGTGTGACGGGCCCCAGAGATATGAAGCGCCCCAGAGCTTCCATGCCTGGGCACGGGCACTGCCTGTACTAGTTGGCCTGTCAGTGACCCTTGGGGGCCAGCCGTCTACTGTGCACCATCTGTTTTTGGCTGAATCTGACTGACTCACTGTGTACCACTGCCGTCTACTGTGTGTGCGCCCTGCCACTTGGCACTCAGAGCGATCTACTCTGTGTGTGCGCACGGCCTGGATCCGCAAGCACACAGCCGTACTGTACGCTGGTGCTGTGGCCTCAGTCTCTGGCTCCTGTACTTTTACTGCGCGGGTCGTCTGTTCCGCACTCTGCCAAAGACCTGCTCTGCCTGATCGTAGTGCTCAGCATTCTTTTGTGAAAGTGACAGGCCAGCAGAAGCAGCAGAAGGAGCCAACCCAGCAGGACTGAGAATGAGGGAAGTCCGCACCTGAAAGCAGGATCTGGAGCAGTGAAAGGTTAGAGAAGAGCGTTGTGTGGATTTGGGATTAGGTGGGGGGCCCCAGGAATATCATTGTACAGGGCCCCAAGATTTCTGTTGCTGGCCCTGATGTCAGGGCAAGTGTTCTCACGGAGGACACTGGCTCTGGCAGATCGCTCAGCAGCACATCACTGTGCAGCACTGTGTGCTGAGCAATCTGAGCGTTCTGAGAAATCTAGCATGGCTCAGAACATTCATCTCCCTGTGTGTAGGCCCCTTTAGACCAGTTCAACTAAAGTAACAGAAGAGAACGTATAGCTGATAAGAGGATAACCTTAGATAAGGGTATTGAGTGTTAAAAGGAGTTTTAAAGAGATCATAAACTGATCAAGGACCAGAAAATACTAGGTAAAGGCTGTAGCCATCCCAATTAGCAAATGCATCAGTCCATTTTGAAATTCTGTTGCATTGTTACAGGCAACAAATTAGCAGTCCAATGGAACAGCTATGCACCAATCAGTGGTGACAGCCATTTACTGTTTAGAATCATAAGGAGAGACGACACAGGACAGCAGGAGAGGCATGTTATTAATGTTTATTTTTAATTGGTACCCATTAGGGATGTTCACCGGCCACTTTTCGGGTTTTGGGTTCTGATTGCCTTGAGGTTTTGGGTTCTAATGGGTTTTGGCAAAACACCTCCTAAGTGTATTTTGTTTGGATTTTTTTGGTTTTGGGTTCTGATTTTTTTGTTAAAAAAGCATAAAAACGGCTAAAATCGCAAAATTTTGGAGTGTTTTTTTGCTCCTACGCTATATTAACCCCTTCCCGACATTTGACGTATATATACGTCATGGCCGGGATGTACTTCCCGACACATGACGTATATATACGTCATGACTTTAAACTGTCACCGCGTCTAGGGACGCGGTGACAGAGGGACGATGTCTGCTGTCCCTGACAGCAGACATGTCCCAGCATGCCCAGGGGGGGCGGCGATGCCTCCCCCCCGTCGGCGATCGCTGCGATTGGCTGTTCAATGTGAACAACCAATCGCAGCGTTTTCCTGTGTTACCGGCGAATCAGACGCGAATCAGACGCGAATCAGACGCTCGTAACACAGGGATCAATCACCGCCGGGTGTGAGGGGGTCACCGGTGATGACCACACCTCACCCCACCTGCCCCCAAGGCTGTGATTGGTCCGTCGGACCGACGGACCAATCACAGCCATGGCGCGTGATTTAAACTAACGGTGACTGCGCTGCAGACGCCATTCCGGTCTGGAATTGCGTGCAGAGCGGTCACCGGCCACTCTGTCGTGCTATACATACCTGAACTTTGCCTGATACTTACCTGATCACCGCTGATCACCGCTGGTAGCGTGCTGCCAGCAGCTGGATGCTTCCTGGATCTTGTGACTTCCTGTGTCCTGCTGCTGCAGTGTCATAGAGTCACAGATCGTGAGAGATAGTGACAGATAGTGACAGAGAGTGACAGAGTGATAGAGAGTGATAGAGAGTGATAGAGAGTGCTATATTTTGTGTCTGCTGCACCCCTTTTGTGCTGATCAGTATATCTGTGCTGATCAGCAACTTTTTGGGTTTTTTTTTTTTTTATATATATACCTGTCAGTTGCACCAAAGGTTGTGCTGCCTGTGCAACTGACTGCTGCCCCCCCTTTTGTGCTGATCAGTATAAATTAACTGATCAGCAACTTTTTGGGGGTGCAGGTTTTTTTTTTTATATATACCCTGGGGTCTTGCTAAGGCCACATAGCACCCACCATTCATTCCACCAGAATCTGAGCTGCAAAATCCAAAAATCACTCCTTCCCTTCTGAGTCCTGCCATGCACCCAACTGGTATTTTTTGGTCACATGTGAGGCATTGCCATACTCGGGAGAAATTGGGGCACAGATTTTGGGGTGCTTTGTCTCCTTCATTCCTTGTGAAAATGAAAAATTTTGAGCCAGAACTGCATTTTTGTGTAAAAAATGTAATTTTTCATTTTCACTGCCCAGTTGTACCACAATTGGTGAAACCCCTGGGGGTTTGAAATGTACACTATACCCCTAGTTGAATTCCCTGAGGGGTGTAGTTTGCAAAATGGGGTCACTTGTGGGGGGGTTCCACTGTATTGGTGCTTCGGGGGTTTTGCTAATGCGACATAGCACCCACCAACATTCCACCAGAATCTGTGCTGCAAAATCCAAATATCACTCCTTCCCTTCTGAGTCCTGACATTTTTTGGTCACACATGAGGCATTGCCGTACTCGGGAGAAATTGGGGCACAGATTTTGGGGTGCTTTGTCTCCTTCATTCCTTGTGAAAATGAAAAATTTTGAGCCAGAACTGCATTTTTGTGTAAAAAATTTAATTTTTCATTTTCACTGCCCAGTTGTACCACAATTGGTGAAACCCCTGGGGGTTTGAAATGTACACTATACCCCTAGTTGAATTCCCTGAGGGGTGTAGTTTGCAAAATGGGGTCACTTGTGGGGGGGTTCCACTGTATTGGTGCTTCGGGGGTCTTGCTAATGCGACATAGCACCCACCAACATTCCACCAGAATCTGTGCTGCAAAATCCAAATATCACTCCTTCCCTTCTGAGTCCTGCCATTTTTTGGTCACACATGAGGCATTGCCGTACTCGGGAGAAATTGGGGCACAGATTTTGGGGTGCTTTGTCTCCTTCATTCCTTGTGAAAATGAAAAATTTTGAGCCAGAACTGCATTTTTGTGTAAAAAATTTAATTTTTCATTTTCACTGCCCAGTTGTACCACAATTGGTGAAACCCCTGGGGGTTTGAAATGTACACTATACCCCTAGTTGAATTCCCTGAGGGGTGTAGTTTGCAAAATGGGGTCACTTGTGGGGGGGTTCCACTGTATTGGTGCTTCGGGGGTCTTGCTAATGCGACATAGCACCCACCAACATTCCACCAGAATCTGTGCTGCAAAATCCAAAAATCACTCCTTCCCGTCACATCAGAACTGAACTGGTCCCTAAAAAAATCAGTGTTTGAAATTTTCTTGAAAATTTGAGAATTTGCTATTCATATTTTAAGCCTCCTAGTGTCCAAAAAAATTAAAAGGATGTTGAAATAATGATGGAAACATAAAGTAGACATATGGTCTATGTTAGTTATTAACTATTTTGAGTGGTATGATTATTTGTCTCACAAGCAGAAAATTTAACATTTTGAAAATTGCTAAATTTTCCATTTTTTTACGACATTTTGGCATTTTTCACAAAAAAACACAGACTGTATCGACCCAAATTTACCACTAACTTGAAGTACAATGTGTCACAAGAAAACAATCTCAAAATCACTGGGATAAGTAAAAGCAAAAAAAAGTTATCCCCACTTAAGTGATACATGTCAGATTTGAAAAAAAGGGCTCTGTCAGGAAGGCAAAAACATGCTGCGTCAGGAAGGGGTTAACCTCAATAACATTCATTTCCACTCATTTCTAGTATATTCTGAACACCTTACACCTTACAATATTGTTTTTAGGGCAAAAGGTTGCACCGAGGTAGCTGGATAACTATGCTAAGCCACACAAGAGTGCGGCACAAACACATGGCTCATGTAAGAGTGGCACTGCAGCGGTAGATACGGCAGTACTAGGCACCAGACAGGTGGATAAGACAGTACTAGGCACAAGACAGGTAGATACGTCAGCAATACTAGTATTGTGCACCAGCAGAATTTATAATAATTAATTTTATTATTAGGTACTGCTTGGCAGTGGCACTCAGTGGCACACGTCAGTGCACCAGCAGCATGGAATTATTTTTTACAGTCCCACACAGCACAAGTAATATTTTTTTTAAATTAAATTAGATATAGCAGCCTAGTATGTACTTGTACTACTAGGTAGGTACACTTAGGCAGTAACACTGCCAGTGGCAACAGTGGACTGAGTAAATAATACTGGTACCCTCTATTCACAGTATTCAGTGCAGGCAGGCAGCACCAGTGGACTATATATAATTCAATAAATTATTAATAATATAGCAAACTAGTAGGTAGAGAAAATAAACTACTAGGTACTAGGTAGGTAGGCAGACAGGCAGTAGCACTGCCAGTGGTCACCACAAAAGGTAGTTATTAATATTACACACCACCAGTAGCTTTATGCAGTGCACCAGCAGAATTTATATAATAATTAATTTTATTATTAGGACGGTACTGCTTGGCAGTGGCACTCAGTGGCATAGAATTATTTTTTACAGTCCCACACAGCACAAGTATTATTTTTTTAATTAAATTAGATATAGCAGCCTAGTATGTACTAGGTAGGTACACTAGGTAGGCAGTAGCACTGTCAGTGGCAACAGTGGACCGAGTAACTAAATAATACTGGCAGATTCAGTGCAGACAGCACCAGTGGACTATATATATAATAAAATTAATTAATATATTACAGGTTGAGTATCCCCTATCCGAAATGCTCGGGAGCACGAGCATTCCGGATAGGGGAATTTTTCGGTTTTGGAATATATTTTTGAAAGCATACTTACCTGTCCCCTGATGGTGTCCGGTGGTCCCTCGGCGTCCACGCAGTCCCCGGGCGTCCACAGCAGGCCTCCGGCATCTTCTCTGGGTCTCAAGCGGTCCCAGGAATGCATTGCGCGAGTGTGCGCGCGCACCGGTGACGTCACCGGCGCGCGCGCACACTCGCGCAATGCATTCCTGGGACCGCTGGAGACCCTGGAGAAGATGCCGGAGGCCTGCTGTGGACGCCCGGGGACTTGGTAAGTATGAAAAGAGGGTTAGGGGGTTGAAAAAAAATACAAAAAAAAATTCGAATGATTCCAAAAACCACGGTTTTTGGAATAATTCGGATAAGGGATGTCCGGATACCGGATACTCAACCTGTAATATATAATATAATATTACAGGCACAGCACAGCACCAGAGGTAGGCCCCAGCACAGAGGAGACAGTAGTACTACAGGTACACAGTTAGACTGTTCTCCTAAGCAGAGAGGAGAACAGAGTACACAGCAGCACTGAGGGAGACAGCCCCAGCGAATAAAATAATTAATTACAGCACAGCACACCAGAGGTAGACCGCACAGAGGAGACAGTAGTACTACAAGTACACAGTTAGACTACACAGCAGCACTGAGAGACAGCCCCAGCGATTGAAAAATATTGCGTTCAAGCTCAAGGTCAAGCTCAAATTTAAGCCCCAGCAGCAGCACCAACAACACACCCTCTCCCAACCCACTACTAGACTGGAGTGAAGATGGCGGGCGCAGCAGCCGCTTTTAAAGCCTCGAGAAATCCGACGCCGGGAGATGACGTTCTGACCATGCGGACGGACCCGAGTCAGGCGGGAATCTCCGAGCGCTGCTCGGAATGATGACGTCCGTGGGGGTTCGGATCTCTGGAATCCGAGTCTGCACATCTCTAGTACCCATTAGTGGGTGAGTAGAGGCATCAGTGCATTGCTTTGCCCGCGACCAACATTGCTGTGTAAACAGTAATGTTTGTGGACCTTCCTTATTTTTTCACTGCCATGACATTTTGGATGGAAGGCTTGTGATCACATACTCTTTTGCATGAATTAGGTTTATACACTTTAAGTTACTTAAGCTCGTTTTAAACCTGTGTTGGCATATGATTTCTCTGTTTTGGTATATCCTGTGAAAATAATATTTCTTCACTTATTTATATATATCACTAGAGACAGGATTATATGCAACATAAAAAGCTTGAAATATGCATGCAAATATGCATGAAAAATACTTAAAATATGCATGAAAAGTGTTAAAATATGCTACATTAAATAATAAAAAAAGTAATTTTTAACTTATTTATTTAAAAATCAGCATACAATTAGTTGCAAATAAACCTCAAAAATAGGCCCCCAGCACCTGCAGGTGTCTAGTGCTGTACACAGGATTTTTTATTTTCTTCCTGGCCACTACAGCAGACTGCAGCGTCCAAAGCTCTTCTTGCATCAACTACACGGACCCTTATCTCCAGCGCCGATCGATTAAATGTCAGCATAGCGTGTGAGGGTACTCACTGTGACATGGCATTTCCTCTGCGGCGCGTGATGTCACAACCCTTACGCCCGCCTCCTCTGCTGCAGAAGTCTGTCTCTTGGCCAGGGGCCTTGAACTTAATGTCACCCACTCCAACTGATTTTTATTAACATGTATTAGCAGCCTAGAGCAGTGTCAGACACAGGGCCGGCGCCACCACTAGGCAGCTCTAGGCATTTGCCTAGGGCGCCGGCACCTGGAGGGCGGCAGTTCGCCCCTCACCCCCAGCACTGTGGTACCTGTGAAGAATCTTGCGTCCCCGGCGTCCCTGCTGAGTGCTGGTGCGTGCAGGGGTGTCCGTGCCGCCGGGGGAACCTGCGGCGCTGTTATTGTGTATAAGCTTGTCGCGGCCGGCGGGGTCCCTATAGTGAATAGAAAATAACTAGCGCTATGCGCGCGCCGGCGCGGGAAGCGCTAGTTATTTCCTATTCACTGTAGGGACCCCGCCGGCCGTGACAAGCTTATATACACAATAACAGCGCCGCAGGTTCCCCCGGCGGCACGGACACCCCTGCACGCAGCAGCACTCAGCAGGGACGCCGGGGACGCAAGATTCTTCACAGGTAGCACCCACCCACCCCACCCCCCCCGGCACCGAGGCGCCCCCACCCCGACTCGCCTGGGGCGCTCCGGGTGCCTTGCACCGGCCCTGGTCAGACATAGCGTACATCCAAGGTTACCCACACTGTGCACTTTACCACTACATGGCCAGCAGAAGCAGGGCAAAGCAGTGCTGTGACTCACGGGTGGGAAGAGAGCGGGGCCTAAAATATGCACCATCGCTAGATTTTAGGTAAAATATGCAATAACCAGTGAGAATGGGCAAAATATGCAAATGCATATGCAAATATGCAAATGCATATAATCCTGTCTCTATATATCACATTATTTTTTTATTTTCACTAAGAACCACCTGGTTACAAATAGCGAATGTCATTATTTTATTTTTTTCATGCTTTAACACAGAATAACTTAAAGATAACAGCAAGTAAAGCCTCATACACACTTAGGGCCAGATGTATCAAGCTTCATAAATTGATAAAGTGGAGAGTGATAAACAACCAGCCAATCAGCTCCTACCTGTCATTTTTCAAACCCAGCCTTTGATATGGCAATTAAGAGCTGATTGGCTGGCTGTTTATCACTCTCCATTTTACCACTTTTTGAAGATTGATACATCTTGCCCTTAATGAGTCCTCTCCGACAGTGGCGTAGCTTGTGTAAAGCAGCCCCCGCCACTGCTTGGGGGAGCGGGGGCTGCGTGGGCGCCGGCTCCCGCACGGAGAGGCCGGACAGAGGAGTTGGGAAGATGAGCGGGGAGGGAGCAGATTAAAGAGTGTCCCACCCAGACCCAGTACGCTATACTGACAGCGGGCAGTCTTTTTCTCCCAAGCCCCGCCGGAAGTTGTAGCAATATGGGACGGGAAGCGCTGCTGACTTTGAAAATACTATTTTGGCTTGGGGGAGCATCATTTATAGTTACGCCACTGCTCGCCGACACCGATATTGGTAGTAGAGGGGTGTTGGCATCGGCAAGTGTGGCAACGGGGGATGTAAGAGAGTGATGGTCATGCTGCGGCTGCAGCATGACCATCGTTTATGAGGACTTCTTCGTCCGGACATGTTCGGATGAGGTAGGGGGGTCATTAACGAGGCACAGGAGGCGATATTGTTGTCCTTTCTGGGCAATATTGTGAACAATATGGACTAGTGTTTGACTAGGGCTTATGGGGCTTAACTTTGCACCTTGGTAAAACCATG
Organism: Crinia signifera; assembly: GCF_055691185.1. NCBI lineage: Eukaryota > Metazoa > Chordata > Amphibia > Anura > Myobatrachidae > Crinia > Crinia signifera. The sequence continues at coordinate 230,907,241 of NC_139222.1, forward strand.
TTGCTCTGCAGGTGTGGGGTGGAGTGGGGGTAGATGTACAGAGAGATTAATATTTGATATGGGTGTTTCTATACTCAAATTTAAATTAGAGCATAAAAATAAAAGTTAGACAGTATTTATGGGCTACATACAAAAGCAGCCAGAATTTTCCCTGCATTCAAAAAACAAGAATACATGTATTAGCAGCCTTTGAGTTTTGTGAGCAGATGCAGTCCAGCTCTTCTAAAGAAACCTTCAAAAGTTTCCCATTAGTGTAGCATTTTAGCTAAGCAATGCAATTGTACACGATAAACAATATATGAATGCAGAGGCAGAACTCTGGGAGGCAATGGAGTCATCTGCCGCCGGGCTCCTGCTCTCAAGGGGGCACCTCTCCACCACTGCCAGTTTAAATCCATTAATTGAAAGCCATCAAAATTGCTTCTGTGGCTGATCTCTGAAATATATATGTGTTCTCTGTCTCTCCCTCTCTCCCTCCCCTATAGAGATACTATATATATTTTGAATAACGTGTGTGTGTGTGTGTGTTTGAAATGCTGTGTATTTGCTGGGATTTTCAGACTTTTCTGTGTGAAAGGGTTATTAATATCCTATTGGCTTTATCAAGATATCTGGCATGTATTGTACATGTGGATATCCCATGAAAAAAAATGGCATTTTGAATGAATGGTAGAAGCTCTGTAAAGTAAATAAAATTAGAAAATGTGGCCCCGCAAGAACCTCAAGCAGCCTCACCACTTGGCCATTTGTGCTACTTTCCAGTAAAACACAAGGACGCATGAGAACTTTAGTGAAGACTTTCTGCAAGCTACAGTATGAGCCCACTAAAGCAGTGAATAGCCAGTTTCATAGCTGGCTATAAGCATAGGCGACAATTCCATGGGTGCTCCCGGGCCCGAGCACCCACGGAAAATATTGAGCACCCACAGACTCAGCGGGTACCAATGGGCTCGTGGATGGGTGCCAAAAAATCCAGCCCTGGCAACCTGTTTCCAGAGGTGCATCCCAGGTCTGGCCCGGCATGCATTGCGTCATGATGAAGGAGGATGATGAACAAGACACATATTGCTGAGCTCTCCTCTCGGGAATAGCTCGGGATAGCTACAGGTTTTTGACAGAAGATACTGCAGAGTAATCAGCATTCCGGTAAGGAAACCACCTGACTTCCTCGGCATGTTTTTGTTTCCACTTTTTGCATTACACCCTACAGCTTATTTTACAGATCACAGAATGCATTTTCTACTAAAATCAAGTTTATTTCGATGTTGTCCCCACCAGCGGACTGCTAAGGGGTGGGGTTGTTTAGGGCACCACTAGCACTTGTACCAGATCTTGTGGCATCACGCAGCACCAGATGTAAATCCAATTGCAGGGCCACACCCCCTCCCCAAGAACATGCCCCTATTCATGAGGCCACACCCCCTTTCAACAGGCTTGAGTACCCAACAAACCCATAAAACACACACACACACACACACACACTATTTGGGTTCTTCCTGTAGACGTACATGGATACTACCTTTACAAAGAAAAATCATCTTCTGTTTCGAACCAAATGAAACCACCTGACTTCCTCTGCATGTTTTTGTTTTCACTTTTTGCTTAATTTTTGCATGCTAGCTGATAATTACACGGTGAAAAAATATGTTAATTGTGCGTTTCTGGGATAGAAAAGCTAAAATTATTGTGGTGCCAGATATATTGCCATTGGATCTTGGTCAAATAACTATTTCTTTCCCATTTTAATGAATTTCACCACAATTTTCAAACCTTGGTGGTAAACCAAACCACAGTGAACCCAACATTAAAGAGGCTAACTTAGCAGTAATTCAGTGTGTTTTTCAGATCTTATCTTAAAATAGGAACAATTTGTATTTAGCAATTATGTCATTGTGTGGTTGAAGTATTTTGCATATGTATCATTTTTATTTAGACTTATGTACTCTAGAGACTGTGGTGGAACCGTAAACTCATTACTCTGAGAGGTAACTCTCTATGTTTTTAGTTTGCATTTTAGCCTATAATTTAGAGAGGGCTAAAGTAGCGGGTTTGTAAGATGAATACAACTATTAAGATGTGCTCTGCTTCCAAGGCAGACCGAAATTTTATTCCATTTATTAATGTGATCTGGACATGTATTATGTAAGTTTAGTGAGACCTGTTAGGTGTAAACTGTATCCTGATGATAGATTGCTCATGAAATGGTCAACAGTCATTAGGTGGACACCATATGGTCGAAATGCAGTAAGTCAACCGGTACAAAAGGTCGACGGTTTAGCTTTTTTTTTTAGCTGTTTTTTTTTTTCCCAATTTAGAATTTTCTCTATTTATTATATTTTAAGTGAACATTCCGTCACCACCATGCCTGAAGGAGATGGATCCTTAGGTCGACAAGTTTTAGGTTGACAGTCATTAGCTCGACCACTATTGGCCAACAGGCAGTAGGTCGACACATGAAAAAGGTTGCATGCATTAAGGCCCTTATTCTGGTTCACTCTTGGAGGCAAATTCCTTTGCAAATGGACAAAAAAAACACGTGCACTGCAGGTGGGGCAGATGTAACTTGTGCAAAGAGAATTAGATTTGGGTGGGGTTTTACTTCAAAGTGAGATCTATATTGCGGTGTAGAAATAAAGCAGACAGTATTTACCCTGCACAGCAACAAAATAACCCACCAAATCTAATTATCTCTGCACAAGTTACTACTCCCCCCCCCCCCCCTGCAGTGCACATGGTTTTGTCCATTTGAGAAGGAATTTGCCTTTGCGAGTGAACCAGAATAATCCCCTAAGTCAACAGGGTCAAAAGGTTAACATGAAAAAGGTCAAGATGGGTTTTTACAGTTTACACCATTTAAGTGTACCGCGTCCAGGCCTGGCTACGGGTGGGTCAACGGGGACAGCCCCGCTAATCTGAAGGGCCCCAAAACAGCCCCCCCACACCACTCAGTCGCCCTGATGGCTGACGTTTGCCCCCCCCCCTCAAATAGCGAATTAACAGCTCAGCTACCACGATCGATGGGTGGGGCTACACGAGACCCGATGGGGGTGGAGCTAAAGGGGACCAAGCCGGGGGGCAGAGCTATAGGTAGCTGCTGCTGCTTCCTGCCAGGCCTGCTGCAGTCAGTTCCAGCTTGGGGGTAAGGGTTAGACCACAGGGTGTGAGGGTTAAGCAGTAGTGTGTAGGGTCAGAACTAGGGGGTCGGAATCGAGGGTTAGGAAGTGTGTCAGTGTTACAGAGCGCAGGCCACAGTGGGAGGGTGCATGTCATTGTGCTAGAGCACAGGCCACAGGGTGAGGATGCATGCCTGTATTATAGAGTGCAGGATGAGGGATGCGCATCAGTGTGAAAGTGCGTAGGCCAGGGGTTCCCTATATTTTTTTAATCATGGCACCTTAGAGTATCAGAATTTTTCCACGGCACCCCTAGGCCCCCCAAATAATATATAAAATTAGGTAGATTGGGTTTATATATGCTTCTTAGGTTCAGTTATGTGGCAAAGGACATGATTTCCTTCTGATTGTACACATATTTATGATTGGCAGCCACCAGCACTGGATTTGTCCATAAATAATTGACCATAAATAATTTCAATTGGTCCTGGACCAACAACCCGGGGCACCCCTGCAAGTGTCCCGAGGCACCCCAGGGAGCCACGGCACACAGTTTGGGAACCACTGGCGTATGCTGAGGGAGCACATCAGTGTAATAGAGCTCAGGCCACAGGGTGAGCAAGCACAGGGTGAGGGATCATGTCAGTGTGATAGAGCCCAGTCCGCAGAGGTCACAGGTTGAGGGAGTGCGTCGGTGTAATATAGCACAGGTGGCAGACTGAGGGAGCACATCAGTGTGATAGAGCTCAGGCCACAGGGTGAGCAAGCACAGGGTGAGGGATCATGTCAGTGTGATAGAGCCCAGTCCGCAGAGGTCACAGGTTGAGGGAGTGCGTCGGTGTAATATAGCACAGGTGGCAGGGTGAGGGAGCACATCAGTGTGATAGAGCTCAGGCCAAAGGGTGAGTGAAAGCAGGATAAGTGTGCGCATCAACGCAATAGAGTGCAGGCCTCAGTGTGCAGGAACACATTGCTGTGATAGAAAACAGGTTACCGGGAAGCAGAGTACGTCACTGTGATAGAGCACAGGCCGTAGAGTGAGCGCAGGCCGCAGAGTGAGGGACCGCATCAGTGTGATAGAGCGCAGGCCGCAGGGTGAGGGAGTGCATCGGTGTGATAGAGCGCAGTCCGTATTAGGTTTAGGCATTAGCAGGGAATTTAGGGTTAGGCTGGCGGGGGGGGGAATTAGGGTTATTGGCTGCAGTTAGAGAGGGGATGTCACTTAGAATGTGAGGTTAAGGTTGGGCTGCAGACCAGGGGGGTTAGTATTAGGCAGCAGGGTACAAGGGTTAGGCACTAGCAGGGAGTGTTAGGGTTAGGTTACAGGGGGTAGCGTCAGGGCCGGCGCTACCACTAGGCAGCTTTAGGCAGCTAAAAGTAGCTCTAAATTGCACACCCTCAGTAAGGAAAGGTGCCATCTGCTGAGAATAAAGTGGATTACACAGAGAGAGAGGGTGCAAATGCACTATGCGATCATTACATTACATTATAATATATAATAAGAGGTTGTTAGTATATCAATGGGCATTGATTTACTAACAACCTCTCATTATATATTATAATGTAATGTAATGATCGCATAGTGTATTTGCACCCTCTCTCTCTGTGTAATCCAGCTTTAGGCAGCTGCCTAGGGTGTCAACTGCTGGAGGGCGCCCCATTTAAGCCCATTTAAATTAATTTTATTTCTTTGTGGCAGCAGGTCCCTTGAGCCACTGCTACTTTTCCCTAGCATCACTGTAGCGGTTGTCAGGGGTTGGACAAGTGCCTCAGCAGTCAGACAGCAGCCGCCCGGCCCTCACCAGCCATATGGAGCCGCCGGCAGCAGCAAGATCAGTAAGCAGTGATTCCACGCTATCAATATAAGCGAGCAGCGGTTCCCGGCCACCAGTGGAGCTGGCGCTGGTGCAGGTCAGAGGTGGCCGCAACCCCCAACTCCCAGGAGAGCAGCACCCACCCTTGTTGGACCAGGCGCTGGATGGAGCAGGTGAGCGGCGGCTTGGCCACATCCAGAACTATTGTGTGCAAAGACACAGGAAATGGAATAAACATACAGTATGCTTTGGGATGTGTTGTTAAAGCTCTGATACAGTAAAACACACACGGGGTGATTCAGAGCTGGGCGCACAGCAATGCAAAGGAGCAAGTTGGCAAAACCAAATAGCACTGCAGCTCCTTATATTTGCTCCCCACCCTGAATCATCCCAGCAATGTTTTCATGTCATTAATGAGAATGTTTCAGGAAGAAAGCTAGGCTGCCGGGGTTACAGGAGGACAAACACATGTTACATTGTACAACTATCTGTAATAATGAATGAATGAATTAACTAATACAGAGACATGTCGCTGTCCTAGGAAGTACGGGAAGGAAATGAATGGAATGCGGATACAAGCACATTTTATAGAATCCTTAACAAGTATCAGATGTCTGACACTGACTCCCGCTGAGAGCAGTGAGAAAGTCAATTACAGTTACTGACTAATTAGTAAAGTAGCTACGTTACTGTCACATTCACTTTCACTAATTGTTTCAATCCTGTCATTTAAATACATCTTGCCTATCCATTGTACGCCAATATGTACAACGGGTGTGGATCATTAGGTTGACAGTGTCTAGGTCAACAGTCGGTCGACCGCTATTGGTCGACAGAAAGATGGGCAACACATGAAAAAGTTTGACAGGTCAAAAGGTCGACATAAGGAAAATGTTGCCATGAAAAAAAGGTGATATAGGAAAAGGTCAACATATTTTTTGGTGTCTATGTCGACATTGGTTGGCATGGACACCATTTTAGTGTACCACGTCGCCTCACATGGCTCACTGCACTTGCCATGCTTCGGGCATGGTGCCTCGCTGTGCTCAGCACACTATTATATTCTTACTCTATGCCCACTGGGATGGTAAGGTATGAACAAGTCGTTTTGGTTTTTTTAATCGTGAAAAACGCATGTCGACCTTTTCCAAGTTGATCTTTTGATTGTGTCAACATTTTGACCATGTCGACCGTCTGACTGTCCACAAATAGTGGTTGACCTTTTGACTGTCGACCTAGACATCTATCAAGCTAATGATCGCATACAGGCCCTTATTCTGACTGGCACGCTCCCCTGCATGTTCGCACAATGGAGCCATGTTAAGCGACTGCGCACGCACATAAACTTTTATGTACATGTGCAGCCGCTTGGTGCAAGCGGATGCATGCTTGTTCGCCATCCCGTTCACACCTAGCGGTGTGTGTGTGTGTGTGGGTGGTGGGGTGGAGGTGCATGGTTCTGCGTCCATGGGAATGGCTGGCGTTTCATGGGCGTTCCCATAAAAGGCTGTAAATGGCCTGTTGATGCAGGTGCGGGGTGCGGGCAGCTGACGTCAGCAGATCTCAGTTACCCACCCGCTTCCTGTACAGTGGCTTGACAGGAGGAAACCATTTGGGGAGGTTAAGCGGTATGACAGCAAAAATCATAACTCCCAACTTTTTCAATTTAGGAATTAGTACACTCGCGCGGCGAATGGGGCGTGGCATATGCAAATGAGGGTGCGGCTTACGCAAATTAGGTTGCGCCACTGCGCTGCTGAATAGACGCATGCGCACAGCGTCTATTCTGTCAGATTGGGGGGGACTCCCAACTGCCCCCCCCCCCCCCCGCAGTGGGATTTGTCAGATACAGGCATTTTATATTACATATTTTAAATCTGCGTGTTATCACATCTGCAATGTTCAGTCAGGACTGTGAACTGTTCCCACAAGGGAATCAGCCATTGCCTTTCTGCAATTGTTGCTTTACCTGGGCTTGTCAGGCCCTTTGAGATACTCGTGTATCCAGTAACAGCATTTTGCTTGTCGGGCTCAACATCCATTATTCAGCCAGGGCCGGTGCAAGGCACCGGAGCGCCCCAGGCGAGTCGGGGTGGGGGTGCCCTGGTGTCGGGGGAGGGGGGGTACCTGTCCTGCGGCGCTGTCCGGTGTCGGGGGAGGGGGGTACCTGTCCTGCGGCGCTGTCCATTGCCGGGGGAGGGGGGTACCTGTCCTGCGGCGCTGTGTATTTAAAGCTGGCGGCGGAGGCAGCGGGGGTCCCTGCAGTCCATTAGAAATAACAAGCGCTTTCCGCCGGGCTATGCGGAAGTGCTTCTGTTGTGAAAACACTGGCAGCACGCTGATTGGCTGAGATCAGCGTGCACCGTGCTGCCAGTGTTTTCACAACAGAAGCCCTGGAGCCCCAGACCCGGACCAGCTCCGAAACCAAGCCACCGGACCGGACCCAGGGACCTACCTAAGGGATCAAGATAGGTAAGTATCAGTGTGTTTGTGTAATGTATGTATTAAACTTTTATTTTTCTAATGTGTCAGTGTGTATTTATTTAACTATTTTCTTTCTGTGGAACTACAAGTGCCAGCGGGCCCTTTAATGCCCCGCATGCTGGGACTTGTGGTTCTCCAAGTCCCAGCATGCGGGGGAGGCTTGCTGGGACTCATAGTTCCACAGGAAAAGACAATAGGTTTTCATCTATTTTTTACACAGTATCAGCTCGATGCCCACCGCCCAGGGGCATTGAGGACAGCACCAGGCTTCAGCCTGGTCAGGTAAGTCCTGGAGGGGGGGGACCCCTTTATTGGGGGGGTCCCCACTCCCCCAGGACCCCTGGCCAGGCTGACCAGTCAGAGGGCTGAATGCTTTGGCCGCGGGACCTTATATAATAAGTGTCCCCTGGCTGTGGCATTACCCTGCTGGCTGGTTTGGCCTGGGGCTGGTTCTTAAAATACGGGGGACCTCTAGTCATTTTGTCCCCCGTATTTTGGGAATCAGCCCCGGACCTGGAGCCTGGGGCTGGTTTTATAAAATCAGCGAAGCCCTATTTGTCGGGTTTCCTGATTTTTTAATACCAGCCCCGGCTTTTTCAGCCTGGTGCTGGTTACGGCTGTGGGGGGGACCCCACGCCGGTTTTTTTTTTTTAGTCAAAGCTGGTACGCCCACATGGGCGTTCCAGCTTTGGAAGTAATTTCGCAAGGACGGCAGCATATCAGTCGAACGTGCGTACACACTGCACTTTTGTACCGATATGGGGCCGTCCTGTCGGATGAAAATTAAACAGCAAAGAACCGTCGACCGACCGAGTATGGACGGTTAAGACAGTTTTTTGCCGTTTATCGCTCGTACGGGACAGCGTACACACATATACAATTGAACGGCTGTCCGACCCAGAAGGGAAGAACAGCCCGACAATTGTATATATGTGTACCCAGCTTTAGGTGGGGCAGCCCTTACCTGTTGCTAGGATTCCAGTATACACAGCCCAGTGAACAGGTCTGAAACAGGCCCTATGTTTAAGATGTAGCTAAACAAACACCAGTCTCCCTACACTGATCTACTATTAAGGAGCAGAGGCTTCACCCAATCTACTGTAAGAACATTTGTAACAAACAGTTCAACATAGAAAACATCTCTAATAATGTTTCCATATTATAGCTTGCATTAATGTTGTATAAGATATAATAAATACAATATAGGCAATAACTAATGACAGTAATTGGAGACTCGTCCTTGTATCTTTAGTGTTTGTTCTCCTGTTCTGCCTGAATCCAAGACATTCTACAATTAGCATAATTTTAATGGCAGGATGTGGTTGGCTCATTCTAACTGACATCATCTTTATTAATCAGAAGAATAACATTCACAACAAATCCCTGCAGATTGCTTGGGTGATCATCTGATCCTTGTCATATAAATCTCAGTCATTATGACACCATGTCATTTAGTAGATTGGCAGAGTCGCTCCAGGTGACCCCTGATCCCATGATAGTCAGCTGCAACGGCATCTAGTGTTCAGCAAACTACACATCTTTGCAAAGTTAGATCTGCGTGCACTGTACAAATCCTCCCCAAACGCATGCTAAACATCCATTCACATACATGTGGGGACATTTGCTGTGCGAGCGGGCATTCGTTCAGGCAGTGGGCGATGTTTAAAGGACACGCAACCAGAATGACCTCTATAGTCTTATTAGCATTCCGTACACATTCTGTTCACAGCATGCATTCAGAATTTTGTTCGTAGCTGGCATTCTGACTCAGAATCAGACCAATTGGCCTCAAGGCAGGTTGTAATGTATATAATACAAGTGTGTCCTCAATGGAATCTGAAGTGGGCAACATTCCATCAAATAAAATGCCAAACCTTTCAGAAATCTGGCAATTTCCCACACAGTGTTTTGGAGACTGGTTCCCATATCACACCACCTGCTCATTGCCTCTGTGGTGCCGCTTACATATAATGCCCCCTGTGGTGCTGCTTACACATATAATGCCCCCTGTGATGCTGCCAGGGCCGGCCCTAAGTAAGATGCCAGAGTAATCAGGACGTTGACAGTGTCTTCTTCATTGTTGTCAGCGTCCACCACTTTCTGCCAGGCTGTCACTGCTTTCAATTCTGCCCGGCTGATGGCTGTTCTTGTTACCGTGAGCAGCAGTATTTTACTCCCCCATTGGCAGTGAGCATGCAATCCCCCTTGGCAACAAGTATTTAACTCCCCCATGGCAATGAGCATTTAACTCCACCAGTGGCAATGAGCATTTAACTCCACTGTGGCAACAAGCATTAAACTCCCCTGTGGCAACGTCTATTTAATCCCCCTTGGCAATGAGCATGAAACCCCCTTGGCAATGAGCATGCAATCATCTTGGAATCGAGCATGAAGGCCCTGACATTGAGCATGTAATATGGGAGCGCACATCTTGAACGCATCTGGATCGCTTGGGATAAAACCCATACAATCTGCATGAGATCCAGATAAGATTTTGACTATATAGTCAAAATCTCATCTGGATCTCATGCAGATTATACAAGCTTTGCAGCATGTCTCGGGCGCTCACTGTCCCTATTTTTACATATCAATTGATACTCCACCCACATTGTAGCTCCACTCACAATATCCACAGTGAAGGGAGCTAAAATCTAATTAATTCCACTGTAGTAGTAACCCTGAAGTGCTACTTACACATAGAATGCCCCCTGTGGTGCCGCTTACACATATACTGTCCACGTGGTGCCACTTATATATATATATATATATATACAGTGGTCGAAGTGGGGCGGTATGGGACGGTATGTCATACCGTCACCTTTCCTCCACAGACCCAGAAATGCCTTTTTTAACACTAATCAGTTTTCAGGGGCTATCTGTACTGCAGGAGGCAGGGGATTGGCCATCCTGCTTAACTGACAAGCCTCTGATGAGAGCCCTCCCCTCCCGGCTCTCACGTGTGTGTGCTCTGTGCTGCCTGTCTACGGTCTTCGTTGTCCGTGGCATGAGTCGTGTGGTGGCTCTCCAGTCCACCTCTGGGCTTGTCCCCCGCCTGGTGGATGATACCCCGGCTGCTGCTGGATTGCCAGTAAGTTCCCTGCCGCCAGCGAGCCAGCTGCTCCCCTCTCCCTGCACTCGCCATTTAGTAAGTTCCCTGCTGCCGCCCAGTCAGCCAGCCAGCCGCTCCCCTCTCCCCCTCTCTGCACTCGCCATGCAGAAAGTTCGCTACCGCTGCCCAGCCAGCCGCTCCCCCTCCCTGTACTCGCCATGCAGTAAGTTCCCTGCCACCGCCAAGCCAGCTGCTCCCCCTGCCCTGGACTTCAATTTACTTTATCCCTCCTGCCCTGGATTTACTTTATAAAGCCGCCGCCTGACCCCATAAACCAGCATAGCAGGCAGTGTGCTGGTCTGCACTACACAGCATTGTGCCTGCCACCACTACCACCGTTCGCTCTGCCACACCCAGCCCCTCCCGTTTGTGCTGCCAGCCTGCTGTGGTCCCTGCTCTGTTCCCGCTTCTTTATCCGCCCGCACCTGCCTGAAGCGATGCTGCCAAGTTAGTGATGGTACCGCTGCAGCCTTAACTTCCATGTCACTGACTGCCATCTCTATCCATTCCATCCTACTCGCTCCTCACCTTCCCTGCTGTAGTTCACTCTCTCTGTCTCTCTCTCTCTCTGTCTCTCTCCCTCTCTGTCTCTCTCTCCCTCTCTGTCTCTCTCTGTGTCTGTCTCTCTCTGTGTCTCTGTCTCTCTATGTGTCTCTGTCTCTCTCTGTGTTTCTGTCTCCCTCTGTCTCTCCCTCTCTGTCTCTCTCTCTCCCTGTCTCTCTCCCTCTGTCTCTCTCCCTCTCTGTCTGTCTCTGTGTCTCTCCCTCTCTCTCTCTCCCTCTGTCTCTCCCTCTGTGTATCTGTCTCTCTGTATCTGTCTCTGTCTCTCTCCCTCTGTCTCTCCCTCTGTCACCCCCTTCTTCCTGTCCTTTCTGTCTCCCACTACTCCTCCTCCTCCACCCCGCTCCCACTATTCCTCCTCCTCTCCCACTATAAATCATTTTTTGCAGTGATGGACTGATATCCTAATTTTTGGTAATCTGGATATGTGGTACACTGCACTTGACCGCTCCCCTTTGATGGACCGCACCCCTTTTATTGACCACGCCCCCTTTTCTGGAGCGCGCACGCCTTCGCATAAATCATACCTTTAATTTTCCATACCCCCACTTTAAAATTGCCACTTCGAGCACTGTATATAATGCCCCCCAAGGTGCTGCTTTAACATATAATGCCCCAGTGGTGCTATAATTTACAGTGAAAATCAGCCATACCTTTCCATCCAATTTAACTGAAATAAAAATACCTCAGTGTGAGATGTGGCGCCGGAATGGGCCGTGGCATCCCTCTATGAATCACTCTGAGTCTCTGACACAGAGTCTGTGTGCCGCTGCTCCCATCTGGCTCCTCCGGCCCGCTTCTCATACTCCCTCTTGCGCTTCTCGCCTCGTTCCATTGGAGGCTCAGCTGGTGGAGGAAGAACCCGGCAGCAATGTGTAGGCACTTTGGCAGCCATAGCTGCCAAACTCTTCACTCACTAGCGCCCCCATTATCTTCACTCTCTAGCGCCCCCATTATCAGCGTCCGGGTCACGTGACCCCCTAGTCCCCACATAGTTACGGCCCTGTACAACAGTACTGTGTTTTGTTCTTTTATTCGCTAGAGTTCACATTTTTGTTTTGTTTTCTTTTGTGCCTTGTAGAAAAGAACGATTTGATGCTATCTAGTATAAAAAATATGCGCTACACATACTTCTTGTACTGTTCGATGTGATGTGTTGCTCAAAACTAAACACTAGGGATATTTACAAGTGAGGGCACTTGCAGTCAGCCTGAGATGCCAGTTCCCATCATAGACGTCCATGTTAATTTCATAACATGGGCATCTAAGGAGCCGTACAGAGCCTAATAGGCTGGAAGCTCCACCGGAGCCCATTCCTGAATGGCTGAGGGAAGACCCGGTGACTGACATCAGTGGGATTTTCCTCATTTTCTGGGAGTGGCTGCAAGTGTCAACACATTTGCAGCTCCCCACTCCACTGGATTCGGGATCGTTTTTGTTTTAACCCCGTGGATGCTACTTGGAATGAAGAGGTTGCGATCTATACTACAGAGGCTCTATTGGTGATTAAGGATGTATGTAGGGTGTAATAAATTTGTACTTTTTTATTATGTGTTTGTGTATGTTTTTTGGGTATTGTTCTGTAGTAGGACTACAAGTTCCAATGGGCCCATTAATGCCCTGCATGCTAGAACTTGTGGTTGGCCAAGTCCCAGCATCATAGGGAGGCTTGCTGGGCCTTGTAGTTCTACTACAGAACCCAATGTGGCTGCATTTGACATCGAATAGGTACGTATGGGTGCATTAGGACCCATTCTATCTTAGTAAGTTTCCCCCATAAAATTTGGAAAAATTAAGCTGGATTGACTGGTTTAATGGCATGGCCATAGTTATTTTAGTATGTCTCCGCTAGTTTAAAAGTATTTTTTTTTTTTTAATTTACAGTACAGGATATAAGGGAAATGTTTAACTACAGAAAACACTGGACCACAAGCTTTTTGAAAACATAGTAAAAAGTCTTTAGCATTTTGGAGCATAATGTCTATGTCTATGTATGTCATACTTGCCTACTTTAAAATACTAGTTTCAGGGAGATTATAGTTGGTAGTAGGAATTTTTCACGGTGCACCATTGATGGGGCTTATCATGCTCCACCCAAAGGTCGTGTTTAATTCCATATATGGGGAGACTGTGAAAAGAGATAGTGAACGTGGCACCTAGAGCTTGTGTGTGTACTGGTACATCTGAAAGGAATCTTCTAAAATTACTTATATACAAATGTAGATGAGCCCCAAAGCAATTAATAAGATCTACTATACTTGGTAAAGTGCTGGGAAATGGTGCTGATGATTCAATGTCTCTCATTTCTTTTTCCCCCCAAAATATAACAGTGTAATGTGGGCTAGGTGAAATGAGGGAGATTGCTAGACTAATGAGGAAGAGAGGGAGATTGCTGCTATGTCAGGGAGTCTACTGCAAAATGCAGAAGGGGAGGTAACTATGATGTAACAGTGTAATGTGGGCTAGGTGAAATGAGGGAGATTGGTAGACTAATGAGGAAGAGAGGGAGGTTGCTGCTATGTCAAGGAGTCTACTGCAAAATGCAGGAGGGGAGGCAACTATGATCAGGGCCGGCGCCACCACTAGGCAAATCTAGGCATTTGCCTAGGGCGCCGGCCACTGGAGGGCGGCATTTTGCCCCCCCCCCGGGTACCTGTCCTGCGGCGCTGTGTATTTAAAGCTGGCGGCGGAGGCAGCGGGGGTCCCTGCAGTCCATTAGAAATAACAAGCGCTATCCGCCGGGCTATGCGGAAGCGCTTCTGTTGTGAAAACACTGGCAGCACGGCGCACGCTGATCTCAGCCAATCAGCGTGCTGCCAGTGTTTTCACAACAGAAGCCAGCAGGACAGGTACACAGCGCTGCAGGACAGGTACCCCCCCCGTCACCGGGGCGCCCCCACCCCGACTCGCCTGGGGCGCTCCGGTGCCTTGCACCGGCCCTGACTATGATGTAACAGTGTAATGTGGGCTAGGTGAAATGAGGGAGATTGCTAGACTAATGAGGAAGAGAGGGAGATTGCTGCTATGTCAGGGAGTCTACTGCAAAATGCAGGAGGGGAGGTAACTATGATGTAACAGTGTAATGTGGGCTAGGTGAAATGAGGGAGATTGCTAGACTAATGAAGCAGAGAGGGAGATTGCTGTTATTTCAGGGAGTTTCTTGCGGAATGCAGGGGGGTAGGCAACTATGCTGTATATACTGTATAACACTATATTATGTCTCTAAATAATGCAGTAATTGCATAGTTACACATTACAGTATCTCGATCTATACAGATAAGTAATATTTTAAATTTGTGTAGAGATTAGCAACAGAATAATGGAGGATGGATGGAAAGACAGAATGTCTGCCTATTCATATCGTTAGGAACAAGGACCTAAACTGCTTGAATTAAATGTTCTGTTCCTGCCATGTGTTGACAATTTACTAAGTAAAATGGCAAGGTCCATTGCTAAGGCAGACATAATGGAGCCCACTTTGTGCAGCAGTTCCAAATTACAACCAAAGAACTTCACAAACATTCCAGACCAAAGGGAAAAAAAATGTTTAAAATACTTTAGACTGTAACAAATGCACTAAATAATTTAGTGAGTTTTTTCATGTTGTCCTGCAACCAATTTTTCATTTCCTTAGTTAATATTCTGTTGTGTGATTTGTTTTTGAAAACATGCCTATATTTACAGAATCTATGTTAATTACAACACAGGAAGAGGAAAACCGGATATATACATATATGTCCATGAAGGATTTCGGGATCTGTAGCCTTAGGGCTCAAGGCAGTTATTGAAGAAATGCTGGCTGCCCAATAAATGAAAGTGAGTATTACTCTTGTAGCTTGTCTGACCAGACCAACTGATAAATCAGGGAACGTATACAAGCTGAATCGATGGATCATCATACTATCTCCCTGCATCAGTTAAATCAGAGCTTCATACACTATGATTGGCTAAATCTGGCCCATCCTAAGTCAAATATGATTTTGAATGGACAAACAGTAGTTGATTACGTTTTTGCACTTCAGGGTTAAATTACTATACTGACAACACGGAGGACAGCTGTAGCCATAAGCCACGGATGGGGAACCTTTGGCCCTCCAGCTGTTGTTCAACTACATGTCCCAGGATGCCATGCAACAGATTTACCATGGCCAAATAGCAAAACTGTTGCAGGGCATTCTGGGATGGGTAGTTCAATAACAGCTGAAGGGCTGAAGGTTTCCCATCCCTGCCATAAGCAACCAGTGCTTTTTAGGAAGGTTCCACCCACCATTTATTTCTGAAAATCCTGAGGGGATGTTCCAGGGACGCTCAGAGAGAGCGTTACTGTTGTGTGGGCTTAAGAATCCAGGCGTACACCACCCCATACATACTTTACCTCTGCATCAGAAATAATTTTCTGACAGAATCTAAAGGCAACTTGAAAGTTCCTAGGGGCAAATTGGCCTCAATCAGTTCTGGACACGCTGGTTATTTAATTGCAACTGACCAGTGTTTTGTGCTGTAATGGTTCTAACACTCAAGTCATCCCTGGTGAACTGTTGCTGGAAATGATACATGTGCAGGTGTTGATATAGCAGAGTTATATAAGCACATACCAGCAGAGGACTGAAACTATGAACAACCCAGTTACAGTAATAAATGGTGTTAGTTGATTGATAGATAGCAGTCATACTCACTGTTAAGCTGGGTATACACTAGGAGACTTCTCCGCTCGGAGATCCGCCCTTGAGCCACCCGGACCTTTATTGGGCGACAGGATCACAAATGCGATATATAACATTCAGTCCTTTTGCTTATGACATATCAAGGGGTGGATTGGGACTCGAAGTGAGGAGTGGGGGGCCGGCAGCGGTATGTAATGCGCGTGCAGGGGGTGGCGGCCGCGGCGGCTCACCTGCTGCTGCAGCTTCTTTTTGCTGGCCGGGCGGAGGGAGAACGGGAGCTGGGAGCCTGCTTAATGTGCTATGCGATGCGATGCTATCCCCCAGGGCTAAGAGAGCAGTGAATAAATTACATAGGAAAATCGCATCGCATTGCACAGCCCTTAAAATGGCCGATGCGATACGTTTTTCCTAAGTTACCGTACGTATGCTAATTGGGCACCCAACTAACATACAGTATAAGTACCAGCAATGTCTTTTACAGACACATAGGGTCGGCATCTTACTATGTGTACGGCTGATCCACCGACCCACTACACAAGCTGGCAGTGATTAACAGCTGAATTGGGTGGGCACGTGTAAAATGGGAATTAAAGATCCTGATCCTGGTGGGGGACACGGAATCGGACAAAATTAACATTCTTAATTTTCCAGATTTAATTTTACAATCATCAATGCTCGCCAATTGGCACATCCTGTGAGAAGATCTGCACTTCCAGCGGGTTGTTGGATTGGAGGATGGATCTCGCAGATGTATGGGCACCTTAAGGCTGGTTACACATTATTCGATATATCGGCATATCAGTTGCTATAAAGGTACATCTAGAAGGATTGGGCAGTGTGTTTTGCATATAGGCTGCCTGATCAATGATAACTGACATCATAACTGGGCAGGCATTTACATGCTGCTTGGGCAGCGAAGGTACGGACGTTTAGCGGCTTGCCCGTACACACTGCATGATGCACTGATTCAGTATATATTTAGCTATATTAGCCATCAGCTGTGTTGCACAAGCAATGCAAAATGTCTGTGAACACGCAAATACACACTGGCCATCAGACCAGTGATATATTGGTCATTCAAGTGGCCAGTGTGTACCCAGCATTAGAAATATATTTATTGAAAGTAGGCAAACCTTGTGACAAAGCAAATGGCCAGTGAGAAGTTCTTAATCAATATAGGAGTATTTTATGGTTATATTGGAGATATTTTATTGATAAATCGTGCCATTAAAGATTTTTGCAATGAAGCGGCCTTTAACAATCATTACCTCCAGCGCATGTTAGTAAATAGGCCATTATTTTGTAGATTGTTGATTGTTACTAGAAGAGTGACTGGTTTATTCGGTACTTCCTCATCTTTGCGGCCACCGCTTACGCCAGTTACGTTAGCTGCTACGTGAATCACGATTGTCCCCACGCAGGCTCACTTTGCTCGCCATGCTTCGGGCTCGGTGGTTCACTTCGCTCGTCACAATTTACTATAAGTAATAGATGGTGGCAAGGACACAGGAGGGTGGCGTGGACCCCGAAAATAGCCCTCGTGGCTCGCTGTATGCGACATAAGTTCCGTAGTGTAAGCGGCGGCAGCGAAGATGAGGAAGAACCGTTTATTTAATATAAGAATTATTTTAATGATTCAAATTTATAATTGCACATAGCTCACATTGCGCATACCATGTACAGCTAAATGGTTTTATCTTTCTTATGTGCTAATAAAGAACCTCTATCAATCACTATTAACACTTACTAAAAGATAAAAAAAATTCAATGTAATAATTATTTATTAAGCCCAATCTCGATGTCTTTGTGGTGGAAATGGCTCTCCAGGTCCACACTTGGGATGACTGCAATGCATTATGTCATTCTGTTTTCTTTTTTGTGTGCTTGTAGCGTGGGGCTGATTCATCCAACTCTTCTAGGGTTCACTAGGGCTGACATGCGCATACTTTCCATCTAAATAATAAACCTAGTCAGGCTTGATGAATCACACCCACAGATGTTTAATGCTAATATTGGTCCTGGAGACGCTAACAACAACTGTAATGAACCAACAAGAAAACCATTTGTAATGGAATAGTCACCAACTGCTTTGACAACACTAAACCATGCCGAACATACTGTGAAGTATAGACACATCATTAATGGCAGGAAATGTATTTGGAAGTATGAATCTTCGTGTACATACTCCAGGTCAAAGGGTGCGTAGTAAAGGGTTGCTAGGCAACAAATGTGCATGCATCTACTAACAAAACTAATGTTGGATTTGCGTATATTTCTCCACCAGACCTTTGTGCTTATAATGCAGTGTGATCATCATCATTAGTCACAAGTAGTATTTACAGAAAGGGAAAACTTTTCTTCTCACCTACTACAGCCATCTTTTAACAACAATGTGAACATGTGTTTGTGGAAACACTGCATCGGCGGCCACCCTGGCGGGTGATGTAATTTACGGGGTTGTAAAAGGATGTACACAGTGGCTGCATTTTTCAAGAGCTCATGTAAATATTCTCTGTGGTTTGTATGTCTCCACTCCGAAAGCCATTACATTAAGGAACATGTTATGCACTGATGTTTTTACAATGAGACTATCACAGCTGCACCAGCTTACTGTCCCTGACATCATGTGGATGGCATCCTACCTGACATCATCCTATCACTTAAGGAGAATAGAGTAATAGTGTTATGTCATAAAGTGATTATTCTGTATATATATATGTACAGTATATATCTACCTTCTGGTGTATATATATATATATATATATATATATCCACGGGATGGATCAGCACTCTCAAGTATAATAGCCTCCGTGCCTTTGCTTAATAACAACAGGACTTGACAAAAGAAGACTTTATTTTCTCAACGTTTCGAGGAGTTTAACCTCGTCGTCAGGAGCAACAGACAAGACATTACTACAAACATTCTGCTCACCTTATGTAGAGACCACTCACGCTGCATCCGCTGCCCACACGCCGCTAATCACGGAGGACACCAGCACCTGTCCGCGGCTCAACTAGATGACATCATTCAGTCAGGACAGAGCTCCGTTGCTATGCAACTGCTGCATTACCTCCGAGACCAACACCGTGGGCGTGCAAAACAGTGAGGGTCCCACATCGGTTCTGCAATACATATTTAAAAAATGCAATACAGGAATGCATAAATACATATATGCAAGCAATGCATCAAAGTAATAAATGTGTGCAAAAGAAAAATGCATCACATTAAAAAGGATAACATAAATCGATAACATAAAAAAATAAAAAAATAACAGTCAAACAATTTATATACATATAGCTGTCAGATGAGATACACTACAATGCTACATTAAGGTATTACAGGCAATGAGTTCGTTAAGGCCCTTTGGAGACACAGTATCTAGCCTGTGAATCCAGGATGCTTCTAAACGCAATAATTTGTTATTGCAATCGCCACCCCTGATGCTCTCTGGAACATGATCTATGATTTGATATTTAAGGGAACACAATTGATGACCATGCATTCTGAAATGAACAGCCACAAGCTGATCGCACAGTTTACCCATTAATGCTGCCTTAATGGCAGAACGATGCATGGCCATCCTCTCCTTAAATTTCCTGGATGTCTTAGCCACATAATAAAAACCACATGGGCATATGATTATATACACCACAAACCTCGATTCGCAAACGTGTCTGATCTTATACTTATAAGCATTGTGGGGGTGCTTAAAAGTGCTGCCTAAAAACCACAGGTCACACAATTGGGGCACCTATAGAAACCAGGTTTTTTAAAAGAAACATTGGCAAGTGTTCTATGATCACTAATGTCCGAATGCACCAGTAGGTCACGAAGGTTTTTACCACATAGATAACAGGATAATGGTCTTACGTTTCGAAAGTATCTTACATTTTTATCATGCGAATCGAGGTTTGTGGTGTATATAATCATATGCCCAAGTGTACAAGTCCTAAATGTGGACATTCAGAATGTTGAATTGACAATAGGAGGCCCACCGAGGAAGTCACAGAAGGGGTTGTGAGTGTGTTAGTGGATAGACAGTAGCATGTTGGTGAGTGTATGTAAGGGGGTAGAAGGTGGCAGGCTGGCAATGCGGGCATGTATAGGGAACATCTTTTGGATCTTTTTCCATGGACACTTTAAATTCCCAACCTGCCTAAGTCACTAGGGAAGGGCATTTTAGTGCAATTAGAATAGAGTCATAGACACATGAGGATGGCTGCAACTGTGTCCTGTGAGGAGGGATCCCACCCTTTCAACAGACTCCTCCTCCATGAGGGCTGTTTCCAGAACACTCACGGGCTGATTTTTCCATCCCTATCCGCCCCTGGATGTTATGTAAACATGGCAAAATATTGACAGTCTGAATATTTACATAGTAACATACAGTAGTAATATGGTAACATAGTAATTAAGGCTGAAAAAAGACATTAGTCCATCGAGTTCAACCTATCTAACTTGTAACTACTGACTTGAGTAAGTCATATCTATAGGATTCCCTTAGTTGCCAAAAATGCATCCAGGTTTGATTTAAATTCATTAACAGTAGTTGCTGTAATCACCCCCACCGGCAATGAGTTCCAGAATTTTACTCCCCTAATGGTGAAGAATCCTCTTCTTGATTCAGTACATAATTTATTTTCCTCAAGCCTCAGTACATGCCCGCGTGTCCAAAGTATAGGCCTGTTCGTGACCAATCATTTCCCAGTTCCATATGATTCCCAATCCTGTTTTTGGATATACTAATCATATCACCTCTCAACCTCCTTCTCTCCAGTGAAATCATATTCTGCCTGGTTAACCTGGCACTATAACATTGGCATCCCTTGAATCCATTCCCTTTTTAATGCATTCCAGTGTCCAGTTTGCTTTTGCGGCTGCACTTAAGCAGTGTGCACTATTACCCAATTTTTCATCTATGATGACCCCCAAGTCCTTCTCTACAGCAAAATTCCCTAGAATAACTCCATTTAGCCTATAAGTGGGATCAGTATGAAATCCAGGCGGACGGAATCCCGACGGTCGAAATACTGACGCCGGAATCCCAACCGCCGCAATGCCGACAAGGGGGGGGGGGGCGTGGATCGCCCCCCTTGCGGGCTCGCTGTGCTTGCCATGCAGTGGGCCCAGTGCCTCGCTACGCTCAGCACACTACTTTATTCTCCCTTTATGGACACCCATAAAGGGACAAAGTGCCGGCATTGCAGCGGTTGGGATTCTGGCGTCGGGATTCCGACCGCCGGGATTTTGATTGCATCCCCTATAAGTAGCTTGTTCATTTTTGTTCCCATAATGAATTACTTTTCATTTTTTAACATTTTTGGATTTAGATTTAGTCCTAATACCTATCCTAACCACAGACTAACCCGATAACTAGTTCGAGCCAAAACAGATACCGCACATAATAATTTATATAAAATAAAAGGACATTTTCTACTGTGACGCACTGTAATGTGTTTCCTACATTTTTTAACATTTCTTGAAGTACCATTTATTCTTATTTCATTTTTAATTAATATAAGCAGATATATAAATTTGGCAGGACATCAAGATACAGAAAGTGTATTAAAATGAATTATTCTATTAAATATATAATCTAGTTATTTCAAATGCATAAAAAGCCAATAAGGTAAATTAATGGTTTGGCGTGTAGGAGGAAAGTGTAACCCCCAGTGGTATCCCCAGATTTGGGAAATTAAGGTATTTTAATTAGATTCTTTGAATTATAATATCAAATATCGCTGCATCCCTGACAACATTCAGAATAGAGAACCATGAAACATTAAATAACGGACCCTATGGGGCAAATATTTCACATACACGGATGGAGCGTAACAGAAAAATGAGGTAGCTCTAGGATTGATGGATTACCATTTCCGTCCTCCTACAGGATTGATGTGGTTGTAACTCCTTTTTATCATGATGGCTTGTAGTGAAATCTGCTATATTTCACATGGATGAGTGACAGCCAGTTTCTAATCGCATAGTTGGCTATATTTGATTATGTGAAGCAGTGATAAAGTGCTAGTCACCTCTCAGTTCTGACACTTTCTGAAAAGCAGAGGAAGTATTGATGTCAGCTGGATGAGACAGATTTGGGGGATTAAAGAACTGTATGGACTGATTAGTTCATTGTGATACTACAGTTAATAGATAGTGGAACAGTACAAAAAGCTGTTCTACTGGCAGCAGTCAGTCTATTCTTTCTGGACACCTTGACAAAGGGGCTTTAAGGCCTTTAAACATTGTGTGTGTGTATATATATATATATATTCAGTGGCGTAACTATAAATTTTTCTCCCCCCCCCCCCCCCTGCCAAAATGTTTGTGGCGCCCCCCCCCCCCCCCTAGGCATAATGGAGAAGCTAAAGCAGGAGAGAGGAAGAGAACTTCCCTTGGCTCCAACGAATCCCAGGACACCCTAGCACGCCCATCTGTGCCCATCCTGTACACAGTAGCCAATGGACCACTCTGTGTACAGTCAATTGAATCAGTGGGTGGATTTGTCATCTCTGCCATGGCCACACCCGAGCTGCGACTGACTCTCCTCTGGTGCTCGGCCTTACAAGCGGCAGCTGGGGCTGCCTTACAGTAGTTACGCCACTGCATATATTATATATACACACTGCTCAAAAAAATAAAGGGAACCCTTAAACAACACAATGTAACTCAGTCACTCACACCTCTGTGAAATCAAACTGTCCACTTAGAAAGCAACACTGATTGACAATCAATTTTGCATGCTGTTGTGCACATGGAATAGACAACAGGTGGAAATTATAGGCAATTAGCAAGACACCCCCAATAAAGGAGTTGTTCTGCAGGTGGTGTCCACAGACCACTTCTCAGTTCTTATGCTTTCTGGCTGATGTTTTGGTCACTTTTGAAAGCTGGCGGTGCTTTCACTCTAGTGGTAGCATGAGACGGAGTCCACAATCCACACAAGTGGCTCAGGTAGTGCAGCTCATCCAGGATGGCACATCAATGCGAGCTGTGGTAAGGTGGTTTTGCTGTGTCTGTCAGCGTAGGGTCCAGAGCATGGAGGCACTACCAGGAGACAGGCCAGTACATCAGGAGACATGGAGGAGGCCGTAGGAGGGCAACAACCCAGCAGCAGGACCACTACCCCACCTTTGTGCAATGAGGAACAGGAGGAGCACTGTCAGAGCCCTGCAAAATGACCTCCAGCAGGCCACAAATATGCATGTGTCTACTCAAACGGTCAGAAACAGACTCCATGAGGGTAGTATGAGGGCTCGATGTCCACAGGTGGGCGTTGTGCTTACAGCCCAACACCATGCAGGACGTTTGGCATGTGCCAGAGAACACCAAGATTGGAAAATTCACCACTGGTGCCCTGTGCTCTTCACAGATGAAAGCAGGTTCACACTGTGCACGTGACAGACGTGACAGAGTCTGGAGATGCCAAGGAGAACGTTCTGCTGCCTGCAACATCCTCCAGAATGACCGGTTTTGGCAGTGAGTCTATAATGGTGTGGGGTGGAATTTCTTTGGGGGGCCGCACAGCCCTCCACGTGCTCCCCAGAGGTATCCTGACTGCCGTTGGGTACCGAGATGAGATCCTCAGACCCCTTGTGAGACCATATGCTGGTGCGGTTGGCCCTGGGTTCCTCCTAGTGCAAGACAATGCTAGACCTCATGTGGCTGGAGTGTGTCAGCAAGTCCTGCAAGACAAAGGCATTGATGCTATGGACTGGCCCACCCATTCTCCAGGCCTGAATCCAATTGAGCACATCTGGGACATCATGTCTCGCTCCATCTACCAACGCCACGTTGTACCACAGACTGTCCAGGAGTTAGCGAATGCTTTAGTCCAGGTGTGGGAGGATATCCCTCAGGAGACCATCCGCTACCTCATCAGGAGCATGCCCAGGCGTTGTAGGGAGGTCATACAAGCAAGACAGACATGGGCAAGGTCGACAGTCAAAAGGTCGACATGGGTTTTTTCACAATTTTTTACCCGAATGTCGACACAGTCGACATGGACACTGAAACGTAACAACGCTGCGCTCGCCATGCTTCGGGCCTGATGCCTCCCTATGCTTGTCACACTATTTTGTTCTCCCACCACGCACTAGTGGATGGTAGGGCATAAAATACAGCCTATCGGCAGATGTCAGCTCAAAAAACAGTGAAAAACCCCATGTCAACCTTTTGAGTGTCGACCTTGCCCATGTCAACCTAATGCTTGTGTCAACCTAATGAGCTGTGAACCTAGACCCATGTCGACCTTTCAGCATGTCGACCTAATGGTGTCGACCCAATGCTTGTCGACCTAATGACCGTATCCCATACATAGTTCCATAGAACAAGTCTTGTGTGTGGCTTGAGAAAGGGGCGCAATCCCTGAAAAGTTGTAGTACGGATGGTGTAATGGTTAGCATTACTGCCACACAGTGCTGAGGTCATTGGTTCGATTCCCACCATGGCTCTAACAGTGTGGAGTTTGTATATTCTCCCCATAATTGCGTGGGTTTCCTCTGGGTACTCCGGTTTCCTCCCACACTCCGAAAATATACTGGTAGGTTTATTGGCTCCCAACAAAAATTAACCCTAGAATGTCTGTGTGTGCGTGTACATGTGGTAGGGAACATAGAATGTAAGCTCCACTGGGGCAGGGACTGATGTGAATCGTGAACTATACTCTGTAAAGAGCTGCGGAATATGTGTGCACCATATAAGAAACTGTTAATAAAATATAAAATAAATAAGTTGCTGCTATTAAATACCATAGAATTCTTCATATTTATACAAGTCTCTGAGTGCCGCCTTCTTTCTGTGAGTGTATGTCTGCCGTTGACCGCCAGTGGACTTCTGGGTTTCGCCATCAGATAGGCACATTTCCAGACACTCGCCAGCGGTCACGTGAGTACTCTGATACATACTGTATAGACGCATTACAAAACTACTGGCTTGCTGTATTAACCAGCGTGGGAACAAGCAGGCATCCATGGAAACACTGTACCATAAGAGGATGCAGCATAAAACAACAAAACAACAAACCAATAAGTGAGATAACTGTAATGCTACCCAGTGAAATGTGATTGCTGGATGAATGAATCAAAAATAGCAATGTTAATGGGGTTGGAATCGTTTGGTCTACAGCAAATTGGTTGACAAGCATTAGGTCAACACGTTATGTCGACATGGGTCTAGGTCGACAGGTCAATAGGTCAAAACAAGCATTAGGTCGACAGTGTCTAGGTCAACAGTCAAAAGGTCAACATGGCGTTTTTCACTGTTTTTTTGACCCGAATGTCAAAACAGTCGCCATGGACACATGCTCGTAATGCTTCGGGCAAAAGTAGTACATGAGCCTGGTAGTACCATAGCAGGGCTACAGCCCTGTGCCAGCCCCTCCCAAGAACAGGAAGAAGCAGAGTAATGCTGGCCATACATCAGACCAACTTACCTCCAATCATACAACTGACCAACCATCCAACTTGTCTGTCCACACTCCTAACCAACTTTTTTCATCATATCAGCCAACTAGCCAACTTTTTTTTCAAACCAATTGTGCAAGTAGAATAGAGGGCACTCATTCATATAAATCCTAGAGTATATGTATTATTTAAGTGAAAGTGCTCTGATGATGTTGGTATATTAAAATATCACTTTTATTCAGTTATCATTAAACCTCTTTTTTTTTACATTTGTTTTAATAAAAGTGATTTAATTCCACCTCTATGCAGTAGACAGCAAGTGAAAAGTGAAATTAAATGAATTTCCCCTGCCTCACACACCGGGCAATCTCATCAAAGTTACATGTATCTGTTGAAATTGTTAAATTCAAATAATTTGTAACAATCTTCCCCAGTGTTGCAACATAAGCCTGATACACACTAGATTACTTTTTAAAATATATTGCTCATTTTAGCCCTTCTAAGCAAAATCTTTTTTTTTTTAAATTGTTTAGCTCAACATCATTAACGGTGCATGCTTCTACGCATCATTAATGACCTCCCCGTTGACTGGACATGAATTTGAAGTGGTGGCAGATATAACATGTGCAGAGAGAATTATATTTGGGTGGGGTTTTACTTCAAAGTGAGATCTATAGTGCAGTGTAAAAATAAAGCAGACAGTATTTTCCCTGCACAGAAACAATATAACTCACCCAAATCTAATTCTCTCTGTACAAGTTACATCTGCCCCACCTGCAGTGCACGTGGTTTTGTCCATTTGAGAAGGAATATGCCTTTGCGAGTGAACCAGAATTAGGACCATTGTGTACGCTGTATACCAGGCCTGGCCAACCTGTGGCTCTCCAGATGTTGTGAAACTACAAATCCCATCATGCCTTGACACAGTTTTCCTATAAGGTAGTGTTAAAACTGTGGCAAGGCATGCTGGGATTTGTAGTTTCACAACATCTGGAGAGCCACAGGTTGGCCAGGCCTGCTGTATATGGTCACTAGGTCGACCATTGAAGGTTGACACATGAAAAAGGCCAACAGGGTAATTAGGTCAACACAAGCATTATGTTGACATTGGGAAGGTCAACAGTCAAAAGATTGATTTGGGTTTTTCCCTTTTTATTTTTTGAGCCGACATGTGGTATTTTATGCCCTACCATCCACTAGGTCATGGAGGGAGAATAGAATAATGTGTCGAGTGTATTGAGGCACCGTGCCTGAATCATGGCAAGCAGACAGCGCACACTAATACGGTGTTGATGAACACGGGCAGGACTTGGGGGTATACTGAGTACCGGGTGAGGGGGGGGGGGCGACGATTGGGGATGCTGCTGGGGGATTGCTGAGTTAGGGGACTGCTGGGGATGCTGCTGGGGGATCGCGCTTCCACAGATCTTTTGCTAAATCTTCTGAACTTCCATGCTGCATGAAAGATCAGAAGAGTTATCAAAAGATCAATAGGAAAGCACATGGGATCTTAAGATAAATCGGCCAATCGTTCTAGTGTGTGGGCATCAACACATGGTAGAGGAGATGGTGTCCTGCAATGTGTGCCTTAAAGTGAGAGCGTCCTGTTGGCATGTGATATAGAAGCTCCTGCTGGCGCGTCTCAGAAATGCTGGCAGAATCATTGGATTGTGGGCCTGATTCAGTTCTGATTGCTGATCTGCAAAGTGGCAGATAACTGTGAGTAGATAGCCAGTTTAGCCAGATAGATAGCCAGATTTCTGATCCGGTCACAAAGAAAATGTGCGAATGAATTGGGAGATTATTGCAGATTGCTATCCACTTGCAAATCCATACACAATCCACAAATTAGCTAATGATTTTTCCAGTCTGCGACCAAGGCCGGCACTGACGTCACAGACACTCCATTAAAATGCCTGGGCACACCTGCTTTTTTTAGACACCCCTGAAAACAGCTTCCTGTCAGTCAACCTCATGCCTAATTGAGTTTACAATCCATACAAAATTTCTGTCACAATTCACCCTAACACACGCACGCTACAATCTGTACACATGTACAGTCATTCGATAATCTCTTGATCAGACCCTTTGGCTGGATAGGTGGACACTGGCATCACACCATAGCTTGACGCATTTCTTGGCAACAAAGCTATTTCCACAAAAAAAACAATGACACCCCTCTGACTGGTCTTGTATTTAACTCACTAACAGCCAATACGCTGAGTTCTCTTATTAACCCTGCAGATTCCACTGATTGTTTAGCACATATTGGGTGGGGCGTACTAAGCATAGCATCCCCGATGCGATACATTCTGCCACTTATTGGGTACATACCGGCATTAAAAACACCAATATGTACCAAGGAATTTGGGAAAGACAGCCCTCCTGATGAGAGTCCATCTTTGTTATAGATGGACTTCTGGGTTTAGGACACGTGAGTTCTGCACACGCACAGCATTATGTGGCAGCCACAGGGGATGCTGGGAGGGAGGTATATGATTGGATAGGCTTGTCTTAGTCAATGCCAACTACAGATAGCATTAGTCACCTGGTCCAAGCTCTGGAATGAACTGCACTTCGGAGCTTGGTATATATGGGAAATGTGCCCAAATTTAGTAAACAGTAGTTTTCAGATGTTTGACATCATTTCCCATTTAGTATATGCAGCCCATTGTAACAAACAAATAATACTAAAAAGTACATAGGTATATACTGTATTTAACAATAAAAACATGTGAATGGTGATCAGTAATTCTATTAAAAATGTATAACTTAATAAAGCTCTTCGGAATATGTGTGTGCTATATAAATAGCTAGTAATAATAATAATAATAATAATAATAATAATATTTATTCAAGGTTATAATAGAATAACCCAGGGGTTCCCAATCTTTTTTGAATCACAGCACCCTTAGAATATAAGAATTTTTTCACGGCACCCCTAGGCCAATTTTTTTTAAATTAGACTGGGTTTATATGCTATTATTAGGGTCAGTTATGTGGTACAGGGCAGGATTTCCTTTTGTTTGTACACATTTTATGATTGGCAGCCACCAGCACTGGTTTTGCTTATAAATAATTAACCATTAATAATTTGAGTTGGTCCTAGACCACCAACCCAGGGCACCCCTGCATGTGTCCCGAGGCACCCCAGGGAGCCACGGCGCACAGTTTGGGAACCACTGGAATAACCAATATAAATTGAACTCAGCAGCTAAACTTTAATCAAATAATTAATAATTGGTTCAACATATTTGTAGCTAAACCCTTCTGTATTAATAAATATAATTACTAAAGCCCTGTACACATGGGGCAATATTAGCCAAAATTGCTGACTAAATGGCCACTGAGTGACCACTGCAATCCCGCAACCAGCCCGGTACTGGATGCTAGTCGCAGAAGCATTGAGACTTTTTACCACTGACTTGTCAGTCAAAACTGAAAAGTTGCTGAAAAAAACAGTACACTGTGCGATATGGTCGCTGAGTGATAAGAAGCCAAAATCGATCAGCGACCATATTGCACCGTATGTACACACCTTTACAGTAAACATTATCTAAAGTTGCTACACCACTTTATTCATTTCTATTTTTAATTTATTTTTCTCTTTCCACCACATGACGGCTCTGTTCTGTACTTCTTCCACCAATCTCCGCCATATTTTCCCTGCTGTATGAACCTCTGCTGTATTTCAGTACAACATTCCCTTGACTTTAAAATCCTTTTTGCTCTTTATATAAAAAGCTTAGTTATGCTCAAGCTGGACACATATACACTAACATATACACTGACACTTCATTAGAACAACACTTTATGCCTCATTTAAATGTAATATATCTCCTATACCTAGAGAGAAAGCAATGACATCAGAATTACCACACTGCAGATGCCAACTTGGGCAGTTTGGCATAAGGTTTGAAACTTATATAATTTTAATGTTTACACTCTCTGTTCCTCCCTCTAATGGGAAACTTGAAGATCCAACTGAAATAACGTCCAATCATTTTTTCAGAGGCGGCCCAAAATGGTTTCACTTCCAATTAGGTGTTGTTTGGATGTCAATTCTTGCTCAGGAACTTTCTAATTAAAAATACATTGGCTCACATGCCTCAGCCTACCCCCAGCATTAGAAAAGTAGGAAATATCTCAGCTTTAACCCTTTGGGCAGTATTCAATGCTCACTGCTCGCTGTCACATCTTGCAGGTCAGTATTCAATTGACCCCCCCTGCACACGCTGTTTCCACCTTGCTGGGTTTTTACAGCGTGGTGGAACAGCATGTGTGGCCGCCAAAACGGCGAGGCTCGCAGCTAAATGCAGCAGGGTCCCTGCATTAGCCGCAAGCCTCGCTGTTTGGGGGAAACCTCGCCGTCCTCTGACAGTGAGGATCCCCCGGAACATTGAATAGGGCGAGTGACCGACACGGGGGTTAAAAGGTGAGGGTGGCTTGTTTAACTCCCCTTGCTGTTTAACCCCCTCGGTGGCCGAATTGAATACGGCCCTTTGAGTGTCAAGTGAATTTGTCAAAATAGGTGTAAATATTGCCAGGCAAGCATTTGTATTCATTATAATGACCTGTAATGTTTACCTTATATAAAAAATATATTTTTTACACAACATTTTTTATTTGAATTTGAATTTAATTTGAATTTATATAACAAATGTGAGCTATGCTGGCAGTTTTATTGGATATTTTGAACATCTTTCACAGAGATGTTGGCACTCAAAAGTTTAAGAATGTGTTATTCAATTAGACATTTTATTCAAATTCAAGATAAACATTACTAAAGCTGTGTACACACAGGGGCTATAGTGGCTGAAATCACTGGAAATATGGTCGCAGGCGACCATATTGCCAGTGATGGGAGTGTGCCCCGGCAATAAATCGCAGGTTGCACGCTCTCGTTTTCAGCCCCGTTCTAATCGCTCCTGCGACCAGCTGATTACCTCTGCGGCACCGCCGGCAGAGGTTCCCTTTCATCAGCGACCATCTCTCGCCGCTGATGGAAAGGAGAAACTGAGCAATATATTGCTCAGCCATATATTGCTAGCAATATATGGCTGAGCAATATATCTCCCCGTGTGTATGGGGCTTAAGGCTATTTGTACCTCAAATATAACTATTCATACTCATATACCTGTATCCACAAAGGAATATAGAACACAATACATAGATTATTTTACTTTACTAAAAACATACAATTTTTTTTTTTACAATATCTATAAGAATCCATCCAAATCTTAACCACACACCAGGAAAACAACAACATTTTCTATAGAGGGTAGCAATCTTCTTCTTTGTACAAAACCAATAGTATAGTATGTCAGGCATAAGTAAATGTCCATCATGATTTACCAATTTAACATTTTTTTCTGTGTCACTGCTTCTGGATTTGCCTGCCAATATCAAAAAGTCAAAAATATGCACAATTGATTGAATTTTGCACTGTCCACCTGGAATGGGCCATTCTTAGGAAACTTCCAATGACAGAGGCAGCTAAACTAAAGGCCACCATCCCCTAGTGCAGGGGTGGGCAATAAACAGCCCTCCAGCTGTTGATGAACTACACATCCCAGTATGCCTTGCCTTAGTTTAGCTATTTGGCCATGCTGAATCTGATGCAAGGCATGCTGGGATGTGTAGTTCATCAACATCTGGTGGGCCGCTTATTGCCCACCCCTGCCCTGCCCTAGTGCGATATGGCCACTTTTCAACCAATTCCGAGCTTTCAGAATGAGGGATTGGATGAAAAGTGTCACATCGAATGTAATTTTCCTCTGCCTATAATCTGAGAGGCGTTCCTGTGCTCCTTGGAGTTGCAAATCATCGTGGCTGCCATGAATATTTATCGTAACCTGCAGCCATGACTGGGATTGCATACGATACATCGCATGTTAATATTCCTGCTGCCCCGAATCTGCCGGATGAGTTGGTGGGGTATCACATATGAGGTATTGCATTGCGATAGTGGATGGGAGCCTTAAGTTTGTTCAAAACTGTATCCTATATGTGCAATCACCACAGCTACGTTGTACTCCTTTTCTCCCTCGTTTAAAAAGTGTTTACGAATATCTGGGCTACAACATAAATAGATTTTACAACCTACAGGAATATAGTCTATAACTTGTGTTTCCCTTCGTCTGCCTACATTTTAACAACTATGTAGTGCTAATGTGTTAAAAATAGGTTTCTATACTTATTTTATGGTGTTCCATTTTAGTATGTCTACATGTTCTAATTTGTTTCATCCATCAGTAAGAGAATAATCATCCCCCAAAAATGCTTAATGCTTCCTGAGACTGTATTTTTCCCCTGAATACGGAAGTACTCATAATCTCACCTCTTAAATAACATTGTAGGTTGTCCCAGACAGTAGTAAAGCGAGGGTCGGAGTCTCTACTAATTTCATAAAGTATCTGTAGAAGCATTAATTGTATCTTGATTTATTATTCACTTAACAAGGATCCTGTTAATTATGAAGGAAGTACACATGCAGTTAAACCCAATAGACTAGTAGATAGCTAAAGGGTGAATTTTTGTATAGACTTTAATTTGCTTGTATTGAGGGTTGTTTAGGTTTTACATTTATTTTGTTGCTTATTTGGATACATGCCCTTGATGTTGATACATTTTTTCTCTTCTGTTTAGAAGTACAGTATGGACAGCTATCCCTTCCCTCCCTCTCCCTGACACACTCTTTCTCTTCCAATAGCTTCTATCTCACTCTCCTCCCCCCTTCCTTTAAGGGCATTATAGTGGCATGGGTGGGTGGGGGGGCCCCTATCAAGATGTTGCTATGGGGCCCACAAACTTCTAGTTATGCCCCTGGTATTAAGCCTTCACAAGTGAAGTGTGATAAAGAGATAAAAAGGAACAGCCCATCAGCTCCCAACTGTCATTTCTAAAACACTTTTTTTTTCTTTGAGGGCGTGACCACGGTGGTGCGGGAGCGAGGGAGCAGGAGTGTGAGCTCCCCAGCATACATCCGGCATAGCCTACTGCCACGGCTGATCTGACCTCCGGCACCTGGAACTGATGTTTGCGGTCGGAGGTGGACAGCGTATCTAGACGCCAGACGCACGAGGGGAGAGCTGCTGACAATTCCATGTCAAGGATGCTCTGTTTGGCCCAATAGGTCAAGAGCATAAGATTGATTATATAATATATATGAAATAAGTGACTCGGGGGACCCACCGCAACAGGGATTTTAATTATATGTATGTTTGTAAAGTAATGTGTCTATATGTACATGGTCCGAAATGTGACAAATGTGAAGTTCCATGTTTATCTAATCCTGTTATGCTGAAAGATTCGTCTCAGACCAAATAGGTTATGTTTCTGTAATGATAAAATTGCAATAAAAAATAAATAAATAAAAAAATAAAAAAAAACACACACATGACATTCAAGAGCTAATTGGTTGGTATTTTATCTCTCTTTATTACTCTCATCTTTATCACTTGTTAAGACTTAATGCATTTGGCCCTGATTGATTGATTGATTGATTCTGGCTATGTTACTCTTTTGTACAGTGGACACAAACCTCTCAACATTTCAACATCTCCCGATGGGACACCCATGACCAGAACCACCGCACGTTCCCGGGAAAGGAGACATGACCGCCTGAAAAGGGGCATGATTTAAATGCATAGCTGCAGTCATGAGGCCACTCCCTCATTTTTGTCACTGTGAGGGGCAAAAGCAGCACTCTGTGAGCTGCTGGCCACGCCCCCTGTTCCCCTGCCTCCGTGCATAGACATTGTGCACATGCGCACAAGTGTCTGTTCCCTGCCACTCTGCTAAGCAGAGCAACACTTACAAGGGGACTCCCAACTGCTGGTCCCGGGTGGGACATGGAAAACATAGTATAAAAAATATAAGACCTGCAAATAACTTCTAACTAAATTAGTCTTATTGTGGACTGCATTAAAGACCCAAAATCAATTGTATCACTATTCATTTTTTTGATTTGTCTTATTTATGGAAATATGGGTCCGATTCTGCAGCAGCATCTATTGGTGGCCGTCTGTCTACATGTTTCAGCAATCGCCACTACAGGCTCCACCCCATGTATATATCCATGCAGTTAAATGTGCAAGGCCTGAGATGCCCACATTTAACACCTGCACATACTATAACACCTTATGAAGCATCCTTATATGCCGCCATTAATCGCATCATTGGACCATGGCCTCCTATGCTTGCTGCTGTGCCTCTGTAAATGCTGCTGGTTTTATGATTGTGATTGAGACACCCACAACTGCCTGATCTGAATGCAGGAGCACCTTACTGCCTACATTCTATGTAACCTGGATATGTGACATGGGAGATTACAGCAATGTTTGCACATGCGCAGAGGCATACACACCCCAGTACCAACAGCCGCTGTCACAGGGGGTGCGAGGATCTTCTACCTGCTGGAGCTGCTGCTGCCTGTCAGACACTGTGGTAGCAGCAGCAGGGTGCTAGTGACTCAGATGGCAAAGCACAAGATTGGGGTCAGCACCAGCGAGCCAAACTATGTATCATTGTGTTTATTCTGTGACTAGCTCCACTAATCCTAAATATCCAGGACACAATAAGGACACTATAAGTAATGCTACATGCAGCTACAATGCACTGAATTCAGAATTAAATGCAAAAGTCTGCGATCCCTATATATGGCAGTGCATCTTAGTCATATCATGCATTTCACAGCATATAGCACATAAGGGGGATATCTGTATGTCCAGCACAGGAGGCTTTGTCAGGATGTGTGAAAAGTTCTGAACACCCTTAATGCACATTAATTTCCCTGACTGATATACTGTTGAATATGGCATCACTGACATTAGGAACACAGTGATGGTAAATGATGGTGATTCATGAGTGATGGCAATGATCTCAGATGCGATACTGTAGCAACAGGGGCCATGTCTAGCCTGTGTTGAGAAGGAGACACTGCGCCTGCAGTAGGCTGATGCAAGTGTTGATGGTGACAGCGATGATGCGCTGTTGGTGGATCTATTACACAAAAGTGGGCTTATCAAGGCTTGTCGATTCTGACGTACCCAAGTACAGAAAGAGAATATTACCACAGCCAGGCAAAAAAAAGTGTTCAGCATGATTTACCTACAGTCATAATTCCAACTGCCAAAATCCCGACAAGGACAAAATGCTGATATTTAAAATGTCGACATGGTAAAATACCAACATTTAAAATGTCGAGAAGTCAATAGGTTGACATGAGCTTTTATCTTTTTGTGTGTGTGTGTGTGTGTGTGTATGTATGTTGACATAGGTGGACATGGACTCCGTATAAGTGTACCGCGTCTACTCATGTGGCTCGCTGTGCTCGCCATGCTTTGGACCTTGCTATGCTCGGCACACTATTATATTCTACCTCCATGTCCACTGGGATGGTAAAGTATGACCAAGTCGGTTTCAAAGGAAAAATAATTAAAGACCCATGTTGACTTTTTGACCTGTCGAAATTTTAAATGTCAGTATTATGACCATGTTGGCATTTTGACCATTGGTCAATGTACAGTATGTCAGTATTTTGGCTGTCGGAATTCTGATTGTAGGTAAATTGGTTGTGTCCCAAATCAGGCCCTGTGTCCAGGGCAGCTGAGAGGTATGCTGGGCTCCAGTAACAATATCTTGTCCGTGGCCTAATCATGGGAGGCAAGGCCACCTACCGTTATTAGGCCACACCCCCAAATTTTTTTTTTATTTTTTTTTTTTTTTAAAATACAGTCTAAAGTCAAGGGGGGTTTTTATTGTCTCATACCCCCCCCCCCCCTCAGCAGCAGCACACATGTGCTGCGCTAACAGCAGGCTCAGCATGAGCTCTCACGCTGACAGTGGACAACACTCATGCTGAGCCTGCTGTCAGCACAGCACATGCGGTAGGTGTGTGCTGCTGCTGCTGCTGCTGCTCGGGAGGGATGGAGGGGGAAAGGGGGGGTCAGCAAGTAACTAGTACCCCCCCCCCCCCTCCTCCACTCTCGGTGGCCCTGTCTGTGTCTTTGCCAGGCTGAAAAATGTCCATTCCACCTAACTGTAATCAGTGGCGTGACTACAATTGGGGCGCCCCCCCGCCACCGAAATGTGTATACCCACCCTCCTACTCCCCCTCCCCCACTCACCCACACTTACCCCCTCACCATTGCATCTTCTATCCGATGCGGTCCTGGGCTGCCTTCCTGGACCTGCTGCTATCTTCAGTCCCGGAGCTCCTGCTCCTCTCTCTGAATGTCACATCCAAAATGGCCGCAGTCTTACAGCAGACCATTATTTAGGATGCAAGAGGAGGTTGCTGCCTCCTCTTGCATCCTTAATAACTGTCTGCTGTGAAGGGGGCGGCCATTTTACAAATGACAGGAGGAGGAGGAGCACTGGGGCATTGGAGATTCGGTGGTGGCAATAGCTTCCGCAGACCCAGCGGCGCCCAAACTTCCCTAGCGACCGCGGGGGGACCGCGGGGGCTGCAGAGCTATTGCTAAGCCACTGACTGTAATGGTAAATGGACTGAAGTTTGCATTGAATTTTGCTGACATGCCACAAAGTGAGAAACAGTAAAATAAATAATCCTGATCACATCACACTGACATTTACAGACTGATTTGCAGGACTTACAACACTGCATGTTTTGTATTTTTTAAAACAGGTTTTTTAATTAATTTTAAATTTCCATTCAAACTGTATAAACGTCTAACAAATGAATATCCTTTTTCATATTATGCATTAATCAATCTAATCTAATCTCCAAATTCTACCGTTTGTAACAACAAGAATCCTGACTATAATACATTATAATGACTGTGTTTATTTTCAAAAGCCAATTATACTGTCAAATCCTTTTACAAAAAGCTTGTTTTCTGTCCTGCTCCTTGCAGTTGTATGTTAAAATGGGATAGACTGGAATTGTAATATGCCTTTTGAAGATTAGTTAAGTGGTACATTCAGTAAATGTAAGTTCAGAACACTATTGTAACAGATTGTGTTACATATTAAAGGCAAAGAATACTCTATCTTGTCACTTAAAAAAAATAATGATTGGCCTCTTCCCAGTACCAGCTCTCTTTAAGCCTCGACAAGTGGAATTACAAGATAAATTATGACTTTTGTAGATAAAAGGAATTAACATGCTTCCTATTCCCTTTATTTTAAGGTACTTTTGCCAAGGTTTGTTAGTTTTTGTGTACATGGGAAAGTTTTTTTGGTACGTGTTTCCTAGCACGGCCACACCGATTTCCATCGGGGTGGTCGTGTCGGAAAAATCGCGTCGGTCGCATCGCATGCGATTTGGTCGCATGCGATGCGACCGTCGCGACCAACTTTTTTATTGAATCAAATGTGAATAGGGTCCCTGGGAACCGATTTTACATTGGATTCAATGTAAAATATTCTCTAGACCCTCAATTTTACAACGTAAACCCCACGATTGACGCCAACCCGAAGCGTGGCGAGCGCAGCGGTGCACGTCCTCCGACCTT
Organism: Crinia signifera; assembly: GCF_055691185.1. NCBI lineage: Eukaryota > Metazoa > Chordata > Amphibia > Anura > Myobatrachidae > Crinia > Crinia signifera. Next base: position 230,943,871 of record NC_139222.1, read on the forward strand.
TTCATTCCCCTACTATCCACGTCGGCGTGGAGTTGAGAATATAAAGTGTGGCGAGCGCAGCGAGCCACCGAGCCCGAAGCGTGGCGAGCGGCCGCGTATAACTTCACAGGTATACGCGTCCCCTCGCGGGGCTCGCTGTGCTCGCCACGCTTCGGACTCGGTGGCTCGCTTCGCCACACTTTATATTCTCAACTCCACGCCGACGTGGATAGTAGGGGAATGAAAAGGTCGGAGGACGCGCACCGCCGCCCCTCGCGGCCTCGCTGCGCTCGCCACGCTTCCGGTTCACGTTAATTGTGGGGTGACAACGGGGACATATATAATGTGAAATGGGTCATATTGGCCCATTTCACATTTTTTACTATGTGAGATGGACTTAATCAAGTACAACTCATCTTGTGCCATTATAATGGCACAAGACCGACGCGATGCTCCCGATTTCAATGTTAAAAAAAATATTTTAACATTGGAGCCTATGGGAAAATCGCGGGCATCGCGTCGGGGCCAATGTTAATGGTCGCGACCGACGCGATGCCCGCGATTTTCCCTTTGCCGGCAAAATGGACCTGATTTCAAAGGAAATCGGGTCCATCGCGGGCATCGTGTACCTTAACTTAAAGGTACACGGTGCCCGCGATTGTGGCCGTGCTAGGAAACAAGTACAGTTTTTTTGTATGTATAATTACTGTAAGGGTGAAGTATAATTATAGTGGTTTAAAACTCTATGGGGCATTTTTATCGCAATCTGCATTTCCGATGTGGATGGGATGTAATAAATACATCCACATTTGCAATGCGATTATTGAATATATCCCAAGGATGTTACAATTATGGTTCATTGAAGTAATAATGCCACTGTATAGGTCTTTGGTACTCATTTAGAGTATTGTGTTCAGTTCTAAAGTCCATATAGAAATATAGAATTCGACGTCAGATAAGAACTATTTGGTCAATATAGTCTGCCCCTTTTTTAACCATATTGTTACCCTTAAACCCCAGGGATGCGGTCATTTGGTCTACAGCATGATGGCCGACAGTCATTAGGTCGACACATTAGGTTGACATGGGAAATGGTCAACATAGGTCTAGGTCGACATGGGAAAAGGTCTACAAGGTTCTAGGTTGAAAGGTCATTAGTTCGACAGGTCATTAGTTCGACAGTGTCTAGGTTGACAGTCAAAAGGTCCACATGGGGTTTTTCACTGATTTTTGAGCCAACATGTGCCGACAGGCGGTATTTCATGCCCTACCATCCACTAGGGCATAGCGAGGCAACACAAATCTTTTGACTGTCGACCTAGACACTGTCGAACTAATGACCCGTCGAACTAATGACCTTTTGACGTAGAACCATGTCGACCTTTTCCCATGTCCACCTAGAACCATGTTGACCTTTTCCCATGTAGACCTAATGGTGTCGACCTAATGACTGTCAACAATCATGCTGTAGTTCAAATGATCCCAACCCAAACCCCATTTGATTCTTATTTCTTTTTAAGGCTATCCTTATATCTATCTCATGCATGTTTAAATTGTTCTGTTGTTTTAGCATCTAACACATCTGATAGGAGGCTATGGGACATGTGGAATAGCCTCCTATCGGATGTGGTAGAGGCTAATGCTGGCCACACATCAGACCAACTTTCCTCCAACCATCCAACAAGTTGCTTGGATGGAATAAAAATATGGATGGTTGGAGGAAAGTTGGTCTGATGTGTGGCCAGCATAAGACATTAGAGCAGGCATTCCCAACCACGGTCCTCAAGGCACACCAACAGTGCAGGTTTTAGTGATATCCAGGCTTCAGCACAGATGGTTTAATCAGAATCACTCAGGTACTAATTAAGTCACCTGTGCTTAAGCCTGGATATCTACAAAACCTGCACTGTTGGTGTGCCTTGAGGACCGTGGTTGGGAATGCCTGCATTAGAGAAATTTAAACATGCATGGGATATACATAAGGGTATCGTTACAAAGAAATAAGAATCAAATAGGGTTTAAGGGTAACAATCTGGTTTAAAAAGGGTCAGAATGGAATTTTGTGGCATATCAAAATTGTCTGTTTATTGCAACTCGATAGTCAGCACAGGGACTATTTGTCTGGAGCCTATCTGATTGGTTATCCATGGCCGAGCAACTGCGCACAAGTATCACATACCCTTCCAGGGCACACGATGGGCAGTGCAGGACATAACTGTGGCAGTGCCACTAGTCTCAGTCACTCTTGCCCGCATCCGTCACATAAAACAGCGCCGCTTGAGCCGGAGGGGAGGACAAATGACACACACTGTCCCTCCTCCCATCGTGTGCCGAGGCAGAGCAGAGAGTGTCAGTCATAGTGATTAAGTGGGCGGGCAGAAGCTGTGGCTGCCAGGCAAAGAATTCCCATATAGGCGGACACATTGTATAGTCTGGGACAGACACCCTAAATACACTGGATCACCAGGGCCCTTTTTAGTATTTAAGGCTGCCGTGGCACTAATTGATAAAATGTCCCGGCAGCACCAGCACCAGGCTCAAGAGCCGGTACTGGTTCCCTAAAATACGGGGGACAAAATGAGTATTGGTCCCCCGTATTTCATGAACCAGCACCAGGCCCAACAAGCCAGCAGGGTAATGCCACAGCCGGGGGAAACTTTTTATACAAGTGTCCCAGCCAAAGCATTTACCCCCTGACCGGTGAGCCTGGGTAGGGATCCTGGGGAAGTGGGGACCCCCAAATGAAGGGGTCCCCCTCCAGATTTACCTGCCTAAGCTCCTGATTGGCCGCTAAGTGGCCAATAGCGCTATTCAGGGGGAGAAGCTGCAGAAACAAACTCTCTGTGGCTTCTCCTTAGTGTGTTCATGGATCTCGGCAAGCCATTTTTTTATTTTGCCAAGTAAGCTGGTTGCCTACAGGAATTAAAGAGGACATGATCTATGCTGGAGGCCCCTGGTGAGTATGGCTTTCTTCCACAGGTACCCATGTGGATTATCTTTCAGACCAGCGGAATGGCGGATGCCTACCTACGTGTCAAGTTAGGTAAGTATCTATGGGCCTTATTCTAGTTCACACTTAGAGGAAAATTCTTTCTCAAATGGACAAAACCATGTGTACTGCAGGTGGGGCAGATATAACAGATATAACATGAGGCAGATGATAGAATTCGATTTTTGTGGGGTTTTCCTTCAAAGGGTGATCTATATTGCAGTGTAAAAATAAAGCAGTCAGTTAGTATCTCTGCACCGAAACAAAATAACTCACCCAAATCTAATTCATTGTGCACCTGTTACATCTGCCCCCCTGCAGTGCATATGGATTTGTCCATCTGAGAAGGAATTGCCTCTTAGAGGGAACTAGAATAAGGCCCTATATGTATGGGCTATGTATGAAATAAAGTTATACTTTACTGGTGTGTGTGTGTGTGTGTGTGTTTATTTAACTATTTGTACTGTTGTGGAACTATAAATAGTTTTTTTTTTACACCACCATCAGCCCCAGGCTTCAGCATGGGCAGGTAAATTATGAAGGGGGGGGGGGGGCACCCTTTCATTGGGGGGTCCCCACTTCCCCAGGATCCATGCTCAGGCTGACCAGTCAGGGGGTAAATGCTTTGGCCATGGGGAACTTGTATAAAAAGGCTATTTTTTTTTACACTGCAGCCTGAACGAATCTGACTGATCCGTGCAGACTTCTGCCAAATACGCATGTAAAATGAGGTGTATTTTCAAGGCGTATTTTCCCGGCAATTAGCGGCTGTATCCCGCTAAGTAGCGGCCGTATTTTACATATGGTGATTGAATGGTGATTTGATGGCGATTACATTCGTCTTTGAAAAAATACGAATACCAATGTGCCATGATGTATTTCTGGCATAGTGATTGCAGAAAATACATGTAGGCAGTTGTATTGCATATGAATGCCTTTGGATACACCTAAAATAAGCATATTTAGCTTAATAAATTTCCCCTCATGAGTGTATGATGCTTGTAGGTAAAAGTGCAGGATGCTGGTCTATCCAGAGATAAGTGGGAGACTTGTACAATGGCACAAGTAAAAATGTGTGACCCCTTCCACCCAAAAAAAGCAGATCTGTCTGCGGTCCCGGCGCTCCTCCTGATACAATTAAAAATTATCTCTTTCAAAATGGCCAATGCCTCACAGCAGACAGTTTTTAAGGATGAAAGAAGCTGTCGCCTCCTCTACCATCCCCAACAACTGTCTGCTTGAAGGAGCAGCAATTTTGTGAAGGACATTTATAATGGCAACAGCAGGAGCGCCGGGACCGTCAATGCAGACAGGAGAATCTGCTGGTCCCAGCGTTCAGGCAGAGGAGCAGTAACAGACCTGGCGGTGGCGGCAGACCCATCATCAGGGCAGCAATAGTCCCTGCAGACCCCTGGCACCCAAACTTACCAAGCGCCTCCAAGTCATTGCGGGGTCTGCAGAGCTATTGTTACGCCACTTGACTTGTATGACTGCAGCACTTGTGCAGCAATACATCAGATTAGGGGACAGTTAGGCCTGAGTCCTAGTGCCAACTTGCATGCACCAACTGGCAGTCTGACGGATGATGCTGGTTTTGGCAGATGACAGGAGACTGCTTCCTTTCCTAATGTATAGTAGCAATTTAGGATTAGTAATAGGTTTGGCCTGTTTTTCACAATTTGGCCCGGGTCCTTTCTTTTAATGAAATCTTGCTACATTTAAAGCTGGGTACACATTAGAGGACACATGAAATGATTTCCAATGTATTCCCAAACTGCAGGCATATCTACAGTAGAACAGAGAGAGCCATGCAGACTAGGGCAGGACTGGACAGAGTTCAAGGGGAAGTTCCCCCTCTGCGAGTGGTGTTCAGGTGTGCACCACTGGCGCAGCACCACTATAGCCCCCCCAGTCATTCCCCCAACCCTCCCATCACCTGTGCTCTGGCGATCGCACGCCTGAGCTCTTCTAACCCCGCTCCCCCAGCCGCCTGCCGCCATACTTTTAGTAGCACTGCCGTAGGTGGCAGGCTCGGGGATCTTCTGGGCGGCTCGGGGGGACTCGGGAGCGCTCAGGCACCCGAGTCCTCCTGAGCCGCAGCGAACATCCCCCAGCCTGCCGCCAACGTCACTGCTGAATGTGACAGGCCGGTGGCTAAGGCAGCGGGGACAGCGGCGGCAGGGAGGTGAGGGAGGGGGGCTTCCAACTGTGGTGGGTTTTGCTGGGGCAGGACAAACCTGCCCTGGTAGGTTTGTCCTGCCCCAGCAAAACCTACCACTCAAGGGGTTAAAACAGCTCAGTTATGATGGTTGTGTGGGGAGTACGGACAAGAGACAGCTACAGCACTTGTTTGTGAAGGATCTCCCCTTTATGAGACTCATGCAGTTATACTGGATGGGGGTTATGCTGGTTCACTCGCAAAGGCACAATCACTCTCTAATGGACAAAACCATGTGCACCAGGAGCATAACTAGATATTCGTAGGCCCCATAGCAAAATTTTGTAAGGGCCGCCTATTTACAAACTGATGGTGATAAATGTATGTAAAATATATTACTTAGACAGTACCCATGGGCCCCCCTCATCTCTGGGCCCCAAAGCAATTGTACCCCTTACATATATGGTAGTTATGCCCTTGATGTGCACTGCAGATGGGGCTGATGTAACGTGTACAGAGAGAGTTAGATTTGGGTGGGGGGTGTACATCAAACTGATATCTATATTGCAGTGTAAAAATAAAGCAGCTAGTATTTACCCTGCACAGAAACAATAAAACACCCAAATGTAATTATCTCTGCACATGTTACATCAGCCCAACCTGCAGTGCACATGATTTTGGCCATTAGAGAGTGATTGTGCCTTTGTGAGTGAACCAGAATAACCCCCGATGTGCAAGCAGGGATGTTAGGAACAAATTAGATATTGGCTGACATAAGCTTTTAAACACTTTCTTTAAAACTTATACAAATGACAAATTGATGAAAAAGCAGTAAAATATAATATTGAAGCAAAGCCGTCCGTGGTTTTATTGCCTAAAGTATAACCATTGATGATTTCATAATGATGGCAACAGTTTGGAGAGTATATGTCAAATACCCTCGTAATACAAACTAGACAACAGCTTCTGTCATTAAATGATTTCGCTACAAGGCTAAAACATATTCATCGGAATTCCTAAAGGAGAAACATGTTGTTTTACTTCACAAAATGATCTGTGTCTCCTTCTTATATAATCAGGCCTGTCTACTTTGAAGTTTTTCATTCATTACCTGTGTTAAGTCAACAAAGGCTGCAAGACTGAGGCAGGCCACCATTTTTCTGCTGCCTAATTAGATGTAATTACTTTATTTTATCCCAAGGTTCGTACTTGTAGCATTGCCTTGTAATAATTGAAATTGCATGCATAGTCCAGGGGACTGTTTGACGCCAGAAAGGAGACGGTCCTGCTGTCACTCCCTACTACAGCCTCTCAGTGGTAAATACAGAGACCTAGTCATCCTGCAAAGTGCTTATTAACTGCACTGCACTCTGTCAGTGGACAGGATGTGTACTGACCCACTGTTGATCCTCAATAAGACTCAAATCCAAGACGGTACTGTAATTGGCTTGCGAGTCGTACAGGTCCTTAGAGGCAGCAATTGCAGACTTAGTGGCAAAGCTTATATAAAGGGTGACCTCTCCATAGCATATTGATTTCTCTTCTCAATAATTATGAAAAAAGATCAAAAGCAGGGTTACCTCTCATTATCTCTTTTGAAGGATTTAAAGAATGAATGTGTCACCGAAGATTAGAAAACAACAGAAAAACACACAGAGTGTGTACATTGCTTTTTTTTGTGTAGGGTTTGTGTTTTCTTCTACATACTCAAGAAACAGTTAATGAAGGAAGAAGGTTAATTACAAGTCGGCTTCAGCTAATGAACTAACACAGCTCTCCTTATCCATAATCGGCGGTAGCTGAATTTTGACTCTGACTCTAGTGATTAATCAAATGGTAAATCTGGTCTCACTGCTGGTAATAATAGGGCTTTCCTTGAGTTCTTTGTTGACCAGTCAAACAAAAGCATCTTCACTGAGTGTCAGAACCTTCCCTTTTGTTGGTGGTGCCAGCAGGTCTGCAATAGTGGCAGTTAAGGTTAATGTGAGATGTTAAGTCTCAGACTGCAATGAAGTTTAAAGGGAAGAAATATCCACTTCTTTAAAAGATGCAGACAATTTGTGGGAGTCTGGGAAGAAAATAGCAAGGAAGTGCATGTAAAGTGGATGTGACAAGTACAAAGGAGCAATTCTTGTTAATTGTATCAAAATTTCTTTAATCAGGTAGGAAACTAAACCTGTCGTAACAGTAGATTCTCCTGCACATGCCTGGCTACTGTCTTAATAAGCAATACCATTAAAACTTATATTCGGCTCCTTTATATAATGATTTTTTCCCCCATCTGCAACAAGTCATTTTACAGATTCAGATAACTTTAACTACTGTGATCTATCTATACAGTACATTGTATAAATGAAAATGTCTGTTTCTTTGTTTCTCTGATTGCGATAAACTCTAAAACCACTGAACTGATTTTGAGGCGTTTCTCACCATTATGTAGGTAAGTTTCCCAGGCTGGTGTTAGAATACATAACTACTGTATTGTCACAACACCCTCCACCCCATACAGGTACTGCAGCTAGTATAAAATGATCTCATGCACTGAAAGACTTTCTTACATTCAAAGTAAAATTGATGGTTTTAAAAAACCGATACTACATTGGGCAGATATTCTTGTAAATTAAACATGAATACAACTACAGTGTGGGGTGATTCAGGTTAGTTTGCAAAGCACATTTGGTTTGCTAATGGATAAAACCATGTGCACTGCAGGTGGGGCTGATGTAACATGTACAGAGAGAGTTAGATTCGGGTGTGGCTTGTACTTCACACTGATATATTTTCTTGCAGTGTAAAAATAAAGCAGTCAGTATTTACCCTGCACAGAAACAAAATAACTCACCCAAATCTCTCTCCACATGTTACATCTGCCCCCCCCCCCCTGCAGTGCACATGGTTTTGTCCATTAGCAAACCAAATGTGTTTTGCAAACCAACTTGAATCACCCCCTACTGTATGTCAGAAGTGGGCTGCATCCAAGCTAGGGTGTCACCAGTTTTCAAGGGCAATGTTTTCAAAGTAGGCTGAGGATAACATTTTGATTTTACCCATAAGATAGTGGTCACTGAAGGTATTAGAATGGACTAGCCAAGTCACTTCATGAGTATTTATTTCTAAACATGACTTTAAATTACCTATTTAATCTGATTTCCTTCATAGGAATGGCATCCTTTGGACTTTGGTCAGAGGAGCGTGGCTAAATATAAAGGGGTCGTGGTCAGGTTACGAGACCCCAGCACTGCCTGAGCAACTGGACAGCCTCTGGCTCTACTCTATGCTCTGATAGATGTTGTGATCACCAGCTGCTCTTCAAAGCTGAGCAGCGGTGATCACCTTTTCCCCCCAACTGCCCCCACCCCCAGGACACTGTGACCCGCTAGAGGGACAGCGTGACAATCTCCAATTAGCAGGACTGTCCCACTGTAATCGGGACATTTTGGGAGGTGTGGAATAGCCTGTTGCACAGACCAGGACCGTGTGATACTAATGAGTAGTTTAGCCGGCCTTTTAAACCCTACAGTACATCCAGAACCATCCAAAATGTTTGGCTTTAAAAGCCACTTCTAGTAAATATTCCCCAAGACATCCGCTTTGCATCTCTACAGCACATCTGCCCTGGGCATCTCCAGCACCTTGTACCTTGTGCCTCTCCAGCACTATTCACCCTGCTCCTCTCCAGCACCATCCATCCTGTGCCTCCCACAGCACCATCCACCCTGTGTCTCCCCAGCACCATCCATCCTGTGCCTCTCCAGCACCATCCACCCTGTGCCTCCCACAGCACCATCCACCCTGTGTCTCCCCAGCACCATCCACCCTGTGCATCTCTAGCACCATCCGCTGTGTGCCTCTCCAGCACTATTCACCCTGTGCCTCTCTAGCACCATCCACAAGGGCGTAACTACCATAGGTGCAAGGGGTGCAGCTGCTATGGGGCCCAGAGCTGAAAGAGGCCCATCTTTACTGTTTTACACACATTTATCAGTTGCTAAATAGGGGGCCCTTAAAAATCCTTTGCTATGGGGCCTATGAATATCTAGTTACGCCCCTGACCATCCACCCTGTGCCTCTCCAGCACCATCCGCTGTGTGCCACCCTAGCTCATCCGCCTGTTCATCTAAAGCACCTTCCGCCCTGCTCCTCTCCAGCACTATCCACCCTGCCCTTCCCCAGTACACACTACACCTCTCCAACTCAACCCCTGCATCTCTCCAGCTAACCCCCTCCATATCTTCAGCTCAGACCCTTTGCCATTCTAGTTCACCACCTGCATTTGTTCAGAACATGTTTTTGTCCAGTGCCCCTACTGATGTATTTTCAGCTGCTTCTTTCCTTCAGCACAGTGCCTTTTGGTCTCTGCGCCTCTATGCAACAGCAGCACAATGACAAAAAAAAATCATCTTTTCATGATGATGATGATCTTTTCATGATGTTCCAGTTTTACTGATTCACTGCAATTTCACGTCAATTTCACGATATCACGTTTCATAACTATGCTTATTACATTATCTAATCAATCATTGCATATATTCGTGATCCCTTTACTAAATAATAAATACCATTGTTCAGACATCATATCACGATGGATTATTAAAAAGTAAAGATGGTTGTATTGTAGGCTTCAAATTTGCCAAAGGCTCTCGTAGTGAGAGGCTGAACAGTCCTTGTGCAGGGCCATGGCAGAAGCGGAACTAGTTCCACACATGTGACGTAATGCAGTTCCACCCTGTTCAAGCCCACTTTAATCCCTGTGTGTACAGTATAACACTCAACTGGCTGATAACAAGACATAAAAATGCAATATGTGGCCATAATTGTACAAATATGCAAGGAAAATGCCCCAAATACTGTTTGCACAAATATATGACAACAAATTATTAATTACTGCCACTATTATTTATCTTTGTGTATTACAGAGACCCAATCAGCATTGTGTAAAACTTACTGAGAAACTCCTGAGCTTATTTATCTACAGTGCCATCTACAGTCATACACCGGTAATACATCGCACTCAGCTACTTTCTTACTAGTGGATAGAATTGGAAGATTTTCTCGTGGCTAAAAGGCATTCTTTCTCTAGGAAAGACCAAAATTGTGACTTTTTGAGTACAGATTTTTTTTAAATATGCCAAAAAGGAGGTGAAATTAAAGCACAGAAATAAGCAAAATATGTCATGGTATATCAAAATCATCAAAAATATACAAATTTGTCAACCTTCGAACCCTGTCAACCTTATCTATGTTGACCTATTTCATGTCTCGACCTAAGCCATTACGACATTCAGTGGTCGACCTAATGCATGTCGACCTAATGACCCATACCCCCCTCACCTCCACAGAGTGCTGAGACACAGAACATAGCTCCACCCATGACTTCAACAAAGCCCCTTCTGACCTTTTCATACCCCCACTATCCACGTTGGCGTGGAGTTGACCTTATAAAGTGTGGCGAGCGCAGCGAGCCACCGAGCCCAAAGCGTGGCAAGCGCAGCGTGCCCCGCGAGGGGACGCGGATACCTGTGAAGCCCGCGAGGGGACGCGGATACCTGTGAAGGTATCCGCGTACGCTCGCCACGATTCGGGCTCGGTGGCTTGCTGCGCTCGCTACACTTTATAAGATCAACTCCACGCCGACGTGGATAGTGGGGGTATGAAAAGGTCGTAGGACGCGTACCGCCGCCCCTCACAGTCTCGCTGCGCTCGCCACGATTCGGCTTCACGTTTATACTCGCGGGGCTCGCTGCGCTCGCCACGCTTCGGGCTCGGTGGCTCGCTGCGCTCACCACACTTTATAAAATCAACTGCACGCCGACGTGGATAGTGGGGGTATGAAAAGGTCGTAGGACACGTACCGCCACCCCTCACGGTCTCACTGCACTCGCCACGCTTTGGGTTCACGTTTATACTTGGGGGGTGGCGTGGGGGTGCATTTAAGCATTAATGGGTGCTTATACAATTTATAATCACATCCCATCACATTGTATGCCATATACAATGCCATACAATTTTAAAATCCTATTATAATCACATCCCATCACATTGTATGCCATATACAATGCCATACAATTTTAAATCAATATTTCTGTCTTTCAAATATTATATATAATCTTGGATAGATATGACACTTCATATTAAACTTGGCAGAAGATGTCTTGGAAAAGTAGACTTGGCATAGTTCATCATTACTGGTGTCACAAGGGTAAGGCTGCTCTATTGGATTTGGCTCATCAATGCATTTGTGCACTAGACATAGGTCAGATTAAGAACACTACCTTTGCAAAAAAACTATGGGTGAAATTTAATAGGATGAGAGATTCAGAAAGTGAGAGATTTGGTAAGAAATCTCTAGTTTTTTGAAGCGGCAATCATTTACACTGCAAAACCAGTTTGATTTTGCAGTGTGAATGATTGCCGCTTTAAAAAAAAACTGGATGTTCCTCACCAAATCTCTCACTTTCTAATTCTCTCATCCTATTACATTTCCCCCTTGATGTTGAAATTTGCCCCCTTGCCAACTACATTGGGATAATGAGGTGGACTGCAAGTATGGTAATGCATTTGTTATACATTTCATTTATAATAGTGTTCTGTACTGTTTATGAATAACACACATTATGATGCTTATTTTCCTATTTTAGTTTACTATTCCAAACCCTGAGAGTGCTAGCTCATTAAAACATGTATATTAAAGATTTATTGCAAAGTGTCTCTTATGACTAGTCATTCACACATTTTAAATTGTAACACTGTATGTTTTGGGAACACTTTCTCTTCTGAGTTTTAAAGCTTGCCGTGTTTGATGATTTAATCATCCGCTTTCCGGCTTTACCATTCCAGTGTTTATTTATAATTGATCCTGTTTCTATTTCCGTATCCCCTTGATAAACACTTCCTAATGTCAAACTGTTCTGAGGATTCATAGTGTGAAATCTGCTAAATTTGTGCTGTTCCCATCAGTTACTGCAAAGATTCTGCACGATTGCAGGGAAACACATGATGGATGGAAAACCATTAATAATTGGTGAGAATATGCATAGGAGTTAATAAAGTCATTTGTAGGAAATATGGTTGTCTATATAAAAAAAAATTCAGAATTTAGGGGCAGATGTATTAAGCCTGAAGAAGAGATAAAATGGAGATAAAATGGAGATAAGGTAAAAGGAGATAAAGCAACAACCAATCAACTCCCAAATGTAATTTTCAAACATAGGGGCAGATGTATTAAGCTTTAACAAGAGATAAATCCAAGGGTGATAAGGAGAGATAAACGTCCAGCCAATCACCTGCTAACTGCCATGTTACAGGCTGTGTTTGAAAAAAGTCAGTAAGGAGCTGATTGGCTGGAAGTTTATCTCTCCTTATCACCCTTGCATTTATCTCTTGTTAAGGCTTAATACATCTGCCCCATAGTCCATTGGCTGGTACTTTATCTCATTTCACTTTATCTCCACTTTATCTCTAGTTTATCTCTTCTCCAAGCTTGATACATCTGCCCCTTAGTACCGTAAATGTAGCTTGTGAATATTGCAGTTATATTAATTTACAAATCAACTAACCACAAAAGGTCAAATTGGTTTATAGAATGCTTTGAGATTGATTTGTGAAAATGCCTAAATTTAAATGGTTTCATGAAAGGTTTTGTAGCCTCAGACTGGTACATTTCATTTTTATGTATTTTATGGTTGGGAATGATATCCCAGCAGTTGGAATCATGATGCAGAGAATACCAGCGGTGTCTGGGTAAGTATTTTACCATTACCCCTAACCCACCCCTACAGCAGCCAAACCTTTCCCTTCTCAGAGCCTAACTGTACCCCCTTCCCCCTACAGCCTAACCTTATCCTTCCCCTCTGTGCGGGGTGTGCCGAGGGGTGACACCAGAATGTCAGCTCTTGCCAAGTGACAGGATTGGGTGCTGCACTGTTACATTAGATGCAGCACCCAGCTCCTGTCATTGTGTAGGAGTTGACACTACAGTCACAGTAGTCTCCATGGGCAGCCAACATCTCCCAGACCCCTTGGAGTGATGAAGATGGTGATGTGATGCCCCATCCTTTCCATGAAGCTCTGTCCCCTTTTCACTCCCCTGCCCTTATCCCAAACCAACCTCTAGGGCAGGGCTGGGCAACACTGGCCCTCCAGATGTTGATGAACTACACATCCCAGCATGCCTTGCATCAGTTTCAGCATGGCCACATAGCAAAACTAATGCAAAGCATCCTGGGATGTGTAGTTCATTAACATCTGGAGGGCCGGTGTTGCCCAGCCCTGCTCTAGGGACTAACCTTAACCTAAACCCTCATACTCACTTTAGGGTCCTGTCAGCATTCTCAGCATCAGGATTCTGGTGTCAGAATTTTTTACCCCTTTGTGGTCCAATTTTAGTTTCCCTTCTTCCACCAGGCACATTTCTTTTGGACCATGAAGTACATAGAAGTGACAGCAGCTTAGTGGAATAGCACATAATTGCAGCCCTTTATGGCGTTGACTTCAGCTCGATGTTGGATCTGATAATAGCGCCAGGTCTGTTGACTAGACGTTGGACCGCAAAGGGTTAAACCATTTCACTTTATTTACTTTAGGTCAACTATTTTTTAAAGCAATATAGCTAATAATCCAAACAGTTCAGCAATATAAATGCTTACTATTGTTTGGAAAGAAAGATTTAAAAAGTGCAAAAACAAACAAACCTCCTACAATGGTGTAGGGGGTTTGCATGTGTTTCCTATGATAGAAATGTTTTCCAAATGTCCCAACCAATTACCCATACACTCACTATGCATGGCATTTTTAGTTACATGATGGTGATGAGGGAGTTATACTGTACGTGTGGTCATGCTTCTCCATTTTTGCCTCACACCCCTTCTCCATTACTCAGACCTGTCTTTGCTCTCATTGGACCTCTATTGCAACCCTTTAATACTGGCATTGTCATTTTTCTGTTTTGTGTAAATGATACTATACACCCTAAAGGCACTAACTGTTCTTTATTATACATTAATTTACAATTTTATGTTCCAAAATCTCATGTGATTCAAATATTCAATCAAAGTGAATTTATTTTGGATATTCAGTACATGGATATCATTCAGCTTTTGCAAATGAACTGTACATTGTAATATTTAATCTATAAACACAAAGGCAAACATTTTAACGATGAGATTGGAAGTGATAATTTATTAATTCATTCTTCTTAATGAATGGTAAAAATAACTTGTTTAACAACATGACCATGTTTAGGGATGGATGCAATGTTGATGTTGTACGCATAGAGGGATGTTTCGTTGCTGCGTATAAGGCGCATCGTGCTCTAAAATCACACTTGTGGAAGCCTCCCATAGAAATCCTGTGATTGCCCCGGAGCATGTGCGGCGAGGCTTTATGTTAGCGGTCATAGTGCAGATCCATTCGCAAAGTGATTGACAGGAACTGCTTGTGGGAGGTAGTGGGAGTGGCTACTAAACCTCAGGCATTGGCATGTTGTGACTGTTTTGGTGGTTGGCACTGTCTGGGGTAGATTTATTAATCTTGGTGAAATGATAAACTGTCTGTTTTTTATCACCGGCCAATCAGCTCCTACTTGTGAAGTTACAGGCTTGTTTGAAAAATGACAGGTAGGAGCTGATTGGCCGGTGATAAAAACCAGACAGTTTATCACTTCGCCGAGATTAATAAATCTACCCCTCTGTTACTATGATCCAGCACGCAGTCCAAAAGGTTCCCACCTCTCAGTTTTGTTGGTCAGTTTGCCAGCCAAAAAACTCAGAAGGTCGATGATCAACTGGTGAGCGTCCAATGGTTGCATCTTCCTGTAAAAGCGACAGTTCGGAAATGCCTACAGTCAGCGTCTCAATACAAATCCCAGCAGCTGTGACATTTGCATATGTTTGCACAGCTGCTGCCTACTGTATCAGCCGCAAAGCCATTTACGTTCATCTTTGAATTAAGTCCAGCATCTAATAAGTTTTTAAGTAAGGGGTATTTGAAAGTGACTGTTAAACCACTATGTATTCTTCCATTACTCAATATTATTAACAATAAAATTATTTCCTATGAATTTGAAAGAAAAGTGATCACTCTTGAAACAAATCTGTTTTATATTTAATTAATAATAGAACATTTAGCGAGAGCTGCACTGCGGAAGAGGTTAGCTAGACTGTGGTCAAGACAAACATTTTATGGATTTTCCCTAAAGCTTCTTTCCTTAAGGAAGCTTTGATAAAGAACAGATGATCTCAATTATCATTAACAATGGATGGTTTCCGAGTATGAAACTCACAGAGTCTAGAAGACGGAGGAGCTCATTTACTGCACACACTGGGTGCGCATTGCACAACACCTTGGTATTACACACTGTGACGCTGCCCATGTACGGGTCTCTCCATGATCATTAGGATGCAGCACTGTGTTTGAGGTGAGACATGATTCTGGGCCAGAGGCACTAAACTTCAAAAGTGATAAAATGGAGAGTGGTAAACCACCAGCCAATCAGCTCCTGCCTGACATTTTTCAAACACAGTCTGTGACATGCCAGGTAGGAGCTGATTGGCTGGTGGTTTATCACTCCATTTTATAACTTTTGAACCTTAGTGCATCTGGCCCAATGTGAGGTGTATTTTGTCAGTGTCACATTAAGGACTACTCACCAATCTAGATAAATCTTCTTAATGAACCCCAAATAACACAATGTTGCTTCATTTAGCCTCATGGATCTATTATTATTATTTATTAACATTTATTTATAAAACACACACATATTCCGCAGCGCTTTACAGAGAAGGGGCCTGATTTTGGTTTGCTCATAACGGGGCAAATACTGCCCCGTACCAGTGTTTGTTGGGCTGCTCATGTGCAAGCGTGTATATGCGCATGTACACCGTGCCATGCGTTGCGGGGAGGGAGGGAGGGGCGGGGGAGGTGATGGCAGTATATTATAGAATTCCTTTCTAACTGATAAAAAAAGCCATAAGCTGCTATAGGTAATGCCTAGATCAGGGCTGGGCAACACCGGCCCTCCAGATGTTAGTGAACTAAACATCCCAGGATGCTTTGCATTAGTTTTGCTATGTGGCCATGCTGAAACTGATGCAAGACATGCTGGGATGTGTAGTTTATCAACATCTGGAGGGCCGGTGTTGCCCAGCCCTGGCCTAGATAGCATTTCCTATCGGGTAGGAGTTCTGAATTTTTTTTTAATTTTCTGGAACTTGCAGCATTTACTCATATCACAGCCATATACTGTAGAATTCTATGGAGACTGTTGTGCTATGGGTATACATAGTAACATACTGTATATATACCTACATAGCTTACTCATGGTTATTCATGCTCTGGGGCTTATAAAGCAGGACCAAGAGCAAAGAAGGAAGTCAGCCCACTTTATGGCTGGTAGGCAGAGATGGGTGCCGGACACGTTCCCGACAGTCGGGATCCCAACAGTCATTTACCCAACGTCGGGATCCCGACTGTCAAAACGCCAACAGCCGGGTGCCCGACGGCCACCCGCTATTTTTCCTCTATGGGGGTCCACAACCCCCATAGAGGGAGAATGGAATAGGTGGCTCGCACAGCAAGCCACCGTGCCCGAAGCGTGGCGAGCACAGCAAGCACGCAAGGGGCTTTTTTGCGCTCGCCATGCTGTCTGAGTCTGGTCAGTCGGGATCCAGGTGTCGGGCTAATGACTGTCGGGATCCCGACTATCGGAATCCCATGCCACACCCAGCGGAGATGACTTCCATCCATTGTCATTGTCTGTATTTACAGCCCTGACCAGATACACATATACATAGGAACATATATACACTCATATATAGGTAAATAGCACACCATACAGTATACAGATAACAAATACACATAAGTACACACATATATATATATATATATATATATATACGCACATAAACTCATATCCATAGATACATATATATACATAAATCAGGGCAGTACAGATGGTATAATGGTTATCATTACTGACTCACAGCATTGAGGTCATGGGTTTGATTCCCACCATGGCTCTAACTGTGCGAAGTTTGTATACTCTCCCCGTACTTGCATGGGTTTCCTCCGGGTACTCCGGTTTCCTCCCACAATCCAAAAATATACTGGTAGGCTAATTGGCCCCCATCAAATTAACTCTAGAATGTCTGTGTGTGTACATGTACGTGTGGTAGGGAACATAGATTGTAAGCTCCACTGGGTCAGGGGCTGATGTTCAAATATTCTTTGTGAAGCGCTGCGGAATATGTGTGCGCTATATAAGAAACTGTTACTAAATAAATAAATAATAGGCACAGAACCACATTTGCATAAGTAAGAAACCATAATAAAGCCTTTAGCTCAGGCATGTCCAAACTATGGCCCTCCAGCTGTTGTGAAACTACATATCCCAGCAGGCTTTTCCACAGTTTTGCGATTAAGGAATGCTAAAACTATGGCAAGGCATGCTGGGATATGTAGTTTCACAACAGCTGGAGGGCCACAGTTTGGACATGCCTGCTTCAAATTGTCAGCCCTGCAGCTTGCTCTGAGTCAATCACATTTCCTTAAAGGAGAGGTGAGCAGTAATAAGTGTGGGAAAGCTGGGTATGGACCCACTGATCTGGTATCACAGCGGATGTCGATAAACAGCAGCCCCAGCAGTAGATAAACAGCAGTGAGGGACGATAGGTAGAGGATAGCTGTCTGTTAAGACCTACTACCACTGCCAATACCATCAAGTTGAAGGATGACTCTTTCAGAGATGTGCTATGCAGACTCAGTGGCACCCTCAATGGGCCAAGCACAATGGTTGATGCCACTGGCAGGCAACTCATGAAGCTGCCCCTGCTTGCAACCGTTTACTCTTTGACCTACCAAACTTGTCTGCATTTCAGTTCTTTCTGACTGGCCGTTAGTTTTTGTTACCTTAAATCAGTGATGGGTAGCAGGCTTTTTCACTTGCGTCTCCACAGCTCCGTTCATTTTTAGCTTGTAGCAGCTGTGTAAAATGCCTGCTGAAATTGCATTACAGATAAGTTATTAGTTAATTTATTAAGGTGATTAAAGGTAATTGAAGTTTTAAGAGCTCTGAAGTGTATCTGGTTCCCTATCACTGCCTAAAACATATGCAGAGCTATGGAAGAGGTTCTGAGATTACTGAACCAATGCGTTTTTGGGAAGTTTGATGCTAAATTTATAGCAACATTGACTAAGTGGTAAATTTACTAAGACGGGAGTTCTATTGAAGCTGGGATGTTGCTATATATCTACTGTTATTATTAATTATTTGGCACCTTGAAGATAATAGATATATTCTAATTGGTTGCCCATAGCAATATCCCATATTCAATAGAACCATTTTAGTAAATAAACTCCTTATACAGCAAATTCAGCAGTAAGGTGGCCACACACTGCTGCAAGAAGTCACAGCAATGTATGGCCATCCGATCCCCAATGAGCCTCCCGTAACCTTCTGCATGTGATGTATTGCATGCGACCCCATTTGCCACAGCTGGGAGGGGGTCCGAGTCAGAAGCTGGATGTCATGTAGGTCCAGACTCCGATGCACAAAGGACAACGCATTGTATTGGATGGTCAAGCACATGCAATTTGGGCCAATTTCACCCTATTTCTCAACCCAATCGATTGGAATTGGGTGAAATTGACCCAAACTGCATATGTGTATGTGCGCTTTTACACTTCATCGCTGCTATATATTTGGAGACCAGCTCGCTGACAACCCACCGTTTCCTGCATCTCAGAAACCATTTCATAACCCTCAGAGACGTTGATTTGCACTGGTTGCAGTTACTTTACGTGCCTCGTTGTCAGAGCCAGATTAAGGTCTAAATGGGCCTGGAGCTGAAAATTATCAAGGGCCTATTATGCGCAATAATAGTAGTTGCGGCCAGCACCTAATAATGTGGGAGGCGTGACCAGTGTTCTGGTTGGTTGGTCTGCTCATGGGTGTGTCTGTATATGTGTAAATACTTTCAACTAATTATATATGCCTGGAAAAGGCAGGGGGCTGGCATACGAAAAATGCAGGGAGATATATTGGCCATTGGCCTCCAAAGGTGCACCCGCAGGATACTGATGTCCTAACATACTTGCGGGGTGAGGCAGCACTCCAGTCATAAAAAAAATACTGACAGCTGAAACTTGGTAGACAACATTTCAGCACCTTTTATGTGGTCACCTAAGTTTAGCCGCACCATATACCCCTTATACAAATCATGCAACACAAAAGTAACCCCTTATACTGTACTTGCCTTTTACACATTATGCCACATGGAATGAGCCAAGATTCACACCGATTGAGCCAAAATTCACACTATGGCACACAGATTGAGTCAAATTCATGTTATGCCACATAGATTAAGGCAGAATTCACATTTTGTCACATGGATTGAGCCAAAATACACACTATAGCAGGCATGTCCAAACAGTGGCCCTCCAGCTGTTGTGAAACTACACGTCCCAGCATGCCTTGACATAGTTTTATCATTCCCTTATAGCAAAACTGTGGCAATGCATGATGGGACTTGTAGTTTCACAACAGCTGGAGGGCCATAGTTTGGACATGCCTGCACTATAACAAACAGATTGAGCAATAATGCACAATATGCTTCATAAACAGGGACATTGTGTGCCAAAGGCGGGCATTAAAAATTTATATTATAATGCCCATTACATGTTAAGCCTCACACCATAATCTCCATTACGTATAATGCCAAACACCATAATGCCTATTAAAAATTAAGCTACATAAGTGTTGCTTACCTACATGTTCATTGCCAGGGGTTTAATGTTCATTGCCAGGGGTTCCATGCTTGTTGCCATGTGGGATTACATGCTCATTGCCAAGGGGGAATACATGCTCACAGTAACTGAGGGACTGCCGCCGCCGGGCAGAAATGACAGCCATTGACAGCCGGGCAGAGAGCAGGGGGCTGCCCGGCTGTATTCAGAGCACTGCATGTCCTGGCTAATTGAAATAATACCCCTTTCATACCAGAAAATGCAGGGATTTACCCGGGAATATGGTGAGGGGGACAGAAAACCACCCCCGCCCCCCTTTAAACAACCAGCTATATCTTTGGAACAAACCGACCGATTTACATGTAGGCTTGGAGTTATTTTGGTCTAGTGAATCTGAGCCGTTTGGTTTACAGAGAAATCTGTCCTCAAACAACATGAACAGCCATGAAATTACATTTCAAAAAAATGAAAAAAAAAAATTGGTTTACCTGCAATTTCTCCAGAACCAATGATGAACACATACTGTATGGACCAGGTATCAGATTGAAGGCCCAGAAATTTGGGTTCGACTGAAATCAACCTCAAGCTTCTGTGATGCCGGAGGGGGAACTGGCAGCCGTTGGAACCAGGTGGAGGTCGGAATTAGCGGGTCCCATGTTATCCTATGGGGACGTTCCAGGTTTGCCTGGCAGTATCTCCGGTTCCCGGGGGGCTAGCAAGGCGGGGCTGGGCTCGTTGGAAAGCCCTGGCCCTATTTGGAGAGTGGGCCTGGAGCTGTAGCTCCATCAGGCCCATTGTTAATCCGTCCCTGCTCGTTGTAGAAGATTCCTATATTAGGAGACATTGCTATTTAACTGTTTTGCATAAATTAACTACATACAAATAAATGAATAATGACTTTCTGAAAGTCAATACTTTTATTCAGAATTGTAACATTAAATCATAATCACTTTGGGCATGTAGAAAAGTCTATATTTCGGAGCTCCAATTATCAAATTTAGTGGAAATAACCATGGCAACATAAGGGTAGTTTTCCATTACATTACCTGTCAAACGAGACAATTTATCAAGTGTAGTCTAGTAGAAAAAGGAAGCAATTATTTCATTAATGCACGGAACATACTGTATATTGTTTTCCTCTGAAAGGTCCTACGCTAATCCCTTTAACGTGCATGCAAAATAATAAAAAAAATGTCTGCTCTAATAGATTGCAGTTATTTATTTTGTAAATGAATTATCTGTTCAAAATAACTTCCCAGAGCACACATTTCTTCGGAGACTTTTTTTTTGCATTAGCAAATTAAGTAAATGATCAAATAATGCACATAAAAGTCCTTTCAGTATATACAGACCGGCAGAGAGACTGGAAATAAACCTGCAATGGTCAGACACCGAGTTTAGCCCTTTGAGTGCCAATGTTGCTGTGAGAGTTGTGCAAAATAGCCTGCATGGGCTGGGGCGGCTGACATCACATGACGCCAGCACCCGCCCCATACTTGGACCTATTTGAGCCAAATAAAAGTCAGTATAGATTGACTTTTATTTGCAGACGGTGGGGGGGGGGATGAATCATTCGATGGTCAGCGACCATCTGATGATTTTTCCCCTGTATGCTTGCATGCAAATGGATGTGTTAGCATACACATCCATTTGCATGCATCCAAGGGGATCCACAGTTGGCAGGAGTTTGTTTACCCAGCAGCGAGTGGACCTGAATCAGGCCCTATGTACTGACCAGGTGCTGCCAGGTCTTAGGCATCAAGCAGGGGCTCATAAAGTAGTCATTGAATGCAGACACAGGATTGGTAGGACAATGGTTAACAGCACTAAACTATATTAATTACAGTAGGTGTGTTCAGGATTCTGGAGCAGGATGTCACATACAGACAATATCCATTGTCAGTCACATAGAGACAATGGATATACAGTTTAACCACAAGAGTAATGTTTATTCAGAGTCAAGCACTGATAGCAATATAATAAACACATCTGCATCAGTGCTTAAAATTCAGAACAATGACTTAACACAATGGCTTCTGCAGTCCACTGTGAACATCCACGGCAATGGCTATATACACAGTCACCGGTTATCAGATCAGTAGTGTAATAAAGTATAAAAAAGAAATCACAGTTATAATTGAGAACTCAAATGAATGAGCGTGGCTTTGCGGCCCGAACACTTGTTATTTGGCACCCTGGGGATTCTGGAGGTTCGGACTGTCCCTGGGAAGTGCTGTGGCTGCAGTGCTGGGTTAAACAGTGACTAGAGCTGGGTATTGCACATAATGGTAAATTGCAGCACCTGGCTCCTGCTATGAAGAAGGAGCTGGCACTTTGGTGTTACCCCTCGGTGGGTGAGACCTGGGTGTGAACCACACCCTGTTGTGCCACACAGAAAAAAAAACACAAAATATATGCGCACACTATAAGTACTAATAACACTGCTAATCAGAGCAATTATAAAAATATCATTAATTTAACATGCTGAGCGAAGGTGCTACCATGCTCTGAGACAGAGAAGAGGAATGGAGCAAAGAGACTGAATGGGAGTTTGCAGTCAGACCTGGGCCTGCTGCTACCTCCCTTGGAAACCCATAAATACTATATTTATACTCTGGGGTGCACCACTGACAGTCCATTAAACCGGCACTCAGAGGCCAATCTCCTCGATAGTGCACAGGACCTACACACCTTAAATTAAGGCTATTGTCAGTTATCACAGATCTACCCACCAATCTCCAATCCAACATTGACTAGAGTGGACATCAACCACCAATCGGTGCGGTTTTACTCTCACCTCCCCACTTCCCCTTTTCCCACTTTATACATACTGAGGAGCTTTGAAGGCTGGGCTGTCAAACTCTGCTGTAGCTGGAGAGCAGGCTGTCACGAGACAGCGACAAGGTGGCGTGGCCTATGCTTGTGGCACTCAAATGTAACCAGTGTAGGAGCATGGCCAGCGGCTGTGTGAGCTGCTGACCATACCCGCAGCCTCTCTGTCTTAGGAAATAGAAGCTATGCGCATGCACACAACATCTATTCACCACTGCTCTGTTTAGCAGAGCAGTGCCGTGCAGGGTGGATCCCCAACTGCCCCTCACCGCGGGGCACTGCCGGCCTAGAGCAGGACGTGGGACCATCTCAGAAAAACGGGACGGTACTGCAAAATTCGAAACAGTTGGGAGGTATGTATAGTATGTATGTATAGTGGCTTTTCTGCATTTATATACAGTATATTTATTTAATTTATTTATTTATTTATTTATTATTACTTTCTTATGCTATATATGTGCACACATATTCTGCATCGCTTTACAGAGAATATATGAAGATTCACATCTGTACCCGCACCAGTGGAGCTTACAATCTATATTCCCTACCACATGTATACGCACACACAGGCATTCTAGGGTTAATTTTGTTGGAAGCCAATACACCTGCCAGTATATTTTGGATTGTGGGAGGAAACTGGAGTACCCGAAGGAAACTGGAGTACCCGGAGGAAACCCACACAAGTACAGGGAGAATATACAAACTCACACCATGGTCCTGATTCAGAAAAGCATTTGCTCACATACCCAGAAAATGGACAAAAACTGTAATTTTGAAAGAGCCAGATTCAGTATTTTAGATCTCCTATTACTGATAAAAACAAGTTACATTGACTTATGAATAATTGTTTCTGGGTAGTATTGTGCTTCTTCATGTTCCTTTGTATTTTGTTCTGTTCAAAACATATTCAGTTTATAAATAAAATTTGTCCATAAAAACATGGCTAATCTGGGAAAGAAGAGCAATGCTTATATCTTTCTATTTTCTAGTACTGGCAGATATATTTATGTTCAGAACACCACATTATGTTAAGCCAGGATGTGGTCAGTTGTTTCGACAGGTTATATTCAAAATGAACATTGTAAACTATACACTAACCCCAAAATTTGATAATACAATGTTTATACTTTGTTCAGAAAATACTGCAACCACTTGAGAAAATAGGTTCAATTAAATTTAGCTTGGACAAAGGTATTGAAAAAAATTAAATGTAATATAAAAGTTGTAAGCATCACATAACTGAAACCTATTGGCCCCCATATAAAAAACCATCACACTGGTCCCCACAGGTAACAAAGAGACCAGTAAATAACAGTTGAACTGGTGGTGGCTGTAAATTGGTTGGGGCATCTCTCGATCTGGGGGCACACTTGAGAACAGCTCAAGGCACACTAGTGTGCCAAGGCACGGTGGTTGAAAAACACTGCTCTACATGCTCCTATACAGTGATTGGCTGTCAGCACTATGATTGTTGGATAGCTCCACCCATCTACCACAGGGCTGCAACTGGAGGGGTGTGCTAGGATGGAACGTGATCTGTGCACCAAGAGGTGGTGGGGCTGGGGAGAGGTTCGAGTGAAATGAGCAGCTGTCACCAAGCAGGACCTGGTTGTGCTGGATGCATAATCTTTTAAATAGGCTCATTGATTGTGTGGTGGATTTTAAGGGAGGCGGGGGATGGTAAAATCCACCATTGGCTGCACTTGATTATCAGGTCTATTATTGAACTTTTTGACACAGTCTTTTTCTGGTTGTTGAAGTTCCTTGTGTCTGTTGCTGCCAGTGTTTCTATTGTTTGCTGCTCCGGTTCTGACCCCTGGCTTTGTTTCCCGGATAGCTTCTATCTGTTGCCTGCCACTAATGCCTGCCTGAATTCTGGATTTGTTACTTTGCAGACTGCCCCTGATATGTGCCTGGAACTTGAACTACTGTATGTTTGTCAGTTGCCTATTTTTGATCCATGATACATATACCTTACTGCTTGTTCTGCTTGACAAACCAGCAGTAAGGTATATGTTGGATGTAAACTGAATGTAAACCTGTATTATGCACCATCATCTGTTTCCAGATCCAGTAATACCTGTATTCTTCTCTACATTCTCAAACACAATGTGGTATCCAAAAGTATTATCTCTAGTGCTTTCTAGACATCTAGATTGGAATGTTAAGTTCTACATTTATTTGATGCTTTCATTTGTAGACTTCTCAACTGTCAGCTCATCATCAAAATCATCTGCAAATGCAAATTTTCTTCTGACCCCTAAGCCCACCCTGTTCTGTAGCATAGCATTCAGTTCATTAGCTCATTTATTATGTTTAAATCACCACAGTTTTGTGGACATTTCCTAAGTTTATTTCCACCTGTTTTGTCTGTTTCAGGTGCTCAGACAGATTCTCGGTAACTCTGTAAAAGCTCCAGAATTTGGCCTCATACATCCTTCTTTTAACGTTTCAAGATGTTTGTTTCATTGCAAAGTTGCTGATTGACACTTTGGGCGGTATTCAATGAGCCTGATTCGCCATGTTTTTATGGCGAATTTGTGCTGTTTGGCGAATTTTTGACTAAAACGGTGAATCACCCCATTCAATGACCACATGGCGAATACATTTGAAGGGTTTTTTCGCCATGATTCACCAAGTAGCAATCGCTATCTTTTTATGGAGAAGTGCAATGTGAACTTTTAAAATAAAGTGTTTTGTTTTTTACATTTGGTGTAAAAAAATCAGGAATTTTATTCTAAAGAGGGGCATCCAATTTTATTCATGTGCTGTAAGCACATGAATATATATTTAATTTAAAAAAATAATTATTTTTTTTAATTTATTTTTTACACAGCAGCCAGCAGGGGGCGCCGGAGCCGAGCCGCTCATTACATATTCATATATTCACTGCACCCGATCGTTACGATCGGGTATAGTGAATATACGGTCCCCTGCTGGCACCCCCGGGGGGCAGCCTGTGCTGCCTGGCACCCGGGGAGCCCACCTCCCCCCCACAAACGTTCTGGGGCAGGCAGAGAGACTTCCATCTCTCTGCCTGCCACCGTCCTCAGGCTCCCTGCGGCATTCGCCACAGGAGCTCATATTCGCCAGTCAGGGGCAGCGAGCCCCTGACACGTTGAATACCGGAGCCCGCCGGCTCCGGAACGTGGCGAATGTGCAGCAAATCCTAAAAAGGATTCGCTGCACCTCGCAGGTATTCTCATTGAATACCGCCCTTTGTAACCCCATTAGTCGCCTTCACCATTTTCCTTAGCATCTTTGAATGTAGCCACTGAACGCATGTCTCTAACAAGCAAAAGGAATCTAGTTTTCTTCATAATCCCACTCAAACACCAATAGCGACTCGAGCACGTTCAGTTGACACCTAAATTTATACATAACAGCTGTCCATGTTTGTTCTTTTAGGTGGACAGCTGTAGTCAGATAAACTTGTGGAAAAGGTGCGGATTTTACCACCTGACTCTGTTCCCAACAGTCTTTCCTAGATAATGTTGGCAATATGGCATTACAGCGATAGCTTGGGATCTGCTAGCTGTGACTCATTTTTTTCTTTATTGATTTCTAAATCGCCATTCATAATGATCCAGTGCAGTAGTGGTTTTTACTGATGGGCTTCAGGGCTGCAGCCCCCACAGGTAAAATCCACCACTGTAGTGAAGCCAGATGCAGTCTGTGAGACTGCACTGGCTTCACTGTGACTGGCAGTGACTTCCTATTTGAAGTCCGACTTGCCAGTCACCAAGGCACTCCCATTGGGGGATGTTCCCTCCCCCCGGGACGCCTTTCTGCGGGTTGCCATGCGGATTTGCCATTTGCGCATGCGCAGTACCTGACCAGTACTGCGCATGTGCTGGTCCCAGTGCCTGTCATTTGTATAGTATAGGCGCCGGGACCATGATTACTTCTATGGGCTGCTGCCGAAGCAGCCCATAGAAGCTGGCCATATGTGCAGTACAGAGGTTTGTCCTGGCGCTTGTCAACAGAGCACAGGCGCCAGGAACTCACTGCAGGGACCGGCAGTGGCAGCAACCTGCATAGTGGTCAGAGGCAGACCCCCTCCCCACAAACGGTATGGGCCGCCGCTGATCACGTGGCTGATTTAGAATGATTCATCCTCAAGAATGCTACTGCTTGAATATACATTCATAGCATATCTTAAAAAGTTAATTTTTTTTAGCACCTGGTGCAAGTAGAACTTCAAATTTAACTAAATCAACCTATCTTTCTGCCCCGTGCAGTGTCCTCACGTGGACAGCCTAAGCCTAAGCTACAACCCCAGAACCATAAATAGTAATGACATATACAGTATACTGTATACAATGCAGTCATTTTAATTCAGTGAACTGCCCTGGCTGGAAACCTACAAAAGTACAATCTGGACTGTCTACGCTCCTGTATGTGACTGTGTATGTGAGAGGTACAGTACGTGCTTTTTAGATATGAAAATATATAAGTTCTTGAATTTGTTGATTGATTTATATATGTATATGTATTTTATTGCATGCTTCAAACGTTACGTTTGTGTCAGGTTCATAGAAATTATTTCCTGCTGGTGACTGTTTTATGCTGATTTTATATATATGTGTGTGTGTGTGTGTTGCCGGATTGTAGACAATTGGATTACTATTTCTGACCACTTGTGCATTGTCTCTTTAGTGATTTAACCATTTTATAAGCAGTTCTATCAGAGATGTTCTGAGTGTGAATTCTTTGCACTTACAGTAACTTATGTTTCTTAATAAAATTCCTGACAGTAGAAATTCCAAGCTGGAAGCATTTAGATATCTTTGTATAAATTCCCCTCGTTTGTAACAGTCAATTATCTTTATTTTCAAGTCTTCAATCAGATGCTTAGGGGAATCTCTAGTTGTTGAGTGTAGGCACAACATCCTGAGAGGTTAGAAGGGTCAGAGCATTTATTCAACTCTGGAATGGTCTGTGCTTGGCTTTATTTAATTGAATGTAATGCCTAATGAGTCAATCAACTTATGAGGCCTTTAAAAAAAACTAGTGAGGAAATTGAATGGTGTCCACACTGCACTTGCTAAACGTTTTTCAATCACTTTTTTATTGATTATTGACAACTCTTGTCATTGGGTTGCAAACGTTTTGATAAAAATATCAACCCAGTATCTTATATTTGTTAGATATATTCCATTTGGTACTAATAAGGATAACAAGTTCCCTAAAATCTGGATATGGTGCAGAGCGCAAGCATATTATTTTCAACTAGTAAAAAGCCTGTGACAGGTTTTACGTTCACTTTGATCTGTGACAGTTTTTAGCCCACACATTCTTCACCCCAGTCCCTATTTGCTCTTACCTTCAACCTCTATCTTCCGAGATCCCTCTCTCCATATCCAGCGAGTTGAAAACAGATCAGTGTCCCTACAAACATTGCTTTTACTTTCTGTTATGACATTTTAGCATACAAAGGAGTAATTTAGTCAGTTGAGTGGCCTCTAGTGATCAGGGATGGTACTTCACCTCCTAGAGGTGAGGAGGAGTTAGCCTTTTATATATACAGGCTATGAATCCCTTATCCAAAATGCTTGGGACCAGAATCATATTGGATAAAGGATTAGTCTGTAATTTGGAATATTATTATATTTGAATGTTGTATATTGAGGTATCTTGCATTTGTATAAGCACATCAAACACATTAAATACACACAGATATATTTTACTTGTGCATGAAACAAGGTTTTAAAACATGAAACCAAGGTTTGTGTCCTATCTCATGTACTGAATTTGAATACCAAGCAATCATTTTCTTGCAGATATTTAGTGCCAGTTACATATCATGTCCCAGTAGTGCCAGTTACATATCATGTCCCAGTAGTGCCAGTTACATATCATGTCCCCAGTAGTGCCAGTTACATATCATGTCCCAGTAGTGCCAGTTACATATTATGTCCCCAGTAGTGCCAGTTACATATCATGTCCCCAGTATTGCCAGTTACAGATGTAGCCAGTAGGTTTTTAGCAAACAAACACAAAGCAGGGACATTCCCGGGACCCATTCACACCAGGAATGTCCCTGCATTTTCTGGTGTGTGAAGGGGGTGGGAAGGAGGCTGGAAGGAGGTGGGGAGGAGGCGGGCAGTCGGCGGGATGGTGTTGGGCAGTCGGCGGGAGGGCGACGGAGGTGATGAGAATACTCACTGTCGCCGGAGAGCTGCGTCGTCATCATCATCCACCGCCTGTCCCGTCATTTGCGCCCGCCACCTGCATCAATTCCCGGCCGGAGAGGACACCGAGGACCGGCAACCCAGGTAAATATACCCTACCCCATTCACACCAGTCAGGTCCCTGGGTTGAACCCGGGAACAACCCTGCTACCTAGCAGGGTTGGATTGCTGGCAAATTAGCCCGGTAATTTGTCCCGGGAACCTTTCACACCACTGCTAGTACCCGTTGTACTAGTTGTTCCCGGACTCAACCCGGGAATTTAGGCTGGTGTGAAAGGGGTATAATTAATAAGACCATAGTCTATGCTACCATTTGTGTACAACACTAATGTTTCATTTATTTTAAATTAATTTCCTGTTTGTGAGAGGTTCCACTTGTTATTCTACAGAAGTATCGGTACTCTTTACCTAGCACGGCGCCCACGATCTTGATCGTGGGCATCGTGAGGTAAAAAATCGCGTCGGTCGCGTCGTATGCGGGCTAAAGATGCCCGGACGCGACGCGACCGACGCGATGTCCATGATTTCCCCATTGAAAACCATGTTAAACATGGACATCGCGTCGGTCGCGTCGCGGCCGGCCATAAATGTGCACACGATGGCCGCGACGCGATGCCCACGATTTGCCATAGGAATCAATGTTAAAAGGCCCGATGGACACGATTTTACTGTTAAATGCCTCAATGGACCCGATGTGGCCATAGGAAACAATGTTAAATGGGCCTTAGAGCCCAAATAGTTACCCTGAACTCTGAAATGGCCCCCCCAATTGTTTATGCCACCCCACGATCAACGTCAACCCGAAGCGTGGCGAGCGCAGTGAGCCCGCGTGGGGCGGCGGTACGCGTCCTCCGACCTTTTCATACCCCCACTATCCACGTCGGCGTGGAGTTGAGAATAGAATAGTGTGGCGAGCGCAGCGAGCCACCGCGCCCGAAGCGTGGCGAGCGCAGCGAGCCCCGCGAGGGGACGCGGATACCTTCACAGGTAAACGCGTCCCTTCGCGGGCTTCACAGGTGTCCGCGTCGCCATGGACACCTGTAAAGCCCGCGAGGGGACGCGTATAGCTGTGAAGGTATCCGCGTCCCCTCGCCACGCTTCGGGCTCGGTGGCTCGCTGCGCTCGCCACACTATTCTATTCTCAACTCCACGCCGACGTGGATAGTGGGGGTATGAAAAGGTCGGAGGACGCGTACCGCCGCCCCTCGCGGGCTCGCTGCGCTCGCCACGCTTCGGGTTGACGTTGATAGTGGGGTGGCGTAAACAATTGGGGGGGCCATTTCAGAGTTCAGGGTAACTATTTGGGCTCTAAGGCCCATTTAACATTGTTTCCTATGGCCACATCGGGTCCATTGAGGCATTTAACAGTAAAATCGTGTCCATCGGGCCTTTTAACATTGATTCCTATGGCAAATCGGGAGCATCGCGTCGCGGGCATCGCGGGTACATTTATGGCCGGCCGCGACGCGACCGACGCGATTTCCATGTTTAACATGGGTTTCAATGGGAAATCGCGGGCATCGCGTCGGTCGCGTCGCGGCCAGACATAAATGTACCCGCGATGCCCGCGATGGGCGCCGTGCTAGGTAAAGAGTACCGAAGTATCATTATTAAGATCAAATTATATTCATTGTATATCTGAGAAAAGCTTATAAAAAACAGTGTCCCGCAGTGGTGGCAGTTGGTAGATCTTTTGTTCCTCACTGCTTTGCTAAGCAGAGCAGCGGTGATTAACAGGAGACAGAGGGGCAGGGGGCAAGCTCTGTGAGCTGCTGGCATTGCCCCCATAGTGTATAAAACAGGAGGCGTGGCTTGTGGGGGCATTTTTGTCCACTAAGCCACACCTCGTTTAGACAAACAAGCCACGTTTCTTTTTTAGGTGCCGTTGTAGCTTCGCCACACAAGTTTCCAAACTGACCTGTCCATATTTTGGGAGGTATGAATATTGCACCAAATTAGATATAAACTGTAAAAATCTAGGGCTAGATGCACTAAGCTTCAAAAGTGATAAAATGTAGAGTGATAACCAACCAATCAGCTCCTGCCTGACATTTTTCAAACAAAAGTCTGTGACATAACAGTCGGGAGCTGATTGGCTGGCTGTTCATCTCTCTATTTAATCACTTTTTGAAGCTTAGTGCATCTGGCCCCTAATCTGCTGTAATTTATTTGTACAGTGATGTTAATACTATTGATGATAAGACAGCGGTGTCGCCCAGGTGGGACTTTGTATAGTTGATTCCCTAAAATATAACCCTCTAAAACTTTACATTTCTACCCCAAGTTTCAATGATATGTATAGCAGCAAATCCATTATTTCATGTGCAAATAACCCTTTATTTGTCTGCCAAGTGCAAACACAACCACATTCCTCTATTGAAAACTACCCATAAAACTGGAATGCACTTCATCCTCTGACTGGCAGTCTGGCAATTCTGATATTTTCCATAAGGAATGTGTTCCTGAGAGTATCACTAAACTGGTATGGGATCCCAAACATTTGTTAAACTGAGCAGTTCAGCATCACTCAGCCATGAGCACTGTGAATAAAATGAAGTCTTGTGTCACAGGAACTGAACAGACTTCATTTATTGCTCTGATTACTGTAACAGGGCAGTGGTGGCGCCAGTAAATAGACACAACTGTGAACTAACCAATGACGGAAGGAGCCCTCTCTGACATCATTTGGCTGAGCAAAAGTTTTTTGTGCAGGTTCAAAAATGTAGATTAATGTTCTCTGAATACCAGAGCTGCTCTCCAGACCTAACCAAGTCTTTTGTGGGCTTAGGGGGTTATTCAGACCTGATCATTGCTCTGATAAATTACACAGCCCTGCAATCAGGTATACACAGCCCTACCAGGGAAATCCGGCCCCATGCTACCCTGCAAATAGCTTAGTACGGCTCACTAAAATCAGCTTATCAACAATTAGCTGGAAATCCTTGTAGAAAAATTGTCCTCCGGCTGTGGCATGACACCGCTGGCTGTTGGAGCCCGGTTCTGGTTCAAAATTATGGGGGATCTCCAGTCTTTTAGTCCCCCATATTTTTGGAACCAGGATCAGTCTAAGACCGGCTCAATGAGCCCAGGGCTGGTTATGCTCGGGGAAGGGGGGGGGGGGGGCACAACGTTTTTTTTTATTTTAATTTTAACTTTAACACACTTTTTTTTTGACAGAACCATGCACAGTTCTCATTGATCTGTGCATGTCTGTCAATCCCGCCAGGATGGACCTGGTCTATTTATTTAGCAATTTTTGGTCACGTTTAGAGTGCAATTTGAAAAATCCCACCCGATGACATATGCAATTATATTGTTTTCTAGTAAACATCTGGATGCGATTTGAAATGTGCAATTTTGTTCTACAAGCTCGACAGCCGTGCCCCTGTCCCATTCTCGCTTTGCTCGACTTGAGCTCGGCGGTCGGGATTCAATGTCCCGGCTGCTGAATGGAGAATAAGGGGCGTGGCCGCGAGCAGAGGCCAGAAATAGATGAGCTCCGGCCGGGAGCTCGACTATTTCCGGCTTTTCTCGGTAGAACGAGCCCGACAGCTTGTGATGTCGGGCTCATTCTGCCGAGAACCCCTGTTCAATGATGTCAAGGAAGACAGCATTGAATAGGGCCCCGCAGCCATCTCCCCTGTCGGGAGATGGCTGCGGGAGCACGACACACATTGAATACCCCCCTTAACCTTTTAAGTTACTAATTGCATTAATTGATGAATAGGAGTTACTGTGATCTATTCAATTCTATATCTATATCTATATATATATATATATCTATATCTATATATATATATATATATATATATATGAAGAAAGCGGCACTCAGAGACTTGGTAGTGGTAAAAGTAAGGGGATTCATTTTAATCCATGTGCTGCAGTAACGTTTCGGAGCATGGAGGCTTCGTCATCAGACCAGTTATATGAACCAATTGGTTCATTTCTTCTGTCTCCACACCTGTTCATCCCCCTTGATATATATTTTTTCGGTCGATATGAAAGAGATTTTGTCTATCTTAGCCATATGAATCTTGTAAAAGTTCGATATAATCAGGTATACTTACAATCGTACATTATAATTTACAGTGTTTAACATTCCATTAAATTGCTGCACGTCTGCCCCTAATGAAGTCATGGATATGATGAAACGTGTCGGGCTCTACACACTCATTTGATGACTGTAACCTACGGACTTTGTACTCATATTCGATGATTGTAAACTTCAATGTTTATACGATTTTGAAAGAACTCTTAAACGTCTTGCCCATAGGCCCAGTTTTTTATTTAATTTTACTATTAAATATTAAATTTATATATGTGATTGTTGTTCCCTAACGCCCTCAGAAACCTGCTTTTTGCCATATATATATATATATATATATATATATATATATATAGGTGTGTGGAAGCAGGCGGCACTCGTCAGACTTGTTGGTGGAAAGATAAAAAGCCTTTATTTATCCGACGGCGTTTCGGGGATTAACCCGTTTTCAAGGA
Organism: Crinia signifera; assembly: GCF_055691185.1. NCBI lineage: Eukaryota > Metazoa > Chordata > Amphibia > Anura > Myobatrachidae > Crinia > Crinia signifera. The sequence continues at coordinate 230,977,262 of NC_139222.1, forward strand.
CATACAAAGTGCACAATGAAACAGACTCTATTTAAAAGCAGACATTACCCCGCCCCCCGCACTAATCACAGATCAGCTGGACTTACCAGGCGCGTTCGCAGTTAGCAGCCGCAGTCAGTGTTCCGGAAGCGGGTCTCCTTCCCCATCCGCACCATGGCAACAGCCCACGCTAGACTAGCGTGGCGTTGTTAACCCGGACGTAGCGTCGGAGCAGTGATCTCCTATTCCGGTCATCTGACATACTCACGCTTCACTCTGCCGCGTCCTGGCGCTGACAGCGTCATTGCTAGGCAACCAACATATACAAACAGTCCTGGATAAGGAAACATGTTCACTGCTCCGACGCTACGTCCGGGTTAACAACGCCACGCTAGTCTATGCGGATGGGGAAGGAGACCCGCTTCCGGAACACTGACTGCGGCTGCTAACTGCGAACGCGCCTGGTAAGTCCAGCTGATCTGTGATTAGTGCGGGGGGCGGGGTAATGTCTGCTTTTTTAATAGAGTCTGTTTCATTGTTCACTTTGTATGTCCTTGAAAACGGGTTAATCCCCGAAACGCCGTCGGATAAATAAAGGCTTTTTATCTTTCCACCACCAAGTCTGACGAGTGCCGCCTGCTTCCACACACCAACATAGGAATCCTAGCCGGTTCCAGAGGAAGGCACCCCAGCAAAAAACCTCCAGCATATTGTGAGTGCCGGACCCCACCACCCTTGCATTATATATATATATATATATATATATATATATAGTTTACTTAGTCGACACGATGTCGCCCAGTCAACTGTATATACTTTGTTTTTGCATATGTTTCACTCTGGTGTTTTTATTCTTTATTCATTACCATTTGTGTTCTCCAACAGTGCTTCTCCTATTGCCTAAGATGCAGCACCCTGAGGAGTTACGGCAGTCACCGCTGTTGCAGCAAGACACCGGCTATATTCCACTCTTTGGGGCATCACGCACAGTGTTCGTATACACTACACGGGATGCTAGGACAACATTGGAGTCACGATGGTAGCCGCGCCCCGGGGGAGGTGCCATACTGTCACTGCGGGTGCGCAGTGATGACGTCACCGGACCCGAACGGGCTGAGATCACGGTGATGGGCGCACTGGATCATGTAAGTGTTGTATGTTATATATACTGGTTTGTTCACACTGTTTTCTCAGGTCTTGATAAAAGAGCTAAACCCCCTGAAACGTTGGCCGCATAACAATTGTCACGTGTATTCAGTTGGTTGATTGATCTCTGAGTGACATCCTATCTTGGACTTGGACTGTATATTTCTATATTGGATGCGCACCAGAGTCCCATATACCTTGATAAAGGGGCTGTAATAGCCCAGAAACGTTGGTATCCTACCTGAGTGTGGACATTTGTTATTTGGAGTGCCGCCACCCCCTAGGACTGTATATATATATATATAGAAAGTTGGTGACGGGTGTCCGTAGTACACTTTATCTGCAGTGATGGACCAATGATAAGTACCTGTACCTTCCATTTGAAATATCTAGTATGTTGCCATGTGCATTTGTCAAATTCTTCTTGGAATTTTTTCTTGTTGTTTTTCTACATATTCTACATATTAAGCAAACTGGTGTGCGGACCACTTTCTACCTAGTGTGGAATCCAGCTATATGACATTGTTTATGTGTTCTGGCACCCTAAATTAACTCTTGGAGCAGTGTGCGGTTTTTCAACTGTAAATATATATATAAAAAAATATATATATATATATATATATATATATATATATATATACACACATATACATATATATAATATTTTTTTCCCATACTTTCCCTGCGTTGGATATTTTTCCTAACCTTCATGGTCTGGCAAATTTCTTATCAATGCTTGTTCCTTATTGAATTCGTCATCATAAATTCTCAGAGAGAGCAGGAAGCATTCCCCAGGCCATATGCTTGATCACTAATCCTTGAATTCCTTTCAGATATATGTACGCATTACTTCAAATCCCGGCCAGAGACTGCTAGCTGTGTAAACCTCAGGAAATGGATGGGAATGTCAAGGATTACAATGCTCAGAAAAGTATTTGGCAGGGACGTATCTTAGAATGTTAATAGAAACTGCTATTATTATTATAATTATTATTATTATTAGTAATAATAATAATAATAATAATAATAATAATATAAAGAATTCCCAAAGGCACTTATTTATCATTTACATGAAGACATATTTTTGTCATAGGAGAGGAGGCTGGAAGCAGGAAAGTGGGTGATTCATGTATCCTCTGTTCTCAATGGGCACTTCTATTAGCTGCAGGTTGCTGTCTCAGGCACCCCATAAGCTAGAGACATATGTCCCTGGGTTTATGATGGAGACATCTTCTCAGCCTTCTGTTTTCATGGATAAGCTTTATAGTCCTCTTTATAGTACTGTATTATTCAGTTGTTAACTTAAATCTCTCTTTTATTAATGGATCTTATGCTGAATATTTAATTTAGTATCACAGTGATAATGAATATGTTGTTGGTATTTAATTATTTCAGCTAGGTCTGGAGGTGTCCCTTACTACGCAGCTTATTACAAAGTGACTGGCAGGCTACCGATGGAGTGCTCTCCATAACTACTAATCTGCTCATGTATATTACACTTAACCTGGCGGGAACCTGGCAATGTCTGGAAGGCTTCATTGAAGCTAAAAAGCTGGTGCTGGCAGGGCCTACCTAGATATAGTGGAGCCCAGGGCAAGACTTTCCTTTGATACCACTCCCCACATCAAAAATGAACATAACTCAGTTTAAGCATAACACTATTTGATGCAAAGTGACTGGCATGACTGCCTTCCTATTGGAATTCCGAACTGCCAGTCACCAAGGCAATCCCATTGGGAGGTGTTCCCTGCCTCAGTTACACCCCTCTATGGGCTGCCAAATGGGGAATGCGCATGCGCAGTACCTACGTCGGTACGTTATCTGTATTCTACAGGTGCCGGGACTGTGATTTTCCTTCTATGGGCTGTTGCTGAAGCAGCCTATTGAAGCTGGCCGCATAAGCAGCACAGAGGTTTGTATTGCACATGCGCCAGTCCCGGCCAGTGTTCCCTCTAAGCTGTGCACCCGTGCGCGCGCACACAACTCGACGAGCGTGCGCACAGACATTACAACAGAGCGCACAAAGCAGCAGTGGTCCCTTTTTGCAGTTGTGGACCCAATTAATGTGTGTTTCACCCATTAACTACATTGTGTGCTGTGTTTTGAATGTTTAAATGTTTAATATCAGTTTAAAGTAAAGTTAACACAAATGCTGAACGACATTTTCCAGTTATATATAAGTGACGCACACAACTTGCACAGCCAAAATCTTTTGCCGCACACAGCCTTCGTAAAAATAGAGGGAACATTGGTCCCGGCGCCTCTGTTTGGTGGGAACCAGGAGGAGCAGCGGCAGCTGTGGCAGGGCAGGGGGTGCTTGCATCACGACCAGAAGCAGCCCCCCTCCTGCCAAAAGGTATGAGCTGCCACTGATGATGTATCATCAAGCAAGACCAGGAAGCAGCAAATAGATTTTTTTGCTTCCGGTGTTTGCAGCACCCACTCCCAGCTCCATGACTGTTCCCGTGATCCAGCCTGAGGCCTTGCTGCCCGGTGCCCGTGGAAGGTACATATGGCTATGACACTGCCCTGCAACACTTGTATCCATGAACTGCTTAACCCAGTCCTGGCCATGGAAAAGGCGTCGTTATGGCTGACAGACAGATACTGTGTGGAGCTGGCAGTGAATAGTCAAAACAAAACATGTTTCTCTATTAAAGCCGGAGAGCCACCATTCTCCCTACTGTCTTGTCCCTGCCCCCTCTGTCATTTGTTCATCGGGAGGCTTGCCACCTAGCAACAGCTAGTGGGTTAGGCGGAAGCCTCCCGGCATACGCTGGGATGGTATAGTGAAAGAAAATTTTCACTTACCTTCCCACAGCCAGGGGAGTAGGGAGCTAAGCTGCTGGTGCATGATATGTGCACAGGCAGTGCACATGTACTGCAGGTCATGCAGGTGCACTCTAGTCACATGCTACTGCTGTATATAAGGCTAAGCCCCACCCCCTGAGGTCAGATTTTACCTCAGCGCTGAGATGGAGGACTCTGTCTGTTTCAGCCACCTACACTCTTATGCAGTCCTCTTCTCCCAGCCTGGGGAAGCAGCCCTCTAAATATAAGAGAGCTGCAGTTATTATTGACTCCTCCTCATCTGGGGAGGAAATTATGTTAAAAAAGAAAAGGCACATTAGCCCTGCCAGGTCGGATGGCAGCAGGGCATATACTGAGGAGGAAGGCAGTCACAGTCAGGAGCCAGATTCCCCTTCTGCTCCTGCATATTCTCATAAGGTAATGAGAAAATGTGCCAGCAAAAAGAAACAATGTTTCACACAGAGACGCCTGTTCAGGCAATAAAGTCTGTTTTCCAGGTATTGCCTGTGCTAGGAATACCTTGGAGGTCCTGACTAGACCACTCTCACCTGCCCACGGCTGGCAACTATTCCCTGCCTCTGACGTGCACACACAGGGACTAGTCAGCGCAGGACACAGTCCCCTGCTCGCTCCCATAAGTCGACTGGGAGTCTGAGGAGGTGACTAGGACTAGTTTCTCCTCCCGCAGGGGCAAATACAGCGACTTGCAAATGACCCACGTTGCTTGACCCCCAATGCCCCCTTCCAAGCTGTATTCAGCACACTGGGCTCTGAGCGAACGCTCACAAGTGTATAATTTTGCACAACTGGCCTTATGTAAAGAGGATGAGATGGTTCTGCGCAAACATACGGGTATTCCGGACATCCCGGCATTGTTTGCCCCGGAAATAGACCCAGCCCTCTCAGCACTAGTGGGAGAAAGGTCCCTAGCTGTTTCGACAGATAAGCTGTGAGGAAAGCTCAATTTAAAGTAGCAGATGCAGCTGGCCCTCTGCTATTTGTTTTAGACAAAGCAGAGAAAAAGTAGTTAACTAAAGGGTCCCTAGACTCCCTACTAGCCTAAAAAATGGCCCTATTAAAGGCGGTAAGCAGGACCACACTTATGATAGCGCAAACGTTCGACTTCATATTGAACACCCGCAAGACTCGCTAGCTACTGACCACTATTTTAACAGACATAGAGCCCAGACCGGTAGATGTCCCTAACCTGGTCGACTCAGACCTTTTTGGCTCTGACTTTATAGACAAAGTCAAACTTCGCTATAAGGCCAGAAAATCATTTGCAGATCTTAAGGACCACCAGCCTTTGAAGTGGTGCTTTCGTCAAGAGGGTCATTCTGCTGGAGCCAAGGTGGCACCCACAGAGCTCCCAGAGGAGGTTATTCTAGGACGCGAGTTGCAAGAGGCCCAGGTCCCTCCAATGCTTCCAGTCCTAAAAAAGACAGAAGATAACGGTGAGTCTCATGCCACCAGATGACGTTTTACCTCCTCCTCATTTTTCCCATGCCCTACCCTCCTGGGAAAAGATTACCACAGACGAGTGGTTGTTAAAAGGTGGTAAGGAAAAGTCTTTCTCTTTCCCTCACCAAGTACATCCCTGTAAATAAACACCAGTTCCCTTCTAGACACAGTGTTATCCTGGTCCCTCCAACAAGGGAAAATAGAGCCCGCGGACATTTCCCAAAGTCATCTTTTCCCTGTACAGATACAAGATGGTTCCTACAGGCCGGTATTAAACGTAAAATCCCTAAACAAGTATATACGCCCGCGATCATTTTGCATGGAGGGTCTACCAGACGTCCCATTTGTACCACCTTTTGCCTTTGCAAGGTCTGTTGTTTGTAACATCTAAGGTCAGCTGTAGGCTTAATCTCTCTTCTGGGTTACAGGCGCTCCCAGAGGAAACCACAACCGAAGGATCAGAAGTGTATTCAGCCTGATGGCTCAGAAAAGCAGCTGGATGGGGGCGTGGAGCTGCTTCACACGTCACGTCCGGACGCAGCAGGCAGGAGAATCCCAGCAAGAGGGTATCGTGCCTCGGACACCGGATAGCAGTGGATGCCTTGCGGCACCTTCTCCCGGCAGGCTTACCAGAGGAGGACGAGCGGTGAGGCGGATGTTGTGAGCAAGGAGGTGGGGGCGGATTCCAGCATTGACTGCTGTGGCTGCTGCGTGGGACGCGAGACGCCGGGGACGCGCCGGAGTGGGAACTCCTTGGCGTGCTGGCTCAGTGCGGCCGAGAAGACGCGCAGCTAAACAGCCGGACAAGCGACCGGGACGAGCCCTGCTGCAGGGAGAGGATGCCCAGCGGCAGCCGTGAGCCCAGACAGAGAGCCACAAGCCAAAAGGAGGGAGACGGGTACCGAGGAGGCAAGAGAGAGGTGAGACTCGAGCCTTGGTGCTCATTAAGCTGGAAACTCTCTAAAACTAAAGACTGAGTAAATTGACTGTACCCTATCTCCCACCCGGTTTTACTTCCACCCAAATCACTTAAATCACCTAAATCCGCATAGAACCCACAAGCACTGCATGGTGTATAAGACATTCGAAATAAAGCCTCATGTAATTAAGATATAGCCCGGGAGAAACATAAATATAAATGGAACCTTAAAGTAATGTGAAGCAATACCCAAACCCATGCTCACACTATGAACAATTAAGCTTAGGAGCAGAGGGAAGAGCCCAATAGGAAGAGTGAATAGAGAAGGAGGAGAGTTATTAAAACGGTATATATCTATATACAATATACTTGTTATATATCTCTTAAAGGGGAAGTACAAGAGTAACAGCAAAGAGAATAAAGGTGGAGACTGCACAGTGGAAAACACTGCTAAGAGATACTACAGGCAGTTAAGATGTCACCTAAAAGAAGTAAACCACCAGCTGATTCAGCAGCTAACTTCTTTAAACCCCCCACTTTGAGAGAAAATGAAAAACAGAAAGGGAGACATTCAAACTCCTCCATAACTACCCCACTGAATAAAACCCCACCTTCCAAAGTAAATTCACCAACAAGTGAAATAGAGACAGAAGACCAGATGGATGAGCCAATAACCCTCCGAAAAATGGTACAACTACTTTCAGAATTAAAAAGTGACCTCACTAATGAGTTTACAGCGACAATCCATGAGATAACAAAGGAGGTGGAGGGCCTAGGAGAGAGAACAACTCAAACAGAACAAAAAGTTTCAGAATTAATAAGGTCACATAATGAACTCTTAAACAAATATCAGAATACCCAAGAAGAATTAAGAATACTAAAGGATAAAACAATAAATCTAGAAGATAGATCAAGAAGAGGGAATCTGAAAATAAGAGGAATAACAGAAGATATACCAACAAAAGACCTGGAACAACACGTGCTGAATATCTTTCAAAAACTACTCCCAGAGACCCCACCTAGACAAATATCCATAGACCGGATCCATAGATTACCAAAAACTAAAAAAGCTCCCCAGGATGCCCTCAGAGATGTAATTATGAAGTTCCATCATCCGCAAATAAAAGACCAAATTATGAGAGCAGCCAGATTCAAAGAAGCAAAAGAGATCCTGGGCATGTGGCAGCTGTTCAATGATTTCTCAGCTGAAACAATGTGGAAAAGAAGATCGCTAAATAAAGTCACAACAACTTTGAGAGAAGCTGGGATTGATTATAAGTGGGGATTCCCAGTGAAACTAATCTTTCAATACCAAGGGAGCCTCAGAATTGTTACTTCGGAGGAACAAGGCCTTAGATTATTGAAGGAGGGGAGCCATAGGAATCTTGAAGGAAGAGAAGAGACCCTACAACCTATATGTGAAGATTGGACCAGAGTGGGACAGTAGAGATAAATTCATAATTAAAGCTTAGAGCTTAGATTATGCTCCTTATAATATGACTTAAGTGCCTATTTTTATGTTTATTTTTTTGGACCTAAGCGGGTGGGGGGGGAGGGAGGTGTTATGTATTTAAGAAAAAAGAAAAATATTTTTTTTTTTTTGAGGAGGAAATGGATATTTATCCTTTTTTTTTTTTTTTTTTTGGACATTCCCTGATATTCTACTTGATGAACCTTGAGTATTTGAAGATGAGGACTGAATTTTAATTTTAACTGTCTGTCTTAATGGACTTAATCAATATCTCCATACACTGCTTCATTTAGCTAAAGATCAGTATTGATCAAAAAATGTTTTTTTCCGGTGAAACGGACAGTTGAAATCAGTAATAAGATGCTTGTTCTATTTCCTTTCTTCCCAGCCCCCCCCCCCTACCCTTCCCCCCCCCCTTTTTTTTTTTCTTTCTTTCTCCCCTTTCCCTTACCTGTTTATTATTAAGAGTTTTCACATGGTGGTATGTGGATAAGGATCACTATAGATCAAAAGAAAATAGTTCTTACTTCAAGAACTGAAGTGTCAACATAATACTAAGATAATTAGAGGCAGGTATGACTAAATATTGTCTGCCTTAACGGATTTGTTTTTTTATATCTACATGCACCTAGGTGAAGATCATTATTGATCAAAAAAGACTCACTGAAAGAGTGGAAGAGTCATAAATTCTGAGATCTGATCAGCTAATGGATGGGGGGGGGAGGGAGGGGGAGGGGGGAGGTGGGAATGGGGAGAGGAGGGGTATTTGCTCGATGAAACAGAAAGCTGAAACCAGTTCATAGGAACAAGATACCTGCTTTATTAAATGTCACATATTTTATTTATTTTTTTATTTTTTTTTCCTTCTCACTTGTACTATTATCAAGAGTTTTCACATTGTGTCATATAGATAAGGATCACTATAGATCAAGAAAATAGTTTTTTTTTTTTTTTTTTTATAATAATACTATGAGAACTAGAGGCATGTATGACTGAATATTACCTGCTTTAGCAGATTTGTTTACATATCTATAGATTGCTTCACCTAGGTAAAGATCAGTATTGATCAAAAAAATTCACTAAAAGCACGGAAGAGTCACAAAGAATCTTGAGATTTGATTAATCAATAGATGGGAGAGGAGAGAGGGGAGGGAGAGGGGAGGGAGAGGGGGGAGTGGGAATGAGGGGAGCGGGGGGGTACTTGGATTTATTCGATGAAACGGAGAGCTGAAATTAGTTCATGGTAATAAGATACCTCTCCTATTAAAACATCACCTGTTTGTTTTTTGGGGTTTGTTTTAGCACTAAGAGTTTCACATTGCGGCACTTAGATAAAGATCACTATAGATCAAAAAACCTATAGATGTTTGGAAAAGACACAAATAAATTTGAGATACAGAAGCACTGTTAGATAAGAGTAGGGGGGGGGGGGAATCGAGTGGGAGAGGGGAGGGTTGGGAAGCAAGCACCCCGGGGGAAGGGGATCACTAGATTTAAGAGGTAGTAAAGGATAGAATAAGAGGCGGGGAGGGAAGAGGGGAAGGGAAGTAAGAATAGAGTAGGAAGGGATTCCATAATATTGGTACGTGCAACATAAAATTCTTCATAGTCGTTATCTAAAAATAGAGATAGATAAAATCATTATCCTCCCCTTATTATTATTATTATTATTTTTTTTAATTATTATTATTATCTTTTTATTTTTTTTTATTTATTTTTTCTCTCCCCCGCTAGGGGAAATATAGGAGATTAGAGGTAATAATTGATAAAAGTAGGCATAAAAGGAGTGAGCATGGGGATGGGTTACCGCTAACCCCCCAAGTAAAGGGAAGCCTCGAGGAGTAGAGGTTAGGAGTGCTCTAATAACACCGAGAAAGAGCAAGAGATGGATATGAAAGTGAGTGGGTATGAATGTGGAGTGTGTCAGTTGTTAGTCCCGATGGGGAGGAAAGGAAAAACGGAAGTATCCTGGAGGGAAGAGAAGATAAGGGAGGGGATCGGAGGGGGAGAAGGGGAAACAAGAGAAGTGTCCGGGAAAGCAAAAAAGAAAGGGGAAAGACATGGTTAAAATCTTAACAATTAATGCAAAGGGCCTAAATTCACCTCAAAAGAGGAAAAGAGTTCTTCAATATCTCCACACACATGGAATAGAGGTGGCAGGAGTACAGGAGACCCACTTCTCAAGAGTGAACCCACCCAAAATGTATGACCATATCTATACTAAAGCTTATTTTGCAAGTGATATATGTAAGAAAAGGGGAGTGGCAATACTTTTTAGGAAAAATGTAAACTTTGAGGTGGAATCACAACATGTGGATAAACAGGGGAGATATATTATACTAAATGGTACACTGGAAGATCAAGAAGTTACCTTTGCAGCCAAATACGCCCCTAACTCATCTCAGGAGACCTTTCTGAAAAAAGTTTGGAGGAAAATAAAACAAATAGCAAAAAAAACTATATTCGTTATGGGAGATTTTAATTCCACATTAGATCCATATTTGGATAAAACTTTAAATAATAATAATAGTAAAAACCAGCAATCTTTGATTAAAATCTCGCAAAGGATCAGTGCAGATATATATGAGACAGGATTATATGATGTATGGAGAGTTAAGCATCCAACCACTAGAGACTATACCTTCTTTTCAAATATGCACAAGACATATTCAAGAATAGATCTAATATTGGTAGATAAAAATACATTACAACAAATTAAAAAAGCTGAGATATTACCAAGATCTTGGTCTGACCATGCCCCAGTTATGATTGTGTGGGATAATAATTGTAGACCACCAAAGCGAAGGATATGGACACTACCAAGATACTTGATAAAAAGAACAGATATAAGACAACAGATAGAGGCAACCATAGATCAATATTGCTTTACAAATAAACCAGAGGACACAAACTATCTGAATTTCTGGTGCACATTAAAAGCAGTTCTAAGAGGCAAACTTATACAGCTAAACTCCATAGAGCGTAAACGAGAACAAGATATCCAAATTAGAAGATCAGGCGAGATTAAAACCCTAGAGGAAGAACAAAAGAAAACCCCCCAAAATAAGGAGCTATTAGTTAAATTAAATAAACTTAGGATAGAAAAAGAAAATGAGAATATAGACCAAATAAAGAGGAATATGAGGAAATTCCAACAAAAACTATATTCCGAAAGCAATAAGGCCTCAAAACTACTTGTAAATAAGATCAAAGGTAGACAAATTAGGAAACAAGTGAGAGAAATATATAATAAAAAGGGAGCCAAAATAACGAACCCATCAGAAATTACGGAAATATTCGCAGAATATTATAAAAGATTGTATAATCTCAAATTTGATACAGAAACCCCACAACCTAATAAGGAAGATATAAATAAATTTCTGAGTAGAGTTAACCTTCCAAAATAAAAGATAGAACAAACCATAGATCTAAACAAACCAATATTAGAACAAGAAGTAAGAGACGCTATTAAACTCCTAAGGTTAAACAAAACTCCAGGTCCAGATGGATTCAGCAATGAATTTTATAAAACCTTTCAGGCCAAGATTGGACCTATCTTAACCCCAGTATTGGAGGAAGCAATGAAAAAAGGGGAGTTTCCAGCAGAAATGCTGGAATCTAGGATAGTGACAATACCGAAAGAGGATAAAGACCCAAAAATAGTACAGAATTATAGACCAATTGCATTACTGAATTCAGATATAAAAATCTATGCAAAAATAATTGCAATTAGATTAAAAGAAGTCCTGCCAGGACTGATCAACCCAGATCAAGTGGGATTCGTAAGAAATAGACAGGGGACCGAGAACATAAGAAGAGCCATAGACGTGATGGAATATCATATTAAGAAAGGAAAACCATTAATAACGATGTCGCTAGACGCGCAAAAAGCCTTTGACAGGCTCCACTGTGGCTATATGGAAAAGGCTTTACGAAAATTCGGAATCACTGGGGAAATTTTGAAGGCTATAATGGCACTCTACTCCAATCCAGAAGCTCACGTTTTGTGTAACTCTAGCATCTCTTCTAAATTTAGGATAACCAATGGCACTCGTCAAGGTTGTCCCCTCTCACCAATTATTTTTGTTTTAGCAATGGAGCCCTTTGCGGAACTCATAAGAAACACTCAATCCATAGAGGCACCTGAAATTAATAAAATACAGCAGAAGACCTTATTGTTTGCGGACGATGTCCTGATATTTCTCACGAATCCCCAATCATCGATCCCAAACTTAATGCAAATAATAAACCAATTCTCCAAAATATCATATTATAAGCTAAATAAAAATAAAACAGAAATTTTACCATTAAATATTCAGAAACAAGAATTGGACATATTGAAGAGGAATTATAATTTCCATTGGAAAAGTAAATCCATAAAATATCTAGGCGTAAACCTAGTAGATGAAGAGAGAAATTTGATAGAACTTAATTATATGCCATTATTGAAACAATTAGAGAAAAAAAATAAAGACTGGATGTTTAGAGAATTGACATGGATGGGCAGAATTGCGGCAATAAAAATGTTTGTACTCCCTAAAATAGTATATTTATTCAGAGCAATCCCAAGAATTCTTCCAAAGTACTGGATAAATAGATTTGATAGTTTAATAAATAGATATGTATGGGATAACAAAAAGGCCAAGATAAACAAGAAAATTCTAAGACAACCTAAAATTAAAGGAGGAGTAGCATTTCCCGAACTATACTTATACCAACAGGCCTGTATTTTAAATCAATTCCCAGAAGCAATAAAAGGAGGGGAGACTAAACCCTGGGTAATCCTGGAGGAGGCTTTAATGGGAGGCTTTGGATTGAAAGACCTAGTCTGGCTACCTCCGGATATGAGGATGATAGATAATGATCATCCAAAAGCCATTAGAGACTCCCTCAGAGTGTGGGATGGACTTTTGAACTCCCAAAAGGAGTTCAAGACTCCCTTGAAATTTATGGAAATCCAAACGTTAAGAAAGTTGATCCCACACTTGGAGATAGAGTCTTGGAGGATAAGAGGAATAAAAACCCTGGAAAATTTGAGAGATCAATATGGTACCGTTCCCTTTACACAACTCCAGCAAAAATATGAGATACCTGCATCAGAATTTTATAAATATTTACAAATAAGAAGTTGGCTTAATAAGCAACAAATTAGAGATGTAGAACCAAAACATCTATCCAATAATGTAGTTAACAGAATAAGAGGAGGCTATCAGACAAAAGGAATAACATTTTTGTATAACTACTTGTTAAATATCAATTTGGAGGGGAAAACGAGAGCTCAATCTAGGTGGGAAAAAGACTTAGGATTAGAGATGAGTGAAGAACTCTGGGAAAGGACCTTTGGGACAATTCATAAAATGTCCAAATCTATTACACATATAGAAAGGGCATTGAAAATGGTATATAGAGTCTACTATACCCCAGAGAGACTGAGCAAATTCGACCCAAACCAGATTGATACTTGCTGGAGATGTGGAGAGGGAAAGGCGGACATAATACATATTTTCTGGGACTGTAATAGGGTTAAAAAAGTGTGGAGAGAAGTGAGTAACTTAATAAGAACAATAATAGGAGGAGAAGTGGAATTAAACCCTCAAAAGACCTTGCTACATATACCCACAGAAGAAACTGAACACTGTAATACATATCTGTTAAACCAAATTTTCATAGCAACAAAAACAGCAATTGCCCAATACTGGAAACAAGAACAAGTACCCTCAAGGATAGATATAATAAATAAATTAAATTTTGCCTATAAAATGGAGACAAATGATATAACTGGAAATGGGAAAATGTTTAGAAAATGGGAACTCTGGAAACAATATGTAGAAAACGAAGGAGTAGCCTAAGGAACTACTAAAATATAAAAGATGACTCGGGTGTGGACAATGTTGGATCCGATCCCCCCCCCCCCCTCCCCGTATAAATCAGATATATATACCATCTATATAATCCATCTAACAGATATAAAATATCTAAGAGAATATAAATACGTTTTTCTAGAATGAATGTATAACCCCTTCCCGACATTTGACGTACATTTACGTCATGGCCGGGATGTACTTCCCGACACATAGCATAATAGAATAGAATAGAATAGAATAGAATCAACTTTATTGGCCATGTGTGCTTGCGCACACTAGGAATTTTTTTCGGATTTACAGTGCATCATCAAGCAGGGATGGGGGGGGAGAGAGAGGACATTGCATACATTACATTGGGGACATTACACATTACATGTAGGGGAACACATGCCCGCCGAGCTGCGCAGCGCCTAGGCAGCCATCAGCGGCGCCACTGGTCGTTGCAGCAGTTGGTAGGTGACAATATGAGCAGGGACAGTACAATTTATACACAGGGAACACATACCCGCCAAGCAGCACATCGCCTAGGCAGCCATCAGCGGCGCCACTGGTCGATGCAGCAGTCGGTAGGTGACCATATAAGCACGGACAGAACAGTTTGTCACACAGGGAACACATGGAAAAACCTACCCGCCGAGCAGCACAGCGCCTAGGCAGCCATCCGCGGCGCCACTGGTCGCTGCACCAGCCAGGCAGGTAACACAAGGGGGTTACATAGCTGAGATGCACAGTTCCTTGGCAGCCATTTGCGGCGCCATCTTGGATCTTCCTGTAGGGAGAGCCGTGGGCGGCATGGATGGTGGTGGCGGCGATGGGGGGTTGGGGGAAGAGAGAGAGAGTCACCGAAGCCTGGGCAGAGTCAGTCAGGACTGGGGCTGGAGTTGGAGGGGGGAGGGGGGAGAGAGTCAGTGGGGCCTGGGCAGGGTCAGTGAGGCCTGGGAGATGGAGTTGGGCCCTGGGTCTCTCTCCTGGGGATGAGAGCACATGATCCTGCCAGCACTGAGCAGTGGGGGCCCTCATAAATGTACGTCATGACTTTAAACTGTCACTGCGTCTAGAGACGCAGTGACAGAGGGACGATGTCTGCTGTCCCTGACAGCAGACATGTCCCTGCATGCCCAGGGGGGGCTGCGATGCCGCCCCCCCGTCGGCGATCGCTGTGATTGGCTGTTCAGTGTGAACAGCCATTCACAGCGTTTTCCTGTGTTACCAGCGAATCAGACGCTCGGTAACATAGGTGTCAATCACCGCCGGGCGTCAGGGGGCATGAGGGGGTCATCGGTGACGACGACACCTCACCCCACCTGCCCCCAAGGCTGTGATTGGTCCGTGGGACCCACGGACCAATCACAGCCAAGGCGCGACATTTAAACTAACGGTGACTGCGCTGCAGACGCCATTCCGGTCTGGAATTGCGTGCAGAGCGGTCACCGTGCCTATCTGCCGTGATACTGACCTGATCCTTGCAAATACTTACCTGATCCTTGCAAATACCTTACCTGATCACCTGATCACTGCTTGTAGCGTGCTGGATGCTTCCTGGATCTGACTTCTTGTGACTTCCTGCTGCTGCTGCAGTGTGATAGAGAGATAGAGAGTGATAGATAGTGATAGATAGTGAGAGATAGAGAGATAGAGAGATAGTGATAGAGAGTGCTATATTTTGTGTCTGCTACCCCCCCTTTTTGGGGCTGCAGGTTTTTTTTTATATATATATAACTGTCAGTGCTGCTGCTGCAGTGTCATAGAGTGATAGATAGTGATAGATAGTGAGAGATAGAGAGATAGAGAGGTAGTGATAGAGAGTGCTATATTTTGTGTCTGCTACCCCCCCTTTTTGGGGCTGCAGGTTTTTTTTTATATATATAACTGTCAGTGCTGCTGCTGCAGTGTCATAGAGTGATAGATTGTGATAGATAGTGAGAGATAGAGAGATAGAGAGATAGTGATAGAGAGTGCTATATTTTGTGTCTGCTACCCCCCCTTTTTGGGGCTGCAGGTTTTTTTTTTATATATATAACTGTCAGTGCTGCTGCTGCAGTGTCATAGAGTGATAGATAGTAAGAGATAGAGAGATAGATAGATAGATAGATAGAGAGAGATAGATAGAGAGAGATAGTGACAGAGAGTGATAGAGAGTGCTATATTTTGTGTCTGCTACCCCCCCTTTTGTGCTGATCAGTATATCTGTGCTGATCAGCAACTTTTTGGGGGTGCAGGTTTTTTTTTTTTTATATATACCTGCCAGTTGCACTGTCAGTTGCACCAAAGGTTGTGCACCTGCTGCCCCTCACTGGTAATCAGTGTCGCATCACTGATCACCTTTTTTTTTTTTTTTTGAGGGTGCTGTGGGGTCTTTTTTTAATTTTTTTTGATCAAATTTTTTTGATCAAATTCCTGTTGCCTTTGAGCGCTGTTCAGTGACGGACGTTACTGACCAACCTCTGTGCTCAATTTTTGGCGCAGGACCTTTTTTTTCTTTTTTTTTTTTTCTGCACTACATACACACTACACACTACATTGAAATAAAGTTTGTACCCCCCCTACACTATACACGTGTTGAAACATTTCACTACCAGAAACACAAAAATAAAAATGGCATCCCAAATGTCATCCCAAATGTCATCCCAGTCATCCAGAAGAATGTATTCAGCGGAGGAGGCATATGCCATGCTTGCCTCTGACTCTGACACAGCCAGTGAGGCAAGCGGGGAATTTGAAGGATTCATCTTAAGCTCCTCTTCCTCCTCTAGTGATGAGGGACCCCCTCAAAGACGCCCCCGTAGAGCAGCTGAGACCCCCCCCCCAATAATTGATCTCGTATGGACCCCACCACCATACAATTTTGAGCCCCAGGTTCCTGAGTTTTTGGCCATCCCAGGAATCCAATTTGATTCCACAGGTCTCAGAGAAATTGACTTTTTCAAATTATTTTTCTCTGATGATTTTATAAATTTAATGGTGGACCAAACTAATTTATATGCCCAGCAGTTTATTGCTCAAAACCCCACGTCATCATTTGCTAGGTGGACCCCTGTAGATGCAGTAGAGATGATGACGTTTTGGGGTCTGGTGTTTCATATGGGCATAGTAAAAAAGCCAGAAATTAGGCAATATTGGAGTACAGATGTTCTGTACAGCACCCCACTTTACCGTATGGCCATGACCCGGAATCGTTTTGAGTTAATCCTTAAATTTTTGCATTACAACGATAATGCACAGTGCCCACCCAGAGATGATCCCACCTTTGACCGGCTATTCAAAGTCAGGCCGGTCATTGATCACTTCAGTGCCAAATTTGAAGAGATGTACATCCCAGATAAATTCATTTGCATAGACGAGTCCCTTATACATTTTAAAGGAAGGGTTAAATTCCAGCAGTACCTTCCCAGTAAGAGGGCAAGGTATGGCATAAAAATGTATAAGCTGTGTGAAAGCACCTCAGGGTACACCCACAGGTTTAGGGTATATGAAGGGAAGGATTCAAGAATTGAACCGCCAGAATGCCCCCCCTCCCTCGTAGGTGTTAGTGGAAAAATTGTCTGGGATTTAGTGCACCCCTTCCTGGATAATGGTTATCACCTCTATGTGGATAACTTTTACACCAGCATCCCCCTGTTTAAGACCCTTGGTTCAAGAGGTACAGCAGCTTGCGGTACTGTGCGCAAGAACCAAAGAGGCCTCCCAAAAACGCACATTGCCCAAGTAATGAGAAGGGGTGAAAGCAGGGGAATATGCACCGAAAATATGTTGTTGGTCAAATATAAGGACAAGAGGGATGTCCTTATACTGACAACAATTCACGGAGACAGTACCACCTCCGTCCCTGTACGAGGTACCAGTACCCACACCTCAAAACCTAATTGTATCCTGGATTACAATAGGTACATGGGCGGAGTGGATCTTTCAGATCAGGTACTGAAGCCGTACAGTGCCCTGCGGAAAACAAAAATCTGGTACAAGAAGCTGGCCGTGTATATCATCCAGATGGCACTGTATAACGCTTACGTGCTATTCCGTTCTACCAGCCAGAGGGGGACATTTATGCACTTTCAAGAGGAAGTCATAAAGGGCCTAATATTTGGGAACCAGCAGGCAGAGGGCCCCAGTACTTCTAGTACTGGCCCCCGTATTGTACCAGGGCAGCATTTTCCTGATGAAATCCCCTCCACTGGAAAAAAGGGCAGGACACAAAAAAGGTGCAAAGTTTGCTATAAAAAGGGAATAAGAAAGCAAACTATTTTCCAGTGTGACACTTGCCCCGACAAACCCGGCCTATGTATAAAGGAGTGTTTTAAAATATACCACACATCTATGGATTTTTAGCTTCATCATTTCACCGTGCTTCGGGGGTCTTGCTAATGCCACATAGCACCCACCATTCATTCCACCAGAATCTGAGCCGCAAAATCCAAAAATCACTCCTTCCCTTCTGAGTCCTGCCATGCACCCAACTGGTATTTTTTGGTCACATGTGAGGCATTGCCGTACTCGGGAGAAATTGGGGCACAGATTTTGGGGTGCTTTTTCTCCTTCATACCTTATGAAAATGAAAAATTTTGAGCCAGAACTGCATTTTTGTGTAAAAAAATGTAATTTTTCATTTTCACTGCCCAGTTGTATCAAAATTGGTGAAACCCCTGGGGGTTTGAAATGTACACTATACCCCTAGATGAATTCCCTGAGGGGTGTAGTTTGCAAAATGGGGTCACTTGTGGGGGGGTTCCACTGTATTGGTGCTTCGGGGGTCTTGCTAATGCGACATAGCACCCACCAAAATTCCACCAGAATCTGAGCTGCAAAATCCAAATATCACTCCTTCCCTTCTGAGTCCTGCCATTTTTTGGTCACACATGAAGCATTGCCATACTCGGGAGAAATTGGGGCACAGATTTTGGGGTGCTTTTTCTCCTTCATACCTTATGAAAATGAAAATTTTTGAGCCAGAACTGCATTTTTGTGTAAAAAAATGTAATTTTTCATTTTCACTGCCCAGTTGTATCAAAATTGGTGAAACCCCTGGGGGTTTGAAATGTACACTATACCCCTAGATGAATTCCCTGAGGGGTGTAGTTTGCAAAATGGGGTCACTTGTGGGGGGGTTCCACTGTATTGGTGCTTCGGGGGTCTTGCTAATGCGACATAGCACCCACCAAAATTCCACCAGAATCTGAGCTGCAAAATCCAAATATCACTCCTTCCCTTCTGAGTCCTGCCATTTTTTGGTCACACATGAAGCATTGCCGTACTCGGGAGAAATAGGGGCACAGATTTTGGGGTGCTTTTTCTCCTTCAAACCTTCTGAAAATGAAAAATTTTGAGCCAGAACTGCATTTTTGTGTAAAAAATTTAATTTTTCATTTTCACTGCCCAGTTGTATCAAAATTGGTGAAACCCCTGGGGGTTTGAAATGTACATTATACCCCTAGATGAATTCCCAGAGGGGTGTAGTTTGCAAAATGGGGTCACTTGTGGGGGGCTTCCACTGTATTGGTGCTTCGGGGGTCTTGCTAATGCGACATAGCACCCACCAACATTCCACCAGAATCTGAGCTGCAAAATCCAAAAATCACTCCTTCCCTTCTGAGTCCTGCCATGCACCCAACTGGTATTTTTTGGTCACATGTGAGGCATTGCCGTACTCGGGAGAAATTGGGGCACAGATTTTGGGGTGCTTTGTCTCCTTCATTCCTTGTGAAAATGACAAATTTGGAGCCCGAACTGCATTTTTGTGTAAAAAAATGTAATTTTTCATTTTCACTGCCCAGTTGTATCAAAATTGGTGAAACCCCTGGGGGTTTGAAATGTACACTATACCCCTAGATGAATTCCCTGAGGGGTGTAGTTTGCTAAATGGGGTCACTTGTGGGGGGGGGGTTCCACTGTATTGGTGCTTCGGGGGTCTTGCTAATGCGACATAGCACCCACCAACATTCCACCAGAATCTGAGCTGCAAAATCCAAAAATCACTCCTTCCCTTCTGAGTCCTGCCATGCACCCAACTGGTATTTTTTGGTCACATGTGAGGCATTGCCATACTCGGGAGAAATTGGGGCACAGATTTTGGGGTGCATTGTCTCCTTCATTCCTTGTGAAAATGAAAAATGTTGAGCCAGAACTGCATTTTTGTGTAAAAAATGTAATTTTTCAGTTGCACAGCCCAGTTGTATCAAAATTGGTGAAACCCCTGGGGGTTTGAAATGTACACTATACCCCTAGATGAATTCCCTGAGGGGTGTAGTTTGCAAAATGGGGTCACTTGTGGGGGGGTTCCACTGTATTGGTGCTTCGGGGGTCTTGCTAATGCGACATAGCACCCACCAACATTCCACCAGAATCTGAGCTGCAAAATCCAAAAATCACTCCTTCCCTTCTGAGTCCTGCCATGCACCCAACTGGTATTTTTTGGTCACATGTGAGGCATTGCCGTACTCGGGAGAAATTGGGGCACAGATTTTGGGGTGCTTTTTCTCCTTCATTCCTTGTTAAAATGACAAATTTGGAGCCAGAACTGCATTTTTGTGTAAAAAAATGTAATTTTTCATTTTCACTGCCCAGTTGTATCAAAATTGGTGAAACCCCTGGGGGTTTGAAATGTACACTATACCCCTAGATGAATTCCCTGAGGGGTGTAGTTTGCAAAATGGGGTCACTTGTGGGGGGTTCCACTGTATTGGTGCTTTGGGGGTCTTGCTAATGCGACATAGCACCCACCAACATTCCACCACCAAAAATCACTCCTTCCCTTCTGAGTCCTGCCATGCACCCAACTGGTATTTTTTGGTCACATATGAGGCATTGCCATACTCGGGAGAAATTGGGGCACAGATTTTGGGGTGCTTTTTCTCCTTCATACCTTATGAAAATGAAAAATTTTGAGCCAGAACTGCATTTTTGTGTAAAAAAATGTAATTTTTCATTTTCACTGCCCAGTTGTATCAAAATTGGTGAAACCCCTGGGGGTTTGAAATGTACACTATACCCCTAGATGAATTCCCTGAGGGGTGTAGTTTGCAAAATGGGGTCACTTGTGGGGGGGGTTCCACTGTATTGGTGCTTTGGGGGTCTTGCTAATGTGACATAGCACCCACCAACATTCCACCAGAATCTGTGCTGCAAAATCCAAATATCACTCCTTCCCTTCTGAGTCCTGCCATGCACCCAACTGGTATTTTTTGGTCACATGTGAGGCATTGCCATACTCGGGAGAAATTGGGGCACAGATTTTGGGGTGCTATGTCACCTTCATTCCTTGTGAAAATGAAAAATTTTGAGCCAGAACTGCATTTTTGTGTAAAAAATTTAATTTTTCATTTGCACAGCCCAGTTGTATCAAAATTGGTGAAACCCCTGGGGGTTTGAAATGTACACTATACCCCTAGATGAATTCCCTGAGGGGTGTAGTTTGCAAAATGGGGTCACTTGTGGGGGGGTTCCACTGTATTGGTGCTTCGGGGGTCTTGCTAATGCGACATAGCACCCACCAACATTCCACCAGAATCTGAGCTGCAAAATCCAAAAATCACTCCTTCCCTTCTGAGTCCTGCCATGCACCCAACTGGTATTTTTTGGTCACATATGAGGCATTGCCATACTCGGGAGAAATTGGGGCACAGATTTTGGGGTGCTTTGTCTCCTTCATTCCTTGTGAAAATGACAAATTTGGAGCCAGAACTGCAATTTTGTGTAAAAAAATTAATTTTTCATTTTCACTGCCCAGTTGTACCACAATTGGTGAAACCCCTGGGGGTTTGAAATGTACACTATACCCCTAGATGAATTCCCTGAGGGGTGTAGTTTGCAAAATGGGGTCACTTGTGGGGGGGTTTCTAACTTTTAACATCTTATGGTGCCTAGAAACCTACATGGTGCCTAAAAAATAATCTCATAAAAAGGAGGCTCCAAAATCAAGTAGGTGCTCCTTCTATTATGAAGCCTGTGGTTTTGTCAACGTGCACACTAGGGCCACATATAGGATATTTATGAAAACAAAAGAATTGGGGGAATCAATTTTTAGTCACATTTCTCTAGTAAAATGTACTGTGTTCCTTAGAAAAATGTATTAAAATTGCAAATCTGCAAAAAAAATGAAATTTTGAAATTTCACCTACACTTTGTTTTAATTCCTGTGAAACACCTAAAGGGTTAACAAACTTCCAAAATGCTGTTTTGAATACTGTGAGGGGTGCAGTTTTTGAAATGGCATCATTTATGGGGGTGTCTCACATACAAGTCCCTCAAAGTCACATCAGAACTGAACTGGTCCCTAAAAAAATCAGTGTTTGAAATTTTCTTGAAAATTTGAAAATTTGCTATTCATATTGTAAGCCTCCTAGTGTCCAAAAAAATTAAAAGGAAGTTGAAATAATGATGGAAACATAAAGTAGACATATGGTCTATGTTAGTTATTAACTATTTTGAGTGGTATGATTATTTGTCTCACAAGCAGAAAATTTAACATTTTGCAAATTGCTAAATTTTCCATTTTTTTCCGACATTTTGGTATTTTTCACAAAAAAACACAGACTGTATCGACGAAAATTTACCACTAACTTGAAGTACAATGTGTCACGAAAAAACAATCTCAAAATCACTGGGATAAGTAAAAGCAAAAAAAAGTTATCCCCACTTAAGTGATACATGTCAGATTTGAAAAAAAGGGCTCTGTCAGGAAGGCAAAAACATGCTGTGTCAGGAAGGGGTTAAGGAGTGTAAGAGTGCGGTGTGAGAGATAATTACCTTGAAACATGCAGGAGGGAGGGGATGAGAGAGGCCCAAAAACCTTAAAGGTTGAGAAAGGTATATAAATAAGGAGACTAGAACAGATCCCTCTTCTCTCCCCCCTTATTATTATTATTATTATTATTAATAGTAGTAAAATAGAAATGTGTTATATGTTTGTATAAAAACTGTGTGATAAATGTAATGAATAAGTGTAATAACTGTATTGAATGTATTTATGTAGACATGTACGAACCGTAAACATGTCTAATATGTGTTTTTTTCATATTTTGAAATAAAAAAAAAAAAAAAAAGTGTATTCAGCCTTCCCTGCTGCACATTGCCTAGATTCGCCTAACCACGTTTAGACACAACTTATCGTTCACCTTCACAGAACAAGTTCCCTATTTCTTACCCGATCCACCCAAGGATCAAATGGGTTTTTCTTGTATTCATTTATGGTTCAATCTGCTACAGCATAACAGCAAACGTTCTCTATGCACACTCAAGTGTAGTGTCCTTTTTATAGTAGATGTTATATTATTATATATATATAGATGCTTATTCAGCCTGGCACTCCACTGATGGCCTGCTTGGACAGAGGAATGTACACCTTGACAAGGGGGTATCCAGTCCCCAAAACGTCGGTCACCTTTAATAAAACACCTGTTGTTAAACCCACGGAGTGCCACTGCCTGCTTGGACATTTCTCTCTCTCTCTATATATATTCCTGCATATATGTATATATGCAGGAAATAATCAGCGGCACTCAGAGGAAATTTTTTAAAAGTGTATTGAAAACCAAATCCAACGTTTCGGGCGGGATGCCCCTTTGTCAAGGAGTAGGTTCACTATTTCCTGCATCTACCTACCATCTCCAGGGGGCACTGGGATGAGCTGTACCCAGTTGAGAGAGTGCCGGGCCGCTTCCAGCATATATATATATATATATATATATATACACATACACACACACACACACACACACATTGGGTTGGGATTAGCCTTATATACAGCAGGAACATGTGACTAGAGTGTACCTGCATGATCTGCAGCACATGTGCACGTCATGCACCAGCAGCTAAGCTCACTACTCCCCTGGCTGTGTGTATTTTCTTTCACTATACCATTCCAGCGTATGTCGGGAGGCTTACACCATAACCCACCAGCTGTTGCTAGGTGGCAATCCTATTACCTAGAACAAAGAAAGTTTGCAGATCATAGATTCCTGCAAATTAAGGTGTCCCTATCACTCTTGCCTCCACCCTGACCCCACTGATCTGTCATGTCCCCTCTGTCCTTGTCCTGTCACCTTTGTCCTGTCATTAATGTTAAAAGAACAAAGCGCTATAATAAAATGTGTTGCAATACCAAAAATATAAATAAAATAATAAAACTATTTTTTATTTTTTTTTTATAAAAAATTTAGGCAAAATGTTTAAGCTCTTTTGAAGATAGATTTCAGAGTCTGGGTAAACATATATCGCAGTGCAGTGAGGAAGTACTAGCTAGCCCTTACTATTGGTTGATAGCAGCATCAGCGCATGGCTTCCTTCTCTGACTGCAGCTTTATGGCCCACCCACACACGACTGGCTAACCCTAACCCCCAAGCCCGCAGACTTAACCCACCTTCTAAGTGTCTGTCACAATATGCAAGTATTTCAGTGTTACCTGCTTGTGAAATCCTGCTGGCTTTGTCTCATGCTGCTGACAGCTCTGTATAGTTGAACATTGCATGCTGATTACAGCTTCTGGTCCACTCCATGCTGCAGGAAAGTTCTGTGTGATCTGAGCTCTGCTAATTAGTTACAACACCTGGGGCCTTATTTTGGTTCATTCTTTCTGACAAAATCCTTCTTAGATGGGCAAAACCATGTGCACTGCAGGTGGGGCAGGTGTTACTTGTGCAGAGAGAATTAGATTTGGGTGGGGTTTTACTTCAAAGTGAGATCTATATTGCAGTGTAAAAATAAAGCAGTCAGTATTTTCCCTGCACAGAAACAAAATTACTCACCCAAATCTAATTCTCTCTGCACATGTTACCTCTGCCCCCCCTGCAGTGCACATGGTTTTGTCCATCTAAGAAGGATTTTGTCAGAAAGAATGAACCAAAATAAGGCCCCTGGTGAATCTCTCCTGCAAGAAAGTTCTGTGTAAACTGACCATGCTCAGCCCTCGTTGATTAAGGCACCTGCGAGTATCCAGCCAATTGTGCTTCCTATAAAAAGGCAGTCTCTGGCAGACAGAGGCTGCCAGAGTATAGGTTCACACCAGCTCCAGCGTTCCTGTGTCTTGTCCTTTACTAGACTCCTGATTGTTGTATTTGACCTCGGCTGGTTTCTGACTATTCTCCTGCCTTATCACTCGGTACCTAACCTGTGTTATCCGGTGTTGATCTCAGCTTGTCCAGTGACCATTCTGCAGCCTCATCCCAGTGTACCGTGAACTGTGCCCTCCTGTGTATGACCAGGCCTGACTCTGACCATTCATTGCTGCATCCCTTGGTACCGTATTTGCTCACCTGTTATCGACCCAGCTTGATCTCGACTACCCACTTGCTTCAGTCCCTGACACTGCTTCTGCCCGACTGTTACCGACCCAGCTTGACGACCACGCTCCATATTCCACAAGCTACTACCACTCATACGGGGAACCTGACCAGGGGGCCGCAACCGACGTGTCTGGAGCTGCAGAAGCCCAAATCCCGCTTGGAGGCGTCACTGGCAGAAAACCCCCGACACGGTTAGACTCCGCGCCCCTGTGTCAGGTCTAGCCAATCCCCAAGTGGTAATGCACCCAAGTTTGTGACAGTGTCATATCACATTTGTCTTTTTTTATCATATGGGTGCCAGTGTGTTTGTGTGTGTGTGTTTTCCTTACCTCTTGGTGCCAAGGAAGAAATCAGAAGTGACATTGAACAACATCGGAGTCCAAGCTGCTTATGCCTTAATAGTCAGCTGAGGGATTTTAAACCAAGTTGATAGACTTGTGCTGGGGTAAATCATGTCGACCCTTTGTTCATCTTTCAGTGGTTGATCCACATCCCATCTCTTTAATGTTTTGTAAATTGATCTGGTTGTTTAGGTTTCTTATATGGAAGCAGATTATCATTAGTTATTACTTCTTTTAAAGACCTACCCAGGAGCCTTTGTGTGCTTTCTAACATGACAGCTGTGTTTCTATTCAATGCTAACACTCACTGTTCAGTTTTGTTTTTGCTTAAGAGAACTTGGATATTTAGTGTCCTGAGCACTGAAAATGGGATATATATGACCTAAGCCTGAAAATGGAATCTTTGAAATGTTTAAGCTGGTTAGAAGATGGCTCTACAGATGAATACCAAAGAAAAGAGAAATGTCAGTGGTTGCTGACATACATTATTAATGATATGACGAGGGATTGGGATGTTTTGGGGATAGTAACACTTACGGTGTCCAGTTCAGTCAGAGTTTAACAAAACAGATACATGTGTGGGGGGAAATATTGCTTTGTATTTCATCTAATGCCACACACTAAACACTTAATGTTTTTTTGAACAATATCGATCACTCAGAATCGTTCCCAACCCCCCCCCCCCAACCCCGGCGTCAGAACATGCATGTCAATTTTATCTATGTAGCCAACGACCTGCATGTTCACTGGCTATGGGTATCTTCACTGAACATATCGCTAACCGATACTGTTCCATATCGGTACTGTTCAGTATATCAATGGTTTGACATAATGCATCCCGAGTTCACACGACATTATAAATTTCCTCTTAAATTCATCACTACTGATCCCTTACCATACTAAACATTTATACTTACAACTGCTATCGCAAAATTCGGACAAACAGTGGGACTACTTTCCTGGTCTTCAGATATTTACATAAACAATTTGATTCAGATTTTCACTGATTTAAGTTTCAATCCGCCTAAATGCAAGAGGTAGTGTACATTTTTGTTTCCACAGGACGTATACAGTCTTTATCCTGCTCAAAAGAAGCATTGGGTAGCAGAGGAATTTGGTACCTGTCAGAAGTGTCACCATTCTTCTGCTTCCTTCATAAGCGGTATAAGGGAGTATGGCATCATTAAGCGTTTTTGGTATTATTATTATAATCTGAGGTTATAGTTATTTATTTACAGTTTCTTATATAGCGCAGCAGATTCCGTTGCGCTTTACAATAGTAGACAGTGATAAAACAAACTGGGTAACAACAGACAGATTGGAGGGAAGAGGGCCCTGCTGCAAGCTTACAATCTATAGGGATATAGGAGGGAAACACAAGGACAGGCACCAGTATTAGCCTAGCAGTTCCACCGTTCGCCAGTGTCCACAAGAATGGGGCGTGCGCATGTCAGAAGCTGGTGTCCTCCATTCTCTGCAATGGGATGCACGACTGGGGGTGCTGTGGGTACAGCTGTCCTGGGCCCTGGCCTCTGGAAGGGCCCAGGCAGCTCATTTTGCCCACCGCAACCCCCCCAACTTACCCCACTGTGCTGCCTGTGCTGCATTCGGTACACTGAACAAAGCACAGGCTTCTTCCATACAGGACGGTGGCAGCCAATTAAAAGGCTGCACCGGCTTTTGAGCCAATAAGTGCGACTGCCGGTACACAAGCTCTGATTGGCTCACCAGCCAGTGCTGCATTTTAATTGGCCACCGGCGTCCTGCATTGAAGAAGCTTGAGCTTCTGGACCTGCTGTGTTCAGCAGGAGTCGGGCCGTAAGTGAAGGGAGGGTGGGATGAGGGTTGGGGGAGATGGGGAGAGGGGTCCGGACTGGAAATCAGTCCTGGGCCCCAAAATTCCTAGTGGCTGCCCAGCTCGCATGTCCCCATTCATTCTCCCTCTTGCCACCAGCAGCTGCCAGCTACTGAGATATGGTCTCTGTCTGTTCTAATGGTACTTTATGGTACCATATAAGAGATAATGCTATGAGATACTGGAATATTACTCAGCAGTGTAGCTTTTATATATGATTGCAAATATATATTTATTATTCCCATGCCTGCAATGAGATGGAGTCAATGCTAAAAAGTTGATGGCCTGCCTTGAAGTAGGATACGGTCATTAGGTCGATCCTATTAAGGTTGACATGCATTGGGTCGACAATGGGAAGGTCGACAGTGAAAAGGTCGACATGAGTTTTTCACATTTTTTTGAGCCGTCACGTGCTGACAGGTGATATTTCATGCCCTACCATCCACTACGGCGTACTGTGAGAATATAATAGTGTGCCCAAAGCACGGTGAGTGCAGCGGTGCACTTAGATGGTGACCATGTTGACTATGCCAACATTCAGGAAAAAATAACTTAAAAAAACTCATATCGACCTTTTGACTGTCGAGCTTCCCATTGTCGAAAAAATGCTTGTGTCTACCTCCATTGAATGGTGGCTTTGGCGCAGCAACAATGAATGCGGCTATATCTGTTCTCCACTCAAGCTCCGCTCCATCACCAGTGTACATGCAACAGTGAGTACGGCTGTACCTGCTATCTATCAATGAAGAGTCATCTGCTGCTATGTGCAAGGTGTTTTTATACTGAGTGCAATGTGGGTGGTGTACACTGGTCCCTGATCCCAGGGGGTACCACACCGATGTTTATATACTTACCTCTCGCGCAGTACTGATTGTAGTGCCAGGGTCTACTGTAGTTCGGAGAGAAGGGGGCCCAACCGGAGTCTGCACATGGGGCCCCTCTTCTTTTAAAGCGCTGCTGTCTATGTGCCTATATAACTATAGCAATACCAACATACAGTATGCACACACATCATTTGCAACACAAATAACATTTTGTTTTACCCCTGTCTTATCCAGATACAGTTAGTAGGCAGTGCTGCTATTGAATGCAAATGCATACTTAATTACTTGTGTTGTAGTTTACTGCCACCCTCAGTGCACTTCAAGCTCTCCTTTATCATCAGAACTGGGCGATCCCTTAGGACATGGGTCTTCAAACTGTGGCCCTCCAGATGTTGTGAAACTACATGTTCCAACATGCATTGCCACATTTTTTCCTATAAGAGCATGCCAAAACTGTCAGGGCATGATGGGACATGTAGTTCCACAACATCTGGAGGGCCACAGTTTGAAGACCCATGCCTTAGGACTGGGGTAGCCAACTCCAGTCCTCGAGAGCTACCAACAGTTAATGTTTTGCAGGTCTCCTCACAGAATCACAAGTGAAGTGATTAGCTCCACCTGTGGATCTTTTACAATGTGTCAGTTAGTAATGAGTGCACCTGTGCAGCAGCTAGGTTGTCTGGGAAATGTGAACTGTTGGTAGCTCTCGAGGACTGGAGTCGGCTACCACTGCCTTAGGAGAACTGATGATGCGGTACAGATAATCAGGTTATCTCCCCTGCTGTGCAATGATCCAAATTGCATCCTTTTACACTGGTGATGATGTGAAATCTATCATCATGGAAAGAGAAGTGGGATGGTGGCCTGATCTACTGGTCCTGTGGTAGAAATCCCAATAAATTGTGTATGACCCAGTATTCTAGGCTTGTTACCTGTTGACCATTGTAGCTTACTGTGGATATTTCTAAATTGGCTACAATAATCAGTATATACTTATCCATCTAATGCTCCAGGCAGCCCCAGTGCCAAGTAACCTTAAGGTGTGTATGCACTGGGAAAAAAAATCGTTGGCAATATGGTCGCTGAGCGACCATATTGCCAGCGATTGGAGTGTGCACCAGTGATAAATCGCCAGGTGCATGCTCCCGTTTCAGCCCCCTAATGGTTGCTGGTTGGAGGAGCATGCTCCTCGGACCAGTGACTTCGCTGCCTCTTCTCCGGCAGTGTGTCATTTTCATCAGCGACCATCTCTGGTTGCTGATGAAAACGGAAAACACTGAGCAATATGATTGCTGAGCAATATATTGCTAGCAATATATTGCCAGCGATCATATTGCTGTGTGTGTACACAGCTATAGTGCTGAAAACGTGACTCCGCCTATACATCTGGTATAAGTTGGTGCACACCTCCGCTGTATTTTATGAAGTCCATCTTGCAGTTTATTTTAAACTCTACTGTGACAGTTCTGTTTTATTTATGCTGTTTTCTTTGCTTCATACTAAAGGCAGACTCATGATATAACAGTTTTCTGACCTATATGTCAATATCTCACATTAATTTGTACCATGTTATTGTAAGATGCTTTAAACTTGACATTCTAACCCTAAAACATTTGTTTTTCCTTGTTATGTAAAAAGGTGCCGAGTCTAGACTCATTAATTCATTTTACAATGATGTCCTTTGATTTAATGCTTATAGCGTACATTTGTTTTCCTCTTCAAATATTCCCATATTAACCTTAATTATATCATTTTGACTAATGCAACATCTGGTGCCAATACAAACAGGGTAAAAAACAAATGACACAAGCAAAGAGAAAAATGTTAAAGCAAAAACATTACATGAATCTTTTATGTACTCATTTAATCCACTGACATGACAAATTGCTGATTTTACCACTCACTGGGGCAGATGTATCATAGCAGCGCTTATCGCGCCGCTATGATACTTCCTGCTTCGCCTCAATAGCGAGGCGAAGCAGGAAGGGACATCGACAAGATGTATTAACATCTTGTCTGCCAAAGCGGGGGAGCGTTAACTCCCCCCTTCGGCGATGTCCCTTTCTGGAGATAGCGCATCAGTTAATACTGATGCGCTATCTCCTGTCCCCCGGCCGGCCGCACTGGGCATGCGCGGGATCTCGCTGTTCACGCGAGATCCCCAGCGCAGCCCAAGCCAGACGCAGGGCTAGCGTTGTCCCCATAGTGGGGGATAGGACAACGCTAGCCCTGAGCTGGCGAAGCGGCCGGGGTGAATTAACGCCTTGAAGGCTGTTAATACATCACCCCGGCCGTTAATCCCTGGGGGGGATTGCAGGGACAGCCCCGCCGAGCGTAACTCGGCGGGCTGTCACTAGCGCACGTTAGGTGCGCTAGTAATACATTAGGACAGACGTAATCCCCCCCAGTTAACCAGCGTTAAGTGCATTTTTGCACTTAACGCTGGTTAATACATCTGCCCCAATGAATATCTATATAATGCCTTTCTCTTGTGTGTCTCTATTTATGGGAAACATTTAGAGCAGATTTACTTTTTAGTATTACAGAATGAGTGATTAAAGATGGCAATAATATTAACTGCAGGCATGTGTATTGCATTTAATATTATTGTCTAAAATTATTGACATCCAGAGACTTTGATTGGTTAATATACAGTACATACCCTTAAGGTTTGCGAATTGAGGCTACGAACTGCAAGATGACTGGAATAAAGAGAAGCCGATAGGACAAAGACAAATGTATTCTTGGTATACTGTATCCGATACTAATAATAGGAAAATTCCACTGTGAATTTGTCAAAATAGGTGCACCACTGGACTGGACTGATACAGCAGAGCCACTCCAAGACAGATATAGCAGAGCAGGTCACTACACCGGGCACTGCGGAGACATGTCCTTTCATTACCCTCTCCAGGACTGGAGTGAAGATGGCGCTGAGCCCACATGGACTTATATAGGATACAGGGATCCTATATTGTGCAACTGCTTGAGCAGACGATGTTGACGAACTTGCCCACCAGTGTCATGACCGGTGCCAGTAGCTTATGCACTAGTCATAGGAATTGTTTTCAGAACTTTTATTGTCCTCAATTTCCATCAATACAAAGCACCCCTGGCTTTATACGACAGACTTAGGAGCACCCCTGGCCTTATACAACAGACTTAGCAGCACCCCAGGGCTTAAACAGCAGATAGAGCAATTCTTTTTTTGGGGGGCCACAGTTATGTCGTTGTGTCTGGTGTTGAAATAACATACATAGTAACATAGTAATTAAGGCTCAAAAAAGACATTAGTCCATCGAATTCAACCTATCTAAATTGTAACTACTGACTTGAGTAAGTCCTATCTGTAGGATTCCCTTAGTGGCCAAAAATGTATTCAGTTTTGATTTAAGTGAATTAACAGTAGTTGCTGTAATCAACCCCACCGGCAATGAGTTCCAGAATTTTGCTGCTCTATTGGTGAAGAATACTCTTCTTAATTCAGTACAGAATTTATTTTCCTGGAGCCTCAGTACATGCCCTCGTGTCCTAAGTATAGGCCTGTTACTGAGCAAATCATCTCCCATTTCCATATGATTCCAAGTCCTGTATTTGAACATACTAATCATATCACCTCTCAACCTCCATTTC
Source organism: Crinia signifera (assembly GCF_055691185.1). NCBI lineage: Eukaryota > Metazoa > Chordata > Amphibia > Anura > Myobatrachidae > Crinia > Crinia signifera. Next base: position 231,008,840 of record NC_139222.1, read on the forward strand.
TCCAGTGAAAACATATTCAGCCTGGTTAACCTATCTTTGTAGTCTAGTGATTTGAGACCTTTTACTAGCTTAGTCGCTCTTCTCTGTACCTTATGTCCTTTTTGAGGTGTGGTGCCTAGAACTGAACACAGTATTCCAAGTGTGGTCTTACCAATGCCTTGTAAAGAGGCACTATCACATTGGCATCCCTTGAATCCATACCCCTTTTAATGCATGGCAGTGTCTGGTTTGCTTTTGCTGCGGCACTTGAGCAGTGTGCACTATTACCCAATTTTTCATCAATGATGATCCCCAAGTCCTTCTCTACAGCAGAATTCCCTATAATAACTCCATTTATAAGTATAAGTATAAGTAGCTTGTTCATTTTTCTTCCCATAATGAATTACTTTACATTTTTCAACGTTAAATTGCATTTTCCACCTTTCCGCCTACCTTTCTAGTTTATTTAAGTCACTTTGTAGTGTTTCCACATCCTCTACTGAGGATACTTAATTTCCTTACTCAATTTTGTGCTGTCAGCAAATATTGCAATTTTACACACTATGGGCGGGATGTATTAATACATCGCCGCCCTTCGCCTGACAGCCGCCGCGATGCCACCACATATGTACTAACATATGCGGCTAGCATCGGGTTGCGGTGACGGAGACCCCCGCGACACCTGTGATGTGGTCTGCGGGGGTCTCCGTCACATCCCGGCGGCTGTCAGTGTCCCCCTGCGTCTCAGGGGACGGGAGGGGGGGTGCGCGGACGGCGAGCGGCGGGCGGCGATAGAAGCCCATAGGCTTTTATAGGGTATCGCCACCCTCCAGGCGAAAACGGGACGGACGGGTAATGGTAAATAGGAAAATGCGGTAAAACCCCCGTTTTACCGCATATTCCCTTTAGTATATCCCGCCCTATGTCACTTTCAATATCATTAATGAATATATTAAACAAGGTGGGTCCCAATATCGAACCTTGTGGGACTCCACTTTGGACCTTACCCCAGCTGGAATGTATGCCATTTACAACCACTCTCTGCAACCAATTTTTAATCCAATTACACATTTTTATCTCCTAACCCTAAATTGCCTAGTTTCATTAATAACTTTTTATGATTGCACCTCTTTTTTTTGCATGATGTGCTCCTTGAGACCTAATTTTTAAATCTGCCATCCTGTCTATCACTGCAATGCCAATCCTAGATGGGCCACGTGTTTATGCTGCCCACATGTGTCACTTTGCATAGTCATCCAGCCAATGGCGTAACTATAAAAACAGCAACCCCTGCCAGAAATATCCACCGCCGCCATGTGTGTATCCGGGTCCCGCAGATCAACTTGTCTGCGGCCCTGGCTCTCCTCCTAGCTGGTTCCTGATAAGGGAAAAAATAGCTTTCACAAAATGTCCACCCCCTTACAGCAGACACTTTATGAGGATGCTAGAGGAGGCACCTGTCTCAAAATATAGGAGCAAGGCTTCATGAGGATGGGGTGTGGCCATATAAAAGTACTAATAACATTGTAATGCCCATAACACATTATACCACACACAGTAATGCCCATTATGTATTATGCCACACATCATGATGCCCCTTACACAATATGCAGCAGACCGTAATGCCCATTACACAATATGTCACACACCATAATGCCCATATGATATTATGACACATATTATGCTCCACACAATGCCCAGAGTACTCCTCCATATGCCTACATAATGCCCACAGTTATAGACAGTATTAGCGCTGCTTAGATACAATATATATAACACCCACAGTTACCGATAGTAGCAGTGTAACATGTACATAACGCCCACACCAGTTGCCGACAGTAGTAGCGCTGCTTATACAGTACGTAATGCCCACACCAATTGCAGACAGGAGTATTGCTGCTTATTCATAACGCCCACACCAGTTGCCGACAATTGTAGCGCTTCCTATACATATGCCCACACCAGTTGCAGACAGTAGTAGCGCTGCCTATATATATGCCTGCACAAGTTGCCGACACTAATGCTGCCTATACATATGCCCACACCAGTTGCCGACACTAGTAGCACTACCTATACATATGCCCATACCAGTTGCTGACAGTAGTAGCGCTGTATATACATATACCCACACCAGTTGCCAACACTAGTAGCGATGCCTATACATATGCCCGCAACAGTTGCCGACACTAGTAGCGCTGCTTTTACATATGCCCACACCAGTTGCCGACACTAGTAGTGCTGCCTGTATATATGCCCACACCAGTTGCTGACAATAGTAGCGCTGCCTATACATATGCCCACACTAGTTGCCGACACTAGTAGCGCTGCCTGTATATATGCCCACACAAGTTGCCAACATTAGTAGAGCTGCCTATACATATGCCCACACCAGTTGCCGACAGCAGTAGCGCTGCCTATACATATGCCCACACTAGTTGCCGACAGCAGTAGCGCTGCCTATACATTTGCCCACAATAGTTGCTGACAGCAGTAGCGCTGCCTATAAATATGCCCACACAAATTGCTGACACTACTAACGCTGCCTAAGAGTGCTATGGAGCAGTTTTTGGCGGACCGATGGTTTTGGGGCAAAAGTGTCCCAACCGCTCGCCGATCCAAGCGCATGCACCTATGTGCAGTTTCGGTACACACCCCTATGTACGCCCAGGGATACGCCAAGTTTCGCCCTGTTTTCTAGCCTCTCCCATAAAAACATCCACAATACACCCACTTAGTCTGTCTGTGATCGGACTCATCTTTTTGATTGGTGAGTCCCATCCGCTAGCGGTGTGCTGTCGTCGCACATGCGCATCCTGAAAGGTACCCATTCGCAGTGGATTAAACATGTGTTTCATCCGCACGTAATGGACCAATTCAACCAGAATAAACCCCAGTATTACAGTATCTACAGATGCTCACAGTGGGTGTCTCAGTCCCTGCACAATTATGCACATGGATGTATATACAGTATACCAGAGAAGGACTTTGTAGTCTCACAGATGGGTGACTGCCAAAGATGCAATTATATGTCACGTTACACATTTACTATGGTAGTGCTATTTAAATAAATAATAGTAAATAATGAAAAAATACTATATATACACCTTTTGCATGTATATTCGGGGTGGAGAGGGTTAGGCAAATGCAGGTGGGGCTTCTGGTTGCCCGATAAGTGCCATAAATTGTGACAACAATAGCTGGTATATAATATGATCAATAGAGCTGCCACCACATCATGCAGTGTAAGGGACAGAGCAGAGCTGCTGCACATGCCCAGTGTACTAGCTTCTTCTACCACATTTACTTTATGTGTGGATCTGAGCCTTTTCCTGACCACTTATTTTATTTAAATATTTGAAACAATTTATACCAGTGCTTCCCAAACTGTGTGCCATGGCAACCTGCGGCGCCATGGAACACCTGCAGGGATTCCCTGGCTTGGTAGTCCAGGACCAATTCAAAATTATTATGGTCAATGTAATATGCAAAACCAGTGCTGGTGGCTTCCAATCATAAAATAGTTTATAAAAAGTTTATATAGTTTATAAAATAGTTTTATAGTTTAAAAAAGTTTTATAGTTTATAAAATAGAAACAATTTATACCAGTGCTTCCCAAACTGTGTGCCGTGGCAACCTGCGGCGCCATGGAACACCTGCAGGGATTCCCTGGCTTGGTGGTCCAGGACCAATTCAAAATTATTATGGTCAATGTAATATGCAAAACCAGTGCTGGTGGCTTCCAATCATAAAATATATGGACAAACAGAAGCAAATCTTGTCTCTTACCACACAACTGACCCTAAGGATGACATATAAACACAATATACTCCATAACATTTTTTTGGGCTGGGGGTTCCACGAAAAAATGTCTGCCATTATTGGAAGTTTAGAAACCACTGGCTTTTACAATAGACCATCTGTATTGTTAACAATCAATACTGTATTCCATACATTATCCAGTGTATAAAAAGACCAATTTTCGGGGCTGTTACCACTCCCCAATAGTAGCGTACTTACTCCAATGCACTGCAGAGTGGGAGATTTTGTATTACATTTGGAACCCCCCCCCCTATAAAAATCCTGGGTTTGCCACTGGGGGCACAACATGTGACCATTCTTGTCTCTTTCTCGTTATTTGTATTGATTAATGGATTAAAATGAGTTGATTGGTTCTGCCTGTACCCTGACCTTAGCGTGTTACACGGCCTCAGTGTTAATTTCCTTCTGTCACTTTTGAAAGCATACAAAGAACCTTGTATATATGTCAATACAGTATTTAGGAGAAAGACGTGAATGTCCTGTAATTGAACTCATGTGAAAATGCTTGTTTATGCATTTGTGAGCATGTCTACTGCACCTAAACATAACCTTTCATAAAGGAACAGGCCACATTTACCCACAGGGTCTCCTAAAGTACAAGCAATTATTTTCTCAAGATCGTCTTTTTCAAGTGAACACGTTATAACCCCGGCATGTATATATCGCAAACTACAGTAAAAAGTTATAAAGTAAACATTTTCATAAACCTTATTCCACAGCACTATGTGCAGAGCCATAACAGGAAACTTTTGCCCCAAGCACAAGTTACCTTATGACATTACAGAGGAGAGGCTTGTAGGTAAGGAAGTTGGCTGTGAAGCGCATCCTAAGCTCTCTAAGGTGATTAATGCCAATGGTGTTGCCCCATTTAACCTTGTGTCCTGTGTGGTGACATTGGTCGCATCTTGTCATATGAACTCCTCCAGTGCTAAAGAAACCCAAATATCTATTGACTGCTCTCACACAGGGCGGGATACACTAAGTGAAAAATGCGGTAAAAACCCTGTTATCGGGTTCTTAGCGCATTCTGATATGCAGGAAAACGCATGCCGGGTTTGCTATGGGCTTCTTACCGTGACCCACGCCGCCCTGCACGGACAACCCATCACCTCGCACCTACCCCCGCCGATCCCCCCCCCCCCTTACCTATGTCCAGGCAGCACACTGCTGTGCTGCCCGGACCAGTGGCCTAATCCCTGCACTGTAAATCCTCTTCCGGGTGCGGGGAGGAGGAGAGCAGCATACCCGGCCAGGTAAGAGAGAGAGGGGGAGCTGCTGGGGAGCCTCTGGGGACCCGCTGCACATGGCCAGCGCAATGCAAAGGACAGCTCTTAACGCAACAATAATTATCGCATCTGTTAATGCATATGCAATAATTATCTTTGCGGTAGCCGGCCATGTGTGGCGGAGAGGGGTGGTGATTCTTAGTGCATTCCGCCCACAGTGTGATAAATTTATCTAAGCTACTAAAAATAAAAAGAGCAACCAATCATTTCTCTATTGCATCCTAGAAAATGATAAACAGAATCTGATTGGTTGTTATGGGCAACATCACCTATTTTTAGAAGCTTTAGTAAATTTCCTACTGTGACTCTAGTTGCTTTGGTGGCCAGATAATCCAGACCATGGACATGGCCATGCGGCAATCCACAAATTTCCCACTGCTGGTTTATGTAGTGGACAGTAATGTCAAACCGCTCTTAATATCTCTTTCAGCCATAACAGCAAATTACCGGGTGAAGCAGTTCTACTCGGTAATTTGTGTAGTGTGAACGGGTCATCCAGGGTCCTAAATCCAGGTCACCGACCCTGCTTTTTACCAGGGTCATTGATCCAGAATTTGTAACCTGGGTTGACCCTTTCACACTACACAAATTGTAATTCGGTAAATTACCGGGTTGACAATTTTTAGCCCGGTAATTTGCTGCTATGTGTGAAAGGGGATCGGACTGCACCTGGCAAAATGACCCGGCGCTCAAAATGTCAGGTAACTGCTGGGTCAAATGTCTGAAAGGGGTATTAGTTTGTTAGGAATCATAAAACTGGGGTTAATCCCTTCAAGTGATGATGTGCATGTCCTTCAACAAGATCTGTTCAACTGTACTACCATTGGGAATAACCTATTACATGCGTATATTCGATGCTGTTTCTCCTTCAGTATGTGCTCGCAGACATCGAGTGTCATTTCTCCAGTGGCAGAAGCCACCCTGTGGGTGTCAGCTATCATTGCTCCAGTAAAAATGTTTGGTATGTATCTGCATTGACTCTGCATATGAGCAAACATCTGATGAGAATGGGTCAACCCCTCAGAACTGTGAAGCAATAGCTGATATGTCAAATCAAATGATATTTGCCAATCTGGTTACCAAATGTGGATCCTGTCAGATTCACTGAGGCCCCATATGCTATCCAGACATTCCTACCCCCAAGATACCTTTTAAAATGTCTGCCACATTTACAATGAGGTCACAGCCTGGTCCTCCAGCTATTGTTCAGTGATGCTGCACTGATGTACTGTTGCTATTTCTCAAATCTAGTAAGTATAAGAAGAAAAAGAATTGTCACAATGGGGGTTATTTTGGTTCACTCTTTCTGACAAATTCCTTCTTAGATGGACAAAACCATGTGCACTGCAGGTGGGGCAGATGTAACATGCGCAGAGAGAATTAGATTTGGGTGGGGTTTTACTTCAAAGTGAGATCTATATTGCAGTGTAAAAATTAAGCAGTCAGTATTTTCCCTGCACAGAAACAAAATAACTCACCCAAATCTAAATCTCTCTGCACATATCACATCTGCCCCCCTACAGTGCACATGGTTTTGTCCATCTAAGAAGGAATTTGTCAGAAAGAGTGAACCAAAATAACCCCCAATGTGATACACTGAAAATAATTTGTACACTTAAACTGCAACTTTTATTGTATTATAATAAAATTCAAGGTATAAAAAAACACACGACAGGTAAGTGGGACAAACACAATGGGGATGTAATTAAAAAATGTTGGCGTGGGCGTTCAGTTGTGCTTACTTCTTTATTAAACTGATAAATCACTCCTATTGTCTCATCTATTATATCTCAATAAATTAATTTTATAAGTATAATATATATATTTACAAAGGTTTTGTGATAGTGCTATATGTGCGTATTGATATAAAAGGTGATACAAGTTTTCCGTCCTAATATAGGGCCTTATTTTGGTTCATTCTTTCTGACAAAATCCTTCTTAGATGGGCAAAACCATGTGCACTGCAGGTGGGGCAGATGTAACATGTGCAGAGAGAATTAGATTTGGGTGGGGTTTTATTTCAAAGTGAGATCTATATTGCAGTGTAAAAATAAAGCAGTCAGTATTTTCCCTGCACAGAAACAAAATTACTCACCCAAATCTAATTCTCTCTGCACATGTTACACCTGCCCCCCCCTGCAGTGCACATGGTTTTGTCCATCTAAGAAGGATTTTGTCAGAAAGAATGAACCAAAATAAGGCCCATACATACATGACTGGCCACATATATATCATTACATCCACCTGTAAAGATATGCGTTGACACAGGGTTTACAATTATAACCTATATATAAAGCATATTATACTGACAGTGCTGCGTCTATTTGCACAGACATGCTCTGGTACATTATTTATGACCTAATAATATTTATAGCATGTTGCATAAATATTGGGGCAGCACAGACGGTGTAATGGTTAGCATTACTGCTTCACAGTGCTGAGGTCATGGGTTCAATTCCCACCATGGCTCTAACTGTGCAGAGTTTGTATTTTCTCCCCGTGTTTGCGTGGGTTTCCTCCGGGTACTCCGGTTTCCGCCCACAAGCCCCCCAAAAAAATACCGGTAGGTTATTTGGCTCCTTACAAAAATTAATCCTAGAATGAATGTGTGCGTGTACATGTGGTAGGGAATATAGATTGTAAGCTCAAATGGGGCAGAGACTGGTGTGAATGTTCAAATATCCTCTGTAAAGCGCTGCGGAATATGTGTGCGCCATATAATAAACTGTTAATAAATAAATAATAATTATACAGTGAGCCCATCTACACCTACTGTGTTTAAGAGATCCTGCTTATCTATAACAAATAATTCAGTTCTATATAAACCTGCTCAGACCAGAATTCAATTTCATTATTGAGCCAGTTTCTAAATGCAGCTTATAATCAAATGATTATGCATTTGTGGTTATTTATATAAATATTCAAAGAATCCCACAATTACACTATCTAGCCGCATTAAGGCTCTGTTCAATACTAAGGTCCTGATATTCTATGTGACAATTTATCTTAATGATCTCATTATGTACAGGTATAACTAAGGACCATGCCAATATTGTGAAACTTTTCACTTGCAACACATGTTGTTAATTTTGTTACATACAGAGTTATTCTTACCAGTCTTCTTACCAGTTATACCCCTTTCACACTTGCAAAAATATCCCGGGTTTTTGCACATGAACGCGCATCAACCCGGGATTTAGCTCAGTCTGAAAGGGTCTTGAAAGAATATCCCAGGACGAACATCCTGGGATTTCTACCCAGGTCCTGACCTGGGTAGATTCCGGAGTCGATCAGGGATGCGGTCAGTGTGAATGGTCCCGTACCCGGGATTGGGTAAACAGGACTTTTAAAAAAACTGCTGATTGGAGCTTTCTTGGGCTCACAAATGCTGATGTCATCTTTCAGAGCCCTGGAGTCCATTTCTAATGACATGCATATGTATTTGCAGGGATTTCCCGGGATCAGTGTGAATGGGGCTGTCCTGGGTCGATCCCAGGTCTGAGTGCAGTGTGAAAGGGTACATTCCCGGGTAGAGTGTGAGTGTGAAAGAGGTATAAATAAAAGAGTAAGAAATTTCCTATGCTACAGTTGACTTGATACAATAGCAGGCAGCGTAATAAGTCAATTACAATTTTTAAAGGCATCATCTTAAATAAACATAAATCCCCCTAACCTGGCTGCTGGGAAGCAATGATACCATACTAATAAAATTAATTTACTAGAGATATAATGAGACAATAGGAGTGATTTAACAGTTTAATAAAGAAGTAAGCACAACTGAACACATTTTTTAATCACGTCCCCATTGTGTTTGTCCCACTGACTTACCTGTCATGTGTTTTTTTAATACTTCACATTTTTATTATAATGTAATAAAATAAAATTATTTTTCTTCTTATACTTACTGTTCCAATTGTCCAGTAGCACAGCCCACAAACCTATCAAAAGGATTAATCTAGGGATTAATATCTAAGGGGGTCTGTGAAGAAACACATTTTTTTTTTTTTTTATTGAAGCAGAAACATAAGCATACAAAGTACATAGATGAATTGAGCATTTCAAGAGTTACAAGAAATGACAATGAAACACGGTGAAATAGAGCTTGATACAATGTAGTGTCTTATCATCATTTCATACAGATTTTGATATGACTCAACTAAATGGATATGAATTGTACATATAGGGGGAAATTTAGTAAAGTAAATTTGTAAAAAAAAGGTGTATTTGTATCCAGAAATACACTTATTTTTGACATTTACTATCCCGAAAATACGGCAATTCGTATTCGTATTGATAGCACATCAATACGACTACGAATTGCCGTATTTTCGGGATAGTAAATGTCATAAATAAGTGTATTTCTGGATACAAATACACCTATTTATTACAAATTTCCTTTAGTAAATTTCCCCCATAATGTGTAAATACTATTGTCAAAGAACTACACTCAAAGGTACAATAATGAAGAAAGATGTCTGGCACTCACCCGCTGGGTAGTTCAATCAAAATGCGGTTCTCATACCACTGGGTCGAACAAATACATTTTATTTGCTAAATTCTTAGTCTTGTGCGATTGGCTTTCGGTTACTATTTCTCAAATCTAAGATCACTTCCATCCTGGTGCATCAATATATTGATGTATACAGTATGTTCCTGTTATGATCTCTGTGATGCCTCCCAGTATGATGCATTGAGTAAAGATACACTTCTGCAGTTCTCCAGACTCCACTGGTAATTTGTACACAGACTACTTTACAATACACATTTAGATGTTTTACACAATAGTTCAATCTAAAATTGGTAAACACTTATCTGTGACAAGACAGGAACTTTAAATATTGTTCAATATTGTTTAGTAAAAGCGTACGTGTGCTTCTATAATTACTAATGCATTCTCATTGAGAATGAACTCACATAGATTGGGTGGGGTATTCAATGTATGCCTATATTTCAAGTACTTGGAAATGTCAGCACCAGAATAGGCTGAATTTACAGACAGTTGGAAAACACGCAGTTCATCGAAAAACGAATCCATCTTGTCTAAACAGCAGCAAACTTGACTGCATGGGTGAAAATGTGTCCAAAAACAGATGCATTGAATAGATGTGTGACAATATTTCCGACAATATAATAAAATGGAACAAAAAAAACAACAACAACACATTCATATAGATGCAAAAAAGACTTGGAGATATGAGGGCCCTGCTGCAAGCTTACAATCTATAGGGATATAGGAGGGAAACACAAGGACAGGCACCAGCAATAGCATAGCTTGTAGGTCCAGAATTAAAGCTATATAATACATAAGTGCCTCAGAGGGTTATGTGTGTGGTACTTAAATATAATAGATGTGCCTGAAGAGGTGAGTTTACAGGGAACGCTTGAAAGTTTGGAGGCTAGTGGAGAGTCTTATTGTGCGTGGAAGGCCATTCCATAGGTTGGGAGCAGCCCGATTTAAGTCCTGTAATAGTGAATGGGAGCTAGTGATCCGTGCAGAAGAGAGACGCAGATCGTCTAGTGTGTACCTACTATCTCTTTAGCAATGCACTCTCCTGTAGGTCACTCAGGGAATGCTGGTAACGATGCCATACTGCCAAATGCAGTAACGCTCGTCGTATATGCAAATTAATTTGTCCTGCGTCAGGTCTGAATTAGGCCAAATGTATGGATAATAGAAGCAGAAACTATGTTGAATCCTATGCTGAAACGTTCAATGTCATTGAAGTAGGTGGGTCCTGACTGTGAGGTTGTCAGTAGAACTTGCCTGTGGCAGTGTCTTCGGGTATCTGCACTTGTATATTGTCTTCACCTCGCTTTGTAGTCCTGCATTTGTTTTACGTGTATTGAATTCTCAGCTTACTCCCGCTGGCTGTCACTTCTGACTTCATACGCCACGACCCCTCCTGCTAAATATAGGCAATACTTTTGTCAATGAGGGGGCAAACATTTTGGGTTTAACCACATCACTACATTCACTTTTCTTTATAATCCATTTCCTCCTTATTGTGTATCGAGTAGCTTTTGTTAGAGCATTTTAACTTTGGCTAAAGGGAAGATCCTTCTGTTGATAGACTAGGAAAATAATCCTCCTGAAAGGACGGACATGTTTTCCGTTTCACTTTTTAAAAGCCAAAGAAAAAGTTTGTCTCATTAAAACGTCTCTACGACATCATCCGCTGTGATTTCCATTCTGATATAAGCTCATGTTGCTGGATGAAACCTGTGGCCTTTCTTCAACAACATAATAAGTAACAGACCTCTAAGTGTCTGTTGAAAGGAGCAGAAAAGCTGCTGTCTGCCATTTACCTCCCTGGGGAGCTGCTGCTATTGTTGGGAAGCAGACAGCCCATGTGCACTAGTCAGGACGTACAATGACACACTCTAGTGACAAGAGACATAACATCACAGCAATGGCTCCTGAATGACTGCGTTTACTGACACAAGCCGTGGGCCTATAATTAACACTCAGGTGGATAGAGATGCATTCTGACAAAGCTAATTTTAGAATATTAATGATATCCTACTCTATCATTTCCATTGTTTTGATAGGTGAGCTACTTTTTAATTGTTTCTCATGCTATTGTTTAACTTTGTAAACTAAAGCTTATGGTGATCATTGTGTGAATCTGTTCTTCAGACGATAATGAGCAGCTGAGTGAAATACCTGATCAAAAATGAAATACAGTATGTTATTATCTGATAATAGATTGTGTGACATGTTCCAACAAAAAGCCACAATATTGCTATACAAAATGAATTTATAATGAATAAAATATAAATATAATAAATATACTGTATATCAGTTAGCCCGCTTGACACTAAAGCTACGAAAACGAGTCTGCTACCTTGTGATTGCCTCTGCGTTCATGCATGTGTGAAAGAGATGTAGTTTCACTCACTGATGGCAGTGTTTCAGAGACACACAAACGGACACTAGACATATATATATATATATATATATATATATATATATATATATATATATATATATATATATACTGTAGATGATATTGGCAAAGCTAGGATACAGTGGCAGAGAGTGCAGCTGCTACATGGTCTGGAGGTGAGAAGTGACCCTGTAACCCTATAGTCCCTCGAAAGCGCAGTGTTGCAGTGCTCCGCTCCTACCCATGTTATTACAGTACATGGAGTTTAGCTGTTCCACCTCTATTCAGATGTAACTAAAATTGGATTGAAGAAGTTGTCCGGAGAATATAATGACTTCCTAATCGGGGTAAGTATGGGATATTATTATTATTATTATTATTATTATACACCACTGTATTACTTTCGCACTCTTTTCACAACTTTATACATCCATCTACCCCCATGTCTGTTTTCTTCCATGACACATTCCTTTTGGACTCCATAGATTATGATTTACCAGGCCATTACTTGGTCCACCCATATCATGCCTTTATTTATGACTGGTAGATTTGGTGACTCTAAACAGTGGTGTCACATACAGCAGGTTGTATTGCAGGATGGTAGCTGACATCTGTTTTCATCACTGTGCGGGTCCGAGAGATTCTGGCTGCTCCGAGAGACTGCTTTGGGTGCAGTGCTGGCTTCTACAAGGTGACGGGGGCTTGCACGTAAAGTTACAATGCAGCACCAGTGACCTTCTGTCACTGAGCAGGAGCCATCACTGTTTGTTGTCAGCCCTCTGCTGGTGACACATTGGTGTGGCCTGCATCCCACGCACCCTTCTTGTGACACCACTTGTGAGTGTGCAATTCTTCACAGAACTCATCTATGGATTGTACCCCAGCAGTAACACTCTGTCATGGGGCCAGATGTACTAAGGTATTCATATCCATTCAGTCCTCTGTGCATTGGCATGGAGGACCGATGTTGCGCGTCTGCGCAAGCGCAAGAGCGTTTCTGCACATGTGCAGACGTAGGGTGCGTGCACCCACGGCAAACTTTCGGTTCGGGGATACAAAAGCCAGCATATAAGTGACATGCTCATATGGTCATTAATACAATGCTCCCATTTGAGGCAGGCTGTCTATTTTGCTAAGAATAGTCAAAAGGTATATTACAAAAGCCGCAGAATAGTGCAACAGAATTAGGAGTCATCACTACGTATAGTAATTACTGTGTAGCAACTGTGAGAACCTGATGTGAATAAAATGTTGCAACTGTGTAGTTAAAATCATTACAGTGTATGTGATACACTACACATAGCAGGAGATCTGTTTATATGCATTGACAGCAATTGCACTTTGTATAAGTCAATAAATATACAGCACAAATCAAAAATCATTTATTAATCTCTATACACATTGGCACAACAAGATGTGCATATATCATACAGATTTAAGAATAACCTCATTACACAACGTGTAACAGAGACATTTTTTAATCTTTAATCATCTTTTTTCTTTCTGTACCTTCCTTACACGTACTTTTACTTTCATTTGCACATATCTAATACTTTGTTTTTAATATTTCGCCACCTAGATCCCCAATACAGGGAAATCAACTGGGCGTTCTCATGGTAATGAGACAATGACGCGGGTGCGGGGGGCGGGTAGCTGACATCCCCGGATGTCAGCTGCCCACCCATATCCGCGCCAGCGTGCACGCATATGTAAGTAACTTAAAAGTCACTTTGTCAGCACCGGGTTTCCTGTGTTCCGGGCTGTGACCGTGGTGGACCAGTGGAGGGCGCTGGGTAGTAGAAAGCAGGAGGCTTTATATATTACATGCACTGGGGACCCGGGCACAGCGAACCAGATGGCTGGCGGAGACCAGGAGCAGGGGCGCGGAGTCTGACTTGCCAGCGGTATTCACCAGGGAGTCCCGCAAGGAACTATGGGCTTGGCTGCGTCTGAAAAGCAGGTCACGGCCCCCTGCCCTGGTCCTCTGGACACAGGCTGGGAGTGAGGACACAGGAGGTTTGAGAGAATGTCTTTGAGACGGCCTGAGAGCCGGGGATGATAGTAGACAGCCTGAGAGCTGTGGGACGGCCTGGGAGCCGGATGTGATAGTTGGCAGCCTGGGAGCTGCGAGACGGCCTGGGAGCCAGAGGTGATAGTTGGCAGCCAGGGAGCTGTGAGATGGTCTGGGAGCCGGTGATGAGCCTGGGAGCTGCAGGACGGCCTGGAAGCCGGAGGTGACGACCTGGGAGTCATCAGTACACGATGTCGATAACCAGGAAGGTGAAACAGAGTCTCTGGAGGCACTTTAGTATGTAGTGTGGAATGTCGGCAACAGGTGTATATGCGACAATACTTGAATGCAACAACTGGTGGACGTCGGAGATGACACAGATGTTGTTAGTCACTAGAAGACGACAGAAGCACAGAGTCTCTGGAGGCACTTTAGTATATAGTCAACACGGGATGTCGGCAACAGGTGTATATGCGACAATACTTAAATGCAGCAACTGGTGAACGTCGGATATGACACAGATGTTGTTAGTCACTGGGAGACGACAGAAGCTGAGAGTCGACTGTGATGTAGACAGTGCCTGTCAACAGATCAGGACTGTGATGGAGAAAGTCACTGATGGTTTTAAAAGTAGTTTGGCCTGGGAGCCAAGGGGTCTAGCCTGGGAGCTAGTGGGGATTGCTAGCCAGTGCCAGCGGGATCCTCTGCAGGGGATAGCTTGCTCACTCAAACGCAGTAATGGAAATAGCAGGAGTCTCTGGAGATGAACGGAACCAGGTAAGTAGCAGCAGCAGCAGGACACTAGGAGATGGTATCGCTGGAGACTGGATAGCCAGGAGCCTTGGGAACTTATCTGACACAGGAGTACACTCAGGGAACAGATGTAAGCAATTGTTCAAGGCAAAGAAGTTAGGCCCAAGGCCTGATCTATATCCCCCTTGCCTGTTCGTGATTGGCTGCAAGCCGCAGCATCAATCAGAACCAGGAAGTGTCAGTGTACACCTTTGGTTCTGACACAGGTGTACAGGTCAGAGTTCAGACCAGCGGTCAGTGTGATTGGTTTGCACATTGCTGGTCACATGTGTCATGGCCGCACCCACGCCGCGCAGGTCTGGCATGAGATGGGCAGAGGGAATCGCCAAGTGCCCACGGAGGCACATGGGATATTACACCACAATCCACCAATGGAGGAAGCACAGGCATTGGACCTGGAGCGCAGGACGGACCATCGTGATGGTAAGGGACGCGGTCGCAAACAGGGCTGCGCACCTGTGACACACTTATATATGAGTGAACGCACGACATCATTCGATGGTCCGCGACCATCGAAGGATGTGGGCGGTTACCTGAGGCATGCGAATGGATGTTTATGCAAAACATCCATTCGCAGCCTGTGCGGGTGAAGCCGCACTTCGAGGGGGTGGCGGGTGGGTGTTCATTCGCCGGGCGGGGTTTGGTGGACTCGCAAGGCTGCACAGCCTTGCGAATCAACCAGAATAACCCCGTAAGCTTCAAAAGTGATAAAATGGAGAGTGATAAACAACCCACCAATAAGCTCCTGCCTGACATTTTTCAAACACAACCTGTGACATGGCAGGTAGGAACTGATTGGCTGGCTGTTTATCACACTCCATTTTATCACTTTTGAAGCTTAGTGCATCTGGGACATGGGGAGATAAGTGGAATCAGTACTTGTGTGGTTTCACGGCGGCAGCCTAACAAATGGTTTCCTAGCGTAGTAAGCATAGTGTCTCCAAGGCAGCCCTGTGTAGTTAGCGTAGTCACCGTACCAACGGCTGCCTAGCGTAGTAAGCGTAGTGTCTCCGCGGCAGCCCTGCGTAGTTAGCGTAGTCACCGTACTGTCCCCACGTAGTTAGCGTAGTCACCGTACTGTCCCTGGGAGCTGCAGCCCTGTCCCCGGCATCCCTGGAAAGCGTAGTGAGCACCTCACACACAGCGCCAGTAACCGCAAGATGCCCTGCGCTGGTGGATGCTGGCGGAGTGGGGATCCTGCGGGCGCTGGCGGAGAGGCGCTCCATCTGCCTGAGACGCATTTATGTTTGTTGTTTGAATTAATAAATGTTTATTTTTTTCTTTGATTTCATAACCCACCACCTTCAATAACACTACATTCAACATTTACATCGCAGCACGCACCATGGCATGCATCAGGGCAAGACAAGGTTGCCAGCAGGAGGAGAAGGAGGAGGAGGAGAAGGAAGAAGAAGAGGTGGCCATCCCATCACTCCCTCCCCTGCACCTACCCCCTCCCCTGCCCCCACCCTCTCCTCTTCCCCCACCCTCTCCTCTTCCCCCACCCACTCCCCTGCACCCACCCCCTCCCCTGCCCCCACCCTCTCCTCTTCCCCCACTCACCAAAACAGTGAGCGATCCATTCGGACCGGTCCGTCCCTACACGCGGCTGACCGATCCAACCTGAATAGGGTCCTAAGTCTCATTGGATGCCCATTTACACATATCTTTGTCTCTGGGAGGAAGTGGTGACATTGTAAAAAATTCACTGACTCCTCCTCCGTCTGCGGTAGGTTAAAGATGGTTAATTTGTTGGCAGCCATAACTGACACCATGTAATAAGGTGCTTACCGAATGCTGACTGACTACGATAACTGCGTAACGCTGACTGACTACCCTGGCTGCAGGAACACTATGCTGATTCTGACAGGGACGCTGGCTACGCTAACTACACTGGCCGCAGGAACTGCCGCCGTGAAATACTGACTACGCTAACTACTTAAGCGGCCGCGGGAACACTACGCTACTTTTGACAGGGACGCTGACAACGCTGACTACGCTGACTACGCTGGCCGCGGGAACACTACACTGATTCTGACAGGGACACTACGCTGACTAGGTAACTGCCACCGTGAAACTACACAAGTACGGTGGAATCTTACCTGGCATTAAGATTTTTTTTTAAACTAATGTAATACATTTCCCTATTCACATACATTCTAAATTAAATAAAATGTCAATCCAAAATTAAAGTATATGTAAAGGTGAATTTGGGTTATATAATTGGACATCATTTTCTCAAGATAAGAGCCTCAATTTCCTTTTATTTTGAATGTAGTAAATGCAGGGGAGGAAGAAATATATGTATTTTGTCTCAGTGCAGCTAGCTTTTAATATCAAACCAGGCAATTATGAAAGTGTGGCAAACAAATAGAAAAATAAATGGTGGAGCGCTCAATAATGTGGGTCAATAGGGTATTACAATAGTAACATTTATTAAACTTATACTCAATGTTAAAATTGCTATTAATCTAGCAGCAAGCGTAATCAACAGTAAAACAAAGTAAAATAATTCATATACAGTGATATAAAAGGACAGGTGAGGTTTAATACTTATGGATTTTGGAGTGTTGCTGGTTATTAATAAGCTCCGTATTTAGATAGTCAGAGGTCCCTGGTGTAGATCCGTACTAGGTAGTGTGTAACTTTAGGGAGTCCATGTACCTTGCAGGATTTATGGTAATGCTGGAGGCTATTGGCAGTCCTCGATCACAGGTGCGATCCTTTTATGCAACATTAAGCAGGTAGTGGGAGCTGCTTGACATAACACCCATTCAGTTGCCAGTTCTTTTCTATCCCCAGGGCTGGAAAATACCTTTTATCCCCTTGTGGCAAACAAATCACTTGCATAAGATGACTTGGCGTCACCTGGTGTACCTGGTAGGCAATTACGAAAGGGGCATCTGTAAAGCCATGCCCGCTTGTTCTCATTATGCCAGGGGCTTGCCCAGCAATCTGGTAACCCCCAGCCTCTCCCTTGTCTCCGAGTTGCTCAGTGACACAATCCAAGAGGATGGCACCATAATAGCTTAGTAGGTCTGCTATGATATGTCACCAAACACGGCATGCATCTTCGCACCCACAATTAATGCAACTGTGTATTCATTTCCCCAGGCATTTTAAAATGTAAAGTTAAATAAAAGGTGACTGCCTGTTTTAGTAGGTTGCTATGTAATGTATGATGGATGAACACATGTATACAACCCTTGTACCTTATATAGTGACCATATGGGTGACATATTTTACATATGATAAACATTGGATAAAGCACTTCATCCATAGACTGGCATGGTTCGTAGAACTATTTAAATATATAGAAATTGGAATTTATGTACTAAAAATGTATGCATCTCTTTAACACATCCCAAAAAACTTGACAAGATAGGAAGCACATATGGTACTTGTACTAGATGAAAGGATAGTAGAACAATGTTATAACACAAAGAGACAATGCTGGAATGATAAATGAGATACAGAGGGCATGTCACATGGGTTAAATGAGGACAGATTTTGACCAAGATAGGGTGATCAAAGAATGCAGAGATAACGGTGTCCCCTCTTCGTCTAGGTAAGAGCAGATGTTGTACCTCTTCTTCATCCAGAGTTTCCAGAGTGTATGGTTAGGTCTGATATTGTGAATAGAGTGGATGAGATAGATAAATTGTAAAGACGGAATGCTCATATAAATGGGAGTAAAGAAGTCAGGTGTGGTAACCATAAGAATCAATGAGAAAAATCACTTTAATATATACATGCTTTAAATATTGACATTTTGTTGATGTTAAAAAATAAAGAAAAGGCCTTGGATTATATTTACCACCCAGACGCTTTTTGGTTGTTCTGGACTCAGGATATCTACAGGCATTAATATTAAAAGCAAAGCCAGGAGTGCTTGTATATTGTATTCTAATAGTGCCTTTTGAATCCAAAGGAATCAGCGATAAATGGCAGCTTTGAAAAGTTGTCTCTAACATAAAGTACTCCTACAAATTAACAAGCTTGTGTGTAGGCTGTAGTAAATGGTGTAAGATATCAAATATCAGTAGGGCGCTTATTAGAAGGAGCTGTTTTTGAACCCAGCATCAAGATATCCAGGGTGTCAAACCCTTAAATGATATAAAGAAGTTGTTCTGGCCTCAGGACGTGCTTAAATAAATTGAATCATTATTTTAAAATCTGAAAAAATATATTTTTTATAATAAACATAAAATCATTTAAAAAAAAATTCCATCAAGCTGGTATCATATCTACAGAGATAGCAGTAAAATTGCAATTGCAAGTTAAGAAAAATATAGGTGCGTTGTTTAAATTGATATAGTCAACCATGGCCTCTGATCTAGATCTGTCCAGGTTGTGGAAATAATATTGTCCCAGTTGTTATGGGTTCCTCCAAATAGCTATTTGGGTAGTTGTTGGATACTTCAATAGTGCTGGCGAGGTGGCTTCCCTCCGGAGAGATGGTAAAAATAGTAACTCAATTTATTTAAGCGCAGCAAACCACCCCCTTTCTTCTGTGCCTAGGTTGTAGCAATGATTAATCATTTATGATTTGTGCAGGCTAATGTCATGCATGTGCTATCTCACCACCAGGAAAGTCTATGTACTGTGGGAGCAAGCTGAGTTATGTCTTTGTTTGCATAAAATATGCATTTCTGTACCACAAATGTGCACAATGAACATATAATACTTTTGTTGTATCTTAGCTTACTTATCCTTATGTTTGAAAAGGTAGACAGAAGGAGAAAAAGGGTCATGCAAACATATGCCAGGTTCAGTATGTAAAAAAATATGCATGTCACACTAACACTAAGGGCCAGATGTATCAAGCTTCAAAAGTGATAAAATTGAGACTGATAAACTGGTCAATCAGCTTCTGTCATTATTCAAACCCAGTCTGTAACATTACAGTTAGGAACTGATAGGCCGATAGTTTATCACTCTCCATTTTAAGCTTGGTGAAGAGATAAAGTGGAGTAATGGTCCCACAAGGAATGAGTGTGATCCCACAATAGTAACGCCAGTTAAAATTACAACACACAGTAGCACAATCATATACACATTACACTGCATTTAGTGCTATCACAGAATAGTGACCTTATACACACAGGGGCAGATGTATGAACTAGTGTTAAGTGCAGAAATTATTACGTTTTCCCCAATGTATTACTAGCACACCTAACATGTACTAGTGACAGCCCACCAAGTTATGCTCTGCGGGACTTTCCCCTGTAGTGCCACCCAGCGATTCCCAGCTTAGGGCTAGCATCGTCCTATCCCCCACTGCAGGGACAACACTAGCCCTACTGTGGCTCCGGGCTGTGCTGGAGATCTTGCGGTAATAGGGAGATCTTGTGCATGCCCATTAGAGCCGGCCGAGGGAGAGAGGGAGAGTGCGCATGTGCAGGACGCCGGGGGAACCGATAAGAAGAGCCGTTAATGCTGGGCTTAATGGCTCTCCTTATCGGCTTGGGGGGGTAATACATTGGCCCATAACGGGTTCCCACTTCTCCACGTTACCCTGGAGGCAGGTTAAATGGCAGGTTAATACATCTCCCCCACACTGTCCACAGTTGTGCTACTTATACACATCTGTTTCTGTCACTCCAGCAGCTCACTGTCCATGTTCCTCAGCAGCTCCATGCCACGTGTTCCTCCAGCAGCTTCCCCACCTCTTAGTTCCTCCAGCACCCTCTCACTCTGTCGTCAGCAAGCACAGAGCCTGCTCCTCTTAGTGTCTCTTCTTCACTTCAGCTGCAGTGATGGCATGACATCACATACACTGTGCCAGACTCAGCCGTCGCTGGGACAGGCTTTTCTGTTGGAATTACTGTTCAGGGCTGTGTTAGAGGTGGAACTCATTACAGGTGATAGAACTCAGGGGTAGATTTATTAAGCTTGGTGAAGTGATAAACTGTCTGGTTTTTTATCACCGGCCAATCAGCTCCTACCTGTGACATTACAGGCTTGGTTTGAAAAATGACAGGTAGGAGCTGATTGGCCGGTGATAAAAACCAGACACTTTATCACTTCACTGAGCTTAATAAATCTACCCCTCAGTTACATACACAGACTGGCACCAGACTCCTGCTGTCTTTACATGGGTGACTTGGTCATCATCATTAATCAGAAACTAGGTGTAGTGGATATCTTACATTTTTGGCAAACCTAAATTGAAGAGGGCATCTATATTTGTAATATACTGTACTTACAAAAAAGAATAAATATTGTGAGTAATTTGGAGAAAAATATGCTGATTTACTAATGCTAATTTTCATTTCTCTAAGGTTAACTGGAATAATTGTGAGGGACACAAGTTGTACAGATACATCACAGGGTGGGATTTCTGTTTCCAATAACAGTAGAGTGAAAACTATTTTTAAATTGTTAATAAAGTTTAATAAAATTGTGCTCCTAAATTAATTGGTATCTCCGCCATACAGTATTTCAATGACGATGTCACAGGAAATGTTCTCTTCAGTCTCTTTGTAGTGGTGACGGCACAGCTCTGGACAACAATTGTGTGTTCTAAAACTTAGGGGGGTATTCAATCACCGGCGACCATCTCCTTAGGGGGAGATGGCCGCCGGGCCCTATTCAATGCTGTCTTCCCCGACAGCATTGAACAGAAGAGCTCTGCAGAACGAGCCAGACTTCAAAAGCTGTCGGGCTCGTCCTGACGAGAACAGCCGGGAAATGACTGCAGTGGGACGAGAAGGGGGCGTGGCCACGAGTTGTGGCCAGGAAGAGGCGAGCTGCAGCCGCTCGTCACTTCCCGGCCGTTCTCGGCAGAACAAGCCCGACAGCTTGTGAATTCAGGCTTGTTCTGCCGAGATACCCTGCTCAATGCTGTCGGGGAAGACAGCATTGAATAGGGCCCGGCGGCCATCTTCCCCTCAGGAGATGGTCGCCGGTGATTGATTGCTGAATCCTAATCCGTTTTATAAACCTCTTCTAAAACTGGATGAGGTTGTGGTGATATTTCAGGCATATTAAGTTTCCTTGTGCTTCTGGCCATATCACCAACAGGGTGTAGTCCCAGTCTGGTAGTATTGAAGTTTGTTTCTTATCAATTGCACAGATAGTCTATAAAGTTCCTTAGTACTATATGCTTCGTAAAAGTAGATTCAATGGAGAATATACAGCCGCCCTGGAAGAATGTATATAGCAGCATTTTTATGTGACGTGTTCAGCAGACAAGGATAAAATATGTTTATACTGTATGTGAGATTCATTTAATCCAATGACTATGAAAGAATTTGTGGATGTGAATAAATATACACTCTAAAGTTCTGGTATTGTTCAAGAGAAGTCATCATCGGTGTATTTACAGGAATCAGTGGCTCTTTCTTACGACAGTCATATGTAAAGCTTCTTACTGTACCTTAATAGGTGTATTCAATATATAGAGTATTCAGGAAATAGGTTACATAAATAAACTGTGATTTCTTAAAACCTTCCTACGCAGTGGATTACTAAATGTTTTATGGAATTGATGTGTACCTTAGGGTGGTGTCAGATGGGAGTATTTAATGCTTTCATTTTACACTACAGTATATACAGTACTGTATAAGAATAATGGAATAATGTAAAGTTGTTTGGAAAAAAATATTGTGACACAGGATAATTGTTTGGTACTTGTTTCCTAGCACGGCGCCCATCGTGGGTCATCGCATACCTTAAGTTAAGGTATGCGATGGACGCGACCGACGCGATTTTAGGGGTATTTTTAGCCTTTTTCCCAACAATTTAAAAATTGCGTCCATCGCATGCCTTAACTTAAGGTATGCAATGCAACCGACGCGATTTAACATTGAATGCATTGTATTCAATGTTAAATTCCTATGTAAAATCGGGTCCATTGTATGAAAAGGTCCTCCGACCTTTTCATACCCCCACTATCCACGTCGGCGTGGAGTTGATTTTATATAGTGTGGCGAGCGCAGCGAGCCACCCAGCCCGAAGCGTGGCAAGCGGACTTGTAATACCTGTGAAGTAATGCGCGGCCCCTCGCGGGGCACGCTGTGCTCACAATGCTTCGGGCTCGCTGTGCTCGCCACACTATATAAAATCTACTCCACGCCGACGTGGATAGTGGGGGTATGAAAAGGTCGGAGGACGCGTACCGCCGCCCCTCGCCACGCTTCGGGTTGGTGTTTATCGTGGGGTGGCGTTAACAATGGGGGGGCATTTGACCCATCAGGGTGGGCATACAATGAAAATTGGGGTCTGGGGGGCATTTAACATTGGGGCCAATGTAAAATCGGGTCTCAGGGACCATTTTACATTGGTTCCAATGTAAAAATCTCGTTGATCGCGTAGATCGCATCACATGCGATTTGGTTGCATGCGATGCGATCGACACGATTTTTTAGGACCCGATGGATACAATTTTAATTGTGGCACAGTGCTAGGAAACAATTACCAGTTGTTTTAACTGCAAATGCTACTTCATGGGGCTGGCTTATGATATACATATATGCATTAATTTAATATTAATGTTAACTCTTCTGTAGGAATTGTTTTTAACAATGTTTTTATTGAAGCATAACATGTTGAAACAATTCTGAAAAAAGGTTAAAATGCAGTATCAGTAAAACAAACTAAACAAGGATACAAAAATTGTTAACAGTAATGTATTTCAGCATACTATCATATCAAGAAATCTTGCGATCCATGCCTAATTCAGCATGGATTGCTAATCTGAGAATTTGCAGTGGACTGCGAGCAAAAATTCACCGCCCAGTCTGAAAGAGAAAATGCCCCGAGCATGAATGAATGATTTCCAAATGGATCGTAATTCACTTGCAGATCCAGGCGCAAATCCCTAAACATCATTGCTGTCTGAGCAAATGTGAGTAGGCCTGAGGGTGCCACTAATCTGCGACTGAGACAGGGTGGAAGTAGTAATCGCTGACTTCAGAGACCCTCCCAAAAATGCCTTTTTAAGACACACCCCAAAAATGGCAGGTTACCGCGCTAAATGCCATATTCCTCTTAAACTACAGATACATTGGGGGAAATTTACTAACACAAATACGGCTAAAATAGGCTATGTCTATTTTATTTATATTTTTGACATTTACTATGCCGAAAATACGTGCATGCGTAATTATATTAATGACACATTTGTAATCGTATTTACGAAAACGAATGTATACGCCATCGAAAGAATACGACTAGGAATCGCCATTCAAAAGAATGGTTATTCCCAATGGCCTATACTGAGTCGTATTCATATTCTTAGTAAATTCCCTCCATTGTGTTTACAATCCATACGAAGTTTCAGTTGCTGTTTCTCCTCTCGCATGTGCGATGCATACGGCACACATGCGCAGTTGTTCTATAATTGCTCAATTTGCAAATTCTCTAATTAGTGATCCATGCTACAATTCATTTCCAAACTCGTATTTCTTTTTCAGAGTAAATTTGCCTATTCTTGCTAGCACTCCCTAAGCAGGGAAAAATATGGGAATATTTTTATTATAAGGTAACATTTTTGAGACTTGCTTCATTAGCCCCAAAAACTAATTAGACATTTAAATGTTTCAATTAGTTTAACTGAGCCAAAATGTACATGTCAGTTTTGGGGTGAAGAAAAAGAAATGGCATAAATGAAAGTGTTTATTTGAATGAAAAATAGATTTTTATCATTTTTGTAAAAAAAAAAAATTAACAAAGTGGCCTCAAATTACTTAAAAATCACCTTTTATCCAGCATTTTTAGTTTAACTACTACCTGTTATCAATTATTTATAGTAAACCTGTGTAATGGTAATAAGTCGATTTAACAGCCATAAATAATTATCTTTCCATGATATACTAATTAAAAAAAAGTACAACAGTAAAGGTTATTTTATCTACATACAAGTTCATTTTTTAAAAAATGTCATCCTCATTTTTTTTACGGACTGTAATTTGAGGTAACAGAATCACCATATTACATTACAGATGTGTCCTCTTCCTCATACAATTAAACTCAATATGCCAAATGACACAGGACACCCGATGAGCTGCCTTGCCCCACACACCACTGCCAGCATCTATTTTGCATCTTTTCACCTGAAAATGCATTTTTGTCATAATATGATGCAACTAGGATGCACAAGGATAAATTTGCTATGTGACGCTATCTGTGTTTGACTGAGTCTATGGGGGGGGGGGGTATTCAATCTCCCACCGCTATTCCCGATGGGGGAAATAGTGGTGGGGCCCTATTCAATGCTGTCTTCCCCAACAGCATTGAACAGGGATCTCGGCAGAATGTGCCCGACTTTACAAGCATTGCCCGACTTTACAGGAACGTGCCCAACTTTACAACAACGTCCAGGAATTGTTGAGCTCCCTTTTCGGCGCTTGGCAGGAGGGACATTGAATCCTGCCTGCCGAGCTGATGTCGAGCCGGCCGAGAATGGTACCAGGTCACAGGTCACAACAGTCATGACGCCGGATTGAATACCCCCCTATACATCTTAATGCAGCTGCCCAGGGCCCCACAATTCTAGGGGCCTTCCGTGAGGATTCAGTACTGAATCCCGGCGGTCGGGATCCCGGCGTTCAGAATCCCGACGCCGGAATCTCAACAGCCGAAATGCCGACAAGGGGGGGACGTGGATCGCCCCCCCTTGCGGGTTTGCTGCGCTCGCCACGCAGCGGGCCCGGTGCCTCGCTACGCTCGGCACACTAATTTATTCTCCCTCCAGGGGTGTCGTGGACACCCACGGAGGGACAATATGTCGGTATTTCGGCGGTCGGGATTCTGAACGCCGGGATCCCGACCGCCGGGATATTAACTGCATCCCTTCCTTCCAATCAGTAAAGCAACATTTTCTACCTGCCTCCTAGACTGCTGCCAGAGAATGAATGGCTGTCAACATGCTGATTGGTGGATGACTGGAGCCATCCACCAATCAGACTGTGGACAGCCATTTACTGGGGTAAATTTACTAAGATGGGAGTTCTGTTGAGGATGGGATGTTGCTCATAGCAAACAATCAGATTCTATCTATTATTTTTTGGAGTAGGTGCTAAATAAATAAGCAGTAGAATCTGATTGGTTGTCTTGGGTAGGAGGGGCATGTAATGATTTCTGTATTTGGTTCAATGCTGTTAAGATGACCATGACCTATACTGTAGGTATTTTAAGTGTTGCTGAATAAGAGTAAAGCTGGGCACATACTGGGCTATAAATCATCAACAATATGGACGATATTGATATTGTTGACAATATCGCGTACATATTGTCCAGTGTGTACGACTCCTCTCCCATACATGGAGCGGGAGGTGGGTGACATCACTGACTGAATATCATGACCGATATCGGCCAGTGTTTACTCTCTGTATCGTTCT
Organism: Crinia signifera; assembly: GCF_055691185.1. Lineage (NCBI taxonomy): Eukaryota > Metazoa > Chordata > Amphibia > Anura > Myobatrachidae > Crinia > Crinia signifera. The sequence continues at coordinate 231,034,981 of NC_139222.1, forward strand.
ACTGCAGCACTGCAGATATAGATATCCCAGAGCCAGATTAAGGTCTAAATGGGTCTGGAGCTGAAAATGATCAAGGGCCTATTATGCACAATAATAGAGGTTGACCAGTGTTCTGGTTGGGTGGTCTGCTCATGGGTGTGTCTGTATTTGTGTAAATACTTTCAACTAATTATATATGCCTGGAAAAGGCAAGGGGCTGGCATAAGAAAAATGCAGGGAGATATATTGGCGGGTACACTCCAAAGGTGCACCCGCAGGATGCCGATGTCCTAAGATACTTGCGGGGTGAGGCGGCACTCCAGTCATAAAAAGAATACTGAAAGCCGAAACTTGGGACCTTATTCTGGTTAAGGTGGCCGTGCGTACGTACGTTCCGTATCAGCGTACGTTTGCCGTACGCGGCCGTTGAGCGAAAGTCCACCCACAAAACAGCCGCATACGCACGGGCACAAACACCGACAAAGGGGAGTGGCGTACAATTGAGCGTACGCCAACGTACACGGACGTCTCTCGTCCGTCTTCCCTCCGACTTCTTGCGGCTATCTGAGCATACGCCACCGTGCACGGATGGGTCTCTATTGTTTTCAATGGAAAACTCAGCGTATGTCACCGCTCGTGAGAGTGAGCGTACGTCCGTGCATGCTGGCATATCCTTCACATATATGGCCCTCATAATCTACCCTTCAACTATGATTAAGACAATTAAAAGAATTATTCTATTTGTTAATCAATTATTGTTTTCTATTACCTCAATTGTCTACCTTAATGAACAGGTTAAAAATAATACAAAAATAATAATAGAAACATCCTTTGTAGGTGTTAGATGTGGTTTATGTATTTGTATCATAAATACAAAACATATGTTTGTATTAGAGTGAAAAGGTTGACACATGTCGACTTGTGTAGATTGAGTGTGCTGCTGTTTAAAGTAGAACAACGTAATGGCTGGATAGACCATGTAGTGAATTAAACATGATAGGAGGGGTGTGGCCAGCCAGAAGCATGTGACACAAGGAGCCTATGGGTTTGGGATAGATGTCTGGTCAGTTGTAGTTATTAGAGCTGAAAGAGGTGGAGTCAGCCTCTTTTCTTCAGAAAGTTTTGGTGAGTAGACGTGAGAACTGTAGCTCTAGTATAGTTGCCTGATTAGGTTCCCCTTTATCTGAGATTTAGCTAGCGCTAATCACTGTGCAGTGTTGCTGTGATGCCCCGTGCTAGGCAGTCCCCCTCCCCGTGCCCTAGGCGTAATGTACGCCCGCCCGCCCGCCTGCGGCAGGATTCGGGCCTAGGCCAGGAGGCGGACGGTACACCTGAGCCCAGAGACGCTGCGCTTGGGGCCTTACCTGCGAGCGGGCGTTCTACCTCAGGGGCTCGCGGTCGCGGGTCTGCTGCGGCGGGACGCCGCGCGAGGGGTAGGGCGGCTGAGCGTGGTGGGATGGCGTCACGCGGCGTGCGCCCGTCGATGGGACGGGCGCGCCGCAGTCAATCAGGAGAACCGGCGGCTCCGGCCGAGGCTGCCGAGCCGGAAGCCAGCGGGAGGCGGCGGGCTGCTGACAACAGGAGCGGGAGAGCAAGGGCTGAAGAAGGGGTGACGGCGGACCGCTCTGGCATGGCGCGGCCAGCCAGGGGACGCGGCCGTTCACCCAGGGGCAGGAGCAGCGCGCCAAGGGGAGACAGAGTCACCGGGCAGGAGACAGCGCGCAGGCCCCCCTCTGATAGCCAGCGATCCTCCTGGGGCGCATTCTATAGAGAGGCCATTGAAGCAGGGGGAGAAAGTGAAGAAGAAGGCAGTGAAAGGAGCAGCAGGCGTCACAGAGGGCAGCCCTCTGGACGTGGTGGAAGACAGGGTGCTGTTCCTGTGCGCAGAGCAGCTAATAGATCAAGGAATGCAGCCCCCTCTTTTGACCCTGCTTTGCTGTCAGCAGCATTATCTTCAGTAGCTGGTGCCCTGGCTCCACTTGTGGATGACCCCCCTGAGCAGACAGGGCGCTCTGCCTCAGGCAGGCGCAGGTCCTCTAACGCTAGGAGAGAGACCATACCCGGATGCGCGGCATTTGTGCATGCATTTAGGGAGTTAGACTCGGAGCAGCCAGGTCCTTCCCGGCCGGCGGGCCTGGGGGTTAGGGCTTCACAATCATCCCGCTCTGGTAGCAGACGCGGGGGGAGGCGCTCTTCTGCTTTTATACCAAGACGCTCAGTCGCAGAAGCGCTTTCCTCCGGGGGGCAGGGCATTCAACCCGGGTATGGCAAAGGGAAAGTGTTATGCCTTTAACAATTCCTTTTGCCAGCAAGGCCAGAGATGCAAGTATAAGCACGTTTGCATAACCTGTTCTGGCAATCACCCGGCGTCGACCTGCTTTCGAGGTAACCGCCCCACTAGAGGGGCGGGAGGACAATCGGCCCACAAACCCTCTCCCGCAGGCGCACCTCGCTAGGGCGCACACTCCGGTACAGGCCGGCGCCATGCGCCAATGGCTACGCCTGTATCCAGATAGAGAGGTTGCTGAGTTCTTATTAAAAGGTTTCACAGTAGGTTTTGTTTTACCTGTTCAAGGGGAGGTTCGGGGTGGGTCCTTTCGGAACCTGCAGTCCGCCCGTTCCTTTCCGTCAGTTCTCAAAGAGAAAGTTGAAAAGGAAATTCGCCTAGGGCGCATGGCAGGCCCCTTCCCATCCCCACCCTTAGAGGGGCTAGTGATATCTCCGGTGGGGGTAGTCCCGAAGAAGGTTGCTGGAAAATTTAGATTAATCCAGCATCTTTCTTACCCAGAAGGCTTTTCTGTGAATGACGCCATCCCAGAAGAGGTTTGTTCAGTGACTTACCAGTCATTTGACGAGGCATTGGACATGGTCCGTTCATTCCAGGAGGGGGCCCTTATGGCAAAGGTGGATGTGGAATCTGCATTTCGACTTCTTCCCTTGCACCCCAGCGCATTTAGGTACATGGGCTTTCGCATAGGCGAGGAATACTTCATTGACAAATGCTTGCCAATGGGGTGTTCGGTATCCTGTGCTTACTTTGAAAAGTTCAGTACCTTTTTGCACTGGTGCGTTGAAAAATCAGCCGGTGTGGGCGGGATCGCCCACTACCTGGATGATTTTTTGTGCGTCGGCCCTCCGAACTCGGGACACTGCGCCCACCTCCTTGCAACCATGCGTTCTCTTTTCCAGCAATTTGGTGTGCCAATTGCGGAAGAGAAAACGGAAGGTCCTGTGACTTGCTTGTCGTTCCTGGGGATCCAGATCGACACCCGGCTGGGGTTATGTCGCCTTCCCCCTGATAAGATCTTGAGGCTGAAGGGAACTATTGACACGTTCAAGGAATCGCGCAAGGTCACATTGCGTCAAGCTCAGTCCCTGTTAGGCCAGCTTAACTTTGCGTGCAAAGTGATTCCTATGGGAAGGCTTTTCTGTAGGAAGTTGGAGCGGGCAACGGCGAGGATCAATAGATCTCATCATCTCATACGCCTCTCGGCAGAGATTAGGCGAGACCTGGCCGTCTGGTCCTCCTTTTTAGAGGATTTCAATGGCATAAGGATCTGGATGGCCCCCGCCGTTGACAACTCCTCGCTTCAGCTATACACGGATGCTGCTGGGGCAACGGGTTTTGGTTGCTTCCTGGAAGGTAGCTGGTGCGCGCAGGCGTGGCCTTCAGAGTGGTTGCAGAACGGGCTGAACAGGGATCTGCTCCTACTGGAGCGGTTTCCTATCATGGTAGCCATGGAGCTATGGGGTCCACGCTTGGCCAATCGCGGCGTCCTATTTTGGTGTGATAATTTCAGCACGGTCCACGCAATTAACAATCAGAAGGCCAAATCATCACTGGTACTAAGGGTCCTGGCGCAGTTATTCTTGCAGTGCCTGCGTCACAACGTTATGTTCAAAGCTAGGCACGTACCAGGGGTGCAGAATGAGATCGCGGACGCTTTGTCTCGTTTCCAGTGGGAGCGTTTCAGGCAGCTAGCTCCTCGCGCTGACGCTGTTGGGGTCTCGTGCCCGCTTTATGTTTGGCAGGTGATCGGGCCGGACTGGAGGGGTTAGCGGAGCGGTCATTGGCGCCAGCTACCCTTAGGACCTACCGCCAAGCATGGGCAGAATGGCAATCGTTTTCTGGAGGTGCAGCGCGGCAAGGTAGGCGTGGCCATAAGCTTTTGGTTTCTTTTGTGTGGAAGTTGTACAACACAGGCAAGTCTAGGGCGGTGGCGGTGCGCTATTTAGCCGGTATTTCCTTTTTTGCGCGGCTTCACGGCCTGACGGATTATACAAAGGGTTTTCTGATTAGGAAAGCCATGAAAGGTTGGGCGCGTGTGGCACCGGTTGCGGCCGATCGCAGGCGCCCTATTGATTCCTCGCTTCTTGTTTTACTTTGCGGTAAGGTTAGTTGTTATGCGGACTCCGCGTTCGAATCATTGTTATTTAGAGTCGCTTTCTCGATTGCTTTTCATGGGGCGCTGAGAGTGTCAGAACTGGTAGCGCCGGCGAAGCATAAACATGCGACACTGCTTTGCTCGGATATACGCTTAGACCAAGGGACTATGTGGTGTAGTATCAGACGCTCAAAAACAGATCAATTAGCCAAGGGGAATTGGGTGAGGATGCCCCCTGGGGTCACTCCTTCAGTGTGCCCCGCAAGTTTAGCTGCGCAGTACGCGTCAGTCCGTCCGGAGGTGCAAGGTTCATGGTTGGTTCACTATGATGGAGTGCCACTGACCAGATACCAGTTCAGCTGGATGTTGAGAACGTGTGTGAAGGGGTTGGGGCTGTCGGCCCTTGATTACGGCACCCATTCCTTCCGCATAGGCTCCGCCACGTCTGCAGCGGGCGCAGGGTGGTCGGTTTCAGACATAAAGAAACTAGGGCGTTGGCACTCCGCGTCGTATAAAAAGTACATACGTCCACACCTCCTTCCCTGATGGTCTGTGCGTGTATGGTTTCCAGTGATGACTGCACTCCTATGTACCCCCCCCCCCCCCTCTTAGTCCTACTCGGGGATTAGCTACGCTCTGTTGTTGGGCCAGCGTCCGGAGTTTTCACGCTTTTTTGCCTGACCTGACGGACTGAATCTGGCTTCACTCAATTCGGCTAATTAGGTTTTTAATTAAGAGTCCCTCAGCAGGTTCAGTCGTTTTTTCTCCGGCCGAGTAATCCCCCTTTTTCCCTCAACCATCCAACTCCCCTTCCCCTTGTTTGTGATTATCCCTGTATTCTTGAGTGGCTTCAACTAGGTTGAAGCAATGCTACAGCACCAAATTTGTGCAGAACCCAAAAATTTTTTCTTTGGCAGATCCTCCTAAAATGCATTATACTTATCCTTAATTAACACATTCTAACTCCTTTCTACGATATTTCTCCTTCAGGTATGGGCAAGGACAACTTCAGGGTATGGATAGTGGGTCACTCATTTGTATATTGGGCTGAGAAGTTGGTGTCTGCAGGTGAAGGACCTGTCTTTGATTGGAGTGGCTTGGTACGTTGGATGGGAGTGAGGGGAATGTCCTGGCGCAAGCTAAGGGCTTTCCTCATGGAGAAGGTGTTGCTGTTTGGGTTGCCTCAAGTGCTGGTCCTTCACCTGGGAGGTAATGACCTGGGGAAAATGTCCCAAATGGAATTAAGGGCCTTGATCCTCGGAGATCTGGCCGCAGTGAGGGCAGCTTGGCCTGAGTGCATCATTATCTGGTCCTGTATGGTGCCTAGACTGTGTTGGAGAGGAGTCAGAGACTGTAGGGCCATTGACGAGGCTAGGAAAAAGCTAAATGCAGCGGTCTCTCGATGGGTGATTGAAGCAGGTGGCGCAGTTGTGAGACACGAACGGATAAGATTCCGTTACCATCAGCTGTATAGGCCCGATGGAGTCCACTTAGTTAAGGCGGGTTTAATATTGTTCGTGGAGGATCTGTTGGTAGCAGTAGGTTCAGTGCTTTAATTGGTGGCGGGGCGGGGCCTCAGGGATCCGGGTCCCCGCTTTGGCGGAAAAGAACGGCTTGTTGATCATTTTGAGATGTTTCCCTAAGTTATTTTGCAGCGTATTTGGTGTTGTTTCGGTGCGCTCGCCTCCCATTGGCTTAGGCCTTTCGCTAGACCACCCGCCTCGGGGGTAGCGAACCCACCCGGATGGGTGGGCAGTCAATGGGGAGGTGGGGAGGATACCGCTTTTCTGAGTTAGACTGAATAGCGTATGCTTGTTGGGGGTTGAGTTTAGTACATAGCCGTTCTTTCTGGCCACCATTAAAATTAAAATAAATTAACTAATTAAACCAAACTAAAAATTAGCTTAAATAATTTTAAATAAATTTCAGCTGACAAATTCTGCCAAATCCAAGTCTCCGTGTCTTTATTTCTGAATAGAGTGTTAAGTATTAAGGTTGTCATCACACACATGCTTCGGGTCACACATCTGCTATTACAATGTTTATATAAAAAAACACTTTCTGAATGTGTGTAAATGGTTTCCAAATAACTACCTTGGCATATATAAGCAGGTCTTAAAAAGAATCTTAACTAAAATGAAACCAACCTTTAAATGTAGAGAAGTATAGAAAGATAAGCTTCCAATGTGTTTGAGGGCTGTGTGTGGCTTGCAGGTAGTGAAATAATGGTTTGGACTTAATAGACTGCAGCATTGCTTATTACATTCAGGTGTATGTGTTTGAGTAGTAATCAGCGTTAATTAGCAGACACAGGCGTCCGCTCTCATGCGGTATCTGTAGGGGTGGTCTGAGGTGGCGGTTGGCGTCCGCCTGTTTTGTGTTCGAAATGAACGGTGCTTTCTCCGATCGAGCAGTAGTAGCAGCGTACATTTTTTGTGCACACCCCCGTGTACGCCCATGTTTACACCCAGTTTCCCTCATTATTTTGGCCCTCAACACGCCCCTATGCCGCCCACAGTGACCGTACTCTTGCGGACAGGTTTTTTCGCACGGAAAGACCCGTCCGTGAGCGTTGTGAAGTCGTCGCGCCTGCGCATTGAGGAAGGTACGCATGCGCAGATTAAAAAAAAAACCAGGAACGTACGCTTACGGCCCAGCCGCCCGAACCAGAATAACCTCCTTGGTAGGCAACATTTCAGCACCTTTTATGTGGTCACCTAAGTTTACCACACAATATACCCCTTATACAAATCATGCAACACAATCGTAACCCCCTTATACTGTACTTGCCCTTTTACACATTGTGCCACATGGAATGAGCCAAAATTCACACCGATTGAGCCAAAATTTACACTATGGCACACAGATTGAGTCAAAATTCACGTTATGCCACATGGATTGCGGCAAAATTCCCATTTTGCCACATGGATTGTGCCAAAATACACACTATACCAGGCATGTCCAAACAGTGGCCCTTCAGCTGTTGTGAAACTACACGTCTCAGCATGCCTTGACATAGTTTTAGCATTTCCTAATAGCAAAACTGTGGCAATGCATGATGGAACTTGTAGTTTCACAACAGCTGGAGGGCCATAGTTTGGACATGCCTGCACTATACCAAACAGATTGAGCAATAATGCACAATATGCTTTATAAATAGGGGCATTGCGCGCCAAAGGCGCGCATTTAAAATTTACACCATAATGCCCATTACATTTTAAGCCACACACCATAATCTCAATTACGTATTATGCCAAACAGCATAATGCCTATTAGAAATTATGCTACATAAGTGTTGCTTACCTACATGTTCATTGCCAGGGGTTCTATGTTCATTATCAGGGGTTCCATGCTCATTGCCAGGGGTTCCAAGCTCATTGCCATGTGGGATTACATGCTCATTGCCAAGGGGGAATACATGCTCGCGGTAACTGGGGGACAGCCACCGCCGGGCAGAAATGACAGCCATTGACAGTCGGGCAGAGAGCAGGGGGCTGCTCGGCTGTATTCAGAGCACTGCATGTCCTGGCTATTTCAAATAATACCCCTTTCACACCAGAAAATGCAGGGATTTACCCGGGCATATGGTCCAAGGATCATGCAGGGACTTTCCCAGACTGGCCCCTTTTACACCAGCCTAGTCCCTGTATTTTCTGGTTTGAGGGGGAGAGAAAATCACCCCACCCCCCTTTAAACAACCTGCTATATCTTCAAAACCAACTAACCCATTTACATGTAGGCTTCGAATGATTTTGGTCCCGTGAAACTGGGCCGTTTGGTTCCAGAGAAATCTGTCCTCAAACAACATGAACAGTCATGAAATTACATTTCAGAAATGAAAAAAAAAAAATTGGTTTACCCGCAATATCTCTAGAACCAATGAACCCATATGGACCAGGTATCAGATTGAAGGCCCAGTGATTTGGGTTAGACTGAGATCAACCTCGAGCTTCTGTGATGCCGGAGGGGGAACTGGCAGCCATTGGAACCGGGTGGAGGTCGGAATTAGCGGGTCCCATGTTATCCTATGGGGAAAACGTTTCAGGTTTGCCTGGCGGTATCTCCGGTTCCCGGGGGGCTACCGACGCGGGGCTGGGCTCGTTGGAAAGCCCTGGCCCTCAGCTACAAAATGAGCCTATTTGGAGAGTGGGCCTTGAGCTGTAGCTCCACCAGGCCCATTGTTAATCCGGCCCTGAGTTATCCATATCGGCGGTTGCAGGAATTGTCTAGTGTGTACCCAGCTGGACATGTGTATTTTAATCTTTCCATTTTCTAGATAACTGGTAAAATTGCAAACACATTGTCACTCACTTCTGCATAGATCATATTGCCCCAAACTCTTCATAAGATATTGTATTCCAGGCTTGTCATATCCATAATAACAAGTCCTATTGCAATGAACGTTTCATGTGGTGTATTCACCTCTGTGGAACTTCTGCAAACTGTCTGTTCCAAGGAAATAAGGCATGTCATCTAAATCAAGAGCAGATTTATGTAGAAATGTTCATTGCTTATGTTATTTCTCCATTCCTAGGAGGAAAGAAATGTTATGTTTCAGGAAATGGATTTTCCCTTCAGTATTTCATCATTCCAAAGTTTATATATTTTTTTAATCTTTCATCCTTTCATCTTAAATATAGCACATTGCTGATCACAAAGGAATGTGATGACTTTATTACAGTGACACTAATCCATGTATCAGCAAATTCTGTAATAGAAGTAATAAAATATAAAATATGGTTAATAAAATAATTATTTCTGCTGCTATAGAAGTGAGGGTGTGGGGAGGGGGTATACAATCTTTTGGGATAAGACTTTGAACATCTATTAAACTTTTGCATATCAGAACCTTAAGACACAGCCAGAACTGTAGGTGTTTCTATAATGGGTGCAGTGTGCGCAGTACAAATGGCCCCTGGGTTCAGGGGGGCCCACACAGATAGGGGGGTATCTGTGTGGGCCCCCCTGGACCCAGAGGCCATGTGCGCAGATAGGGGGGTACCAGTATTGGTGTGTAAGACAGTTTAGTGTGGACAAGATACAGATAGATCCCTGGGGTAGATATGTATTTTTACAGTGTAAAATACAGTCAATATCTTTATTATTGATTGCGGTGTATGTATATACCCCTGTGATGTGTCTTGGAGACTTCAATAATGTCATAAACCTGGACATACTGTACATAAGTTTAATTGATCACTGGTGGGCTCCAGACCTAATACCAGTCAGTTTTCTGTGCTGGTGGATGGGATGGGGCTGGTAGATATGTGGAGACTTAAGCACCCCCAGATAAAATCATTTTTATGTTTCTCTCCTACTTACTCTGCCTTTTCCAGGATAGATTTGGCTCTCCTATCACATACTCTGGTTCCAAAGGTTTGATCTGTAGCCAATGGTATCTTGGAACACTATCCTTTAGCAATGCAGGTAGACTTGGGGGGTCAGAGGGGCCAATCGTTTTGGAAACTGAACTCTTTTTGGCTTAACCGTATGTGTTCTGGATAGGAGTTGGAGTCTGGCATGAATTTTTGGAAATAAATACGGGCACAGCCACTGTTAATGTGTAATGGGATGCATTTAAGTCCTTACGAGGCATGCGGTAGCTGCTCTTAAGTCATTCTCTAAGCAACATGAATCTGACCTTGAGGCATCTTGTAGATTTCTTGAAATTCAATATTTAACAAATGGACTTTAGGTAATGCCAGGTTGCGAGCTCAAAAAATGTGGAAGGACTGTTTAATTGAGAAGGTCGAATATAGGTTATTGTTTACCAAACATTCAGTTATTTGGCAAGGCTTGTAAAGGCAGTGAATGCCTCTTACACTGTGGTTGAATTGATGGGCCCACATGATATGGTACATACCTGATATAGTTCGGAATTTTCTCAATTATTATAAGTGTTTATATAGCTACAAACTGATATATATGATATTTCTGAGATAAGGATGTACTTGGGAGATATAGCCATGCTGGTGCTAGCACAGAAGGCGAGGGACTTTATTGATTCTCCCCCAATTGCTGTTGAAATAGAAACAGCTATTAAATCCTTCCCAGATGGTAGGGTGCCGGGCCTAGACATAATACCCATTGAACTATATAAGAAGCACATAGAGTTTTATATACCAAAGTTGATGTCAATGTTTAATGATCTATTTGTCAGTGGCTCTCTTCCCCAATCCATGGTGGAAGATTGGCACTAATTATTATATTACTAAAACCAGAGACGCTAAATATTATATTACTAAAACTAGTAAAGGACCTTAAATAGGTTGAATCCTATAGGCTTGTTTCTCTACTGGCTACCGACATAAAGATTTTGGCGAAAGTTTTGGTGCTCACACTGAATTCTGTCATCGGTCAATTGGTGCATGATGATCAGACTGGCTTTATGGTGTCTGTTTACACACCTTCAGGTATCTCAAGGTGACACCTGCTCTATCATCATACTGTAGTCTCCATAGATGCTGCAAAGGCGTTCAAATTGGTGGAGAAGTAATTTCTGTGGAGACCATGACGCAGTTTGGCATAGGACCTGGATTTATCAGATGGGTGAAATTATTATACTATTCCCCATCCACAAGGATGTCATTAAATGGATTTGTTTCATTGCCTTTTCTGCTTGCCAGGGGCACCAGTTGAACCACTGTCTTGCCTTATTGGGGACAATTCCGTGATGCTGGGTTATACATTGGAGAGAACTGACAAACTTGCCAAACACGTGGATAATATGAAAGCACAATAAGACTCTCCTCCAGTCTCCAAACCTATAAGCGTTCCCTAAAAAGTCATCTCTTCAGCCAAGCTTATCAAATTCCAGAACCAGTCATAGAACCTTGCATTCTGGTGGAATCGATGCAATAAAGAATACAGTATCTATCCTTATGTATCAATGCCTATTTCCCTATATATTGTAAGCTTGCGAGCAGGGCCCTCCTACATTTTGACTGTCTGTAAATACCCTGTTTTGTTGTATCACTGTCCCCTTTGTAAAGCGCAACGGAATATGCTGCGCTATATAAGAAACTGTTAATAAATAAATTATAAATAAAATAATATCTTCAAAAAAAAATCAAACATGATTTCTGAGGCTTTCACACAGCGCTAGACCTTTGGGATCAGTATCAAACAGGATAGTCCTTGTTTCCAAAGATTAATGCAGTCCACTCCTCCTTAAAACCATGAAAAACTCCACATCTAAAAAACAAAATGGCTTCCATGTACAATAAAAAATATGAAAAACAATGCAGAAAAATATGAAACAGTTCTTTACACAACACAGTCACTGCATCCTAGGGAAATTGGGGATTCTTGGTGTAGCAAACCAGACCTTTTCCGGGTAACTTATGATTATGCAAAAAACAATAGTCTCATAGGGAAAGCTGTTATTCCCGGGTATTTCCTATGAGGCCTTTTTAACACAGTCTCACATTCACCTTTCCAAAGGCTTGGAGCAGAGAAAATAGAGAAAAAAGACCACTCTCACCCTTCCGCTGTAGATACTGTTAGGGAACTCTCCTTTCTGGGCTGGGGACGTCACGGCCTTGCACACTGCCACTGTGGTTGCCCGTGTGACCCCTTTCCTCTGAATGCCATCTATTCAGGAGAGGTGTTACACTCAGAGACTGCTCTGCCACTGCAGTCTCTGGTTTCTCCTGTTTCTCCTGCCTTCCAGTATATTGACTCGGCTTGCGGTAGATGATGCAGGAGCTGAAAAAACTGCCAGCCCGTCTCTCACTCCGGTGCACTCGATCACAGGCAGCTGCAATCAGCTGTGCGCCTCCTGTTTGCACCGCGTCTGGTAGTCAGATTACTCGCGGATGGGTGGTCTGTTTGCGGGACTGTCCATGCACCTGTCAGACCTGAGTCCGACAAGCACCGCTCAGCTCACCGCGCCCAAGTGCTCTCTCTTTCTTCTCCCGCTATCCCCTTTAATCCTTGTCTACGAATGCAGTGATCCGCCAAGAACTCCAAGCTGCTGCCGCCAACACGTTTCTACCCTCTATGGGTCTTTCTCAAGGCACAGCTGGAGTCAGCATCTCCTAATTATTTATACCCTCCCTGAAAAAATCTGGTTTGCTTGTTCCGGGGCACTTCTATGCATGTTCCATGGTTCTCTTAAAGTGACCCAACTATTTCATATTTCTGGGGACATATTTCATGCTTACCACTATGTTAATTCCTCACAATTAAATACATATAGTACCCAACCATCCATCTTAAAATGCATATAAATGGCACAATCTATTAAAGTAAAACAAAACCCAAAACTGCATAAAATCGGGTACAATAAAAAAATCATGAACAAATTATGATGCACATAAATATCGCAGGGGGGAAGGCTGCATATCTCTATTACAAAAACCACTTCATCTCGAACTCTCCGTTCAGCCCATTCAGTTGCAGGGTATCTAGCTCATAAATCCAGCGCATTTCTGCGCATGCCAGATCACCCATTGTGTCCATTTTTCTCCAAGTTCCCTTTATGGAGTCAATTATTTTAAAGCTAATTATATTATTAGGGGAACATTGGTGTTCTTTTTTTAAAAAAAAATTTTTTTAAAATGTTCAGCCCAGTTGGCTCACTTGGTGGAGTGGTCCTGATGCGTCCTTGCTGGGCTTCATAATCTCTAGGGGGCTTATGCCTCTGAGTTTCCTGTTAAGTGGAAATGTAACCTTAATAAATATAACTATAGTAAAGCAGACTATACTTGTCTGGAAATGGGCTACATATCTACAGAGGAGGGAATAGGATACAAGAGTTTGTAGGCTTTATAATATTGATATTGCATTAGTGATTTACTTATATTGTTGGAATGTACTAGGACAATCTGAATGAAGTATATGTGTGTGTGTGTGCGTGTGTGTGTGTGTGCGTGTGTGTGTGTGTGTGTGTGTAGGAGATGAACCAGGACATAACAAATTGTTCACAAAATTGGGTACTTATGTAGTATCTGGGCTGCCGATTTTGTGATTGTATGCCTTACCTTAAGGCATACAATCAGATGCGATGCGATGCGATTCGATTCGATTTTGCATAGGATTCAATGTTAAGAAGGTCCTGTTCATTTCCCCACTATCCAAGTGGGCATAGAGTTGACTTTATATAGTGTGGCGAGCGCAGCGAGCCACCGAGCCCGAAGCGTGGCGAGCGAAGCGAGCCCCGCGAGGGGACGCATATTTCTTAAAAAGTATTCTGTGTCCCCTCGCGGGGCTCGCTACGCTCGCCACGCTACGCTCGCCACGCTTCGGGCTCGGTGGCTCGCTACGCTCGCCACAGGTTTATATCCAACTCCATGCCCACTTGGATAGTGGGGAAAGTAAAAGGACCCCTTTTCCCCATGGAATTCTATGTTAAAATGGACTCAGACCATTTTAACATTGAATCCTAAGGAAAAATCTTGACCATCGCATCGCATACGATTTGGTCGCATGCGATGCAATGCGATGCGATCCGATCCGATTTCTAAATCGGACGCCCAGATACTACATAAGTACCCAAAATGGTAATTGTTTAACCAATGTCACAACGACACTTTTTGTTATTTCTTTATAACACATAGCAATGTTAATTGATATTAGGTAATGTAATGTTGTTGCTTTCTCTTAAACTGCAAAACGAAATACAATTATTGAATTAGAATGCATTCAAAATATCCTGTATTTATATATACATATGTGACTTAATTATATTTTGTGGGACCATTACCTCCTGTAAAAAGATTTTAGCTTTTTATTCTGATTTTTGTGCTTGATGGTGGCTACTCATCTGACCCAGTTTTTTTGTTTTGTTGATCTTTACAATACTTTATGTAATCCATGATGCATATTTATGGTCCATTTTAATGTGTATTAATATCAATTTACATTCAATCTAATGTGCACGTTGATCCAGTGTATAATCATCTTCTTGATCCCAAGCTTTACATTTATTAACAATTAAATAGTGCTTCATTAAAGCAACACTATTTGGGAAATTCAACTCTTCTGTCTGTACATGGAACTAGCCAAAATATTGTGAGTTTTCTACAACCTTTTCAAGGGTAGATAAATATGGCTTATATGCGCACACAGTAGTACAGCATACATCCCAACTGTCCCTCTTACCGTGGGAACATCAGGTTTTTGGGGACGTTCCCGTGTCCCGGTGTCACGCGGTGGTGGGGGCAGTTGGGAGTCCCCCCAACCTGAAGAAAATAGACACTGTGCGCATGTGCACAGTGTCTATTCAGCGCTGCTGAGGGATGGAAAATGGGGGGCGCAGCCTTGGGAAACATTATCCCACAAGGCCACGCCCTGTTCTGAGGCCATGCCCCCTTTTCGGGTGTGCGTGGCTGTCCCGCTTCTGAGAGGCTACAAGTTGGGTGGTATGGTACAGCAGTTCTCAAACTGTGGGTCCTGACCCCAAAAGTGGGTCCCAACCTTCTCAGTATGGGGTCTTGACTCCATGTGGCTGACCATCAGGCTGATGACTTCTCTAATCACAGTCAGTGATACAAGGAGTCTGAATAATCTGTTGCGTTGTCTGTTATTTTAGACTCCTCCCATCATATTGGGAAGATGTATCAAGCTTTAAAAATTGATAAAGTGGAGAGTGATAAACAAGCAGCCAATCAGCTCTTAACTGTCATTTTACAAACCCAGCCTGTAGCATGACAGGTAGGAGCTGATTGGCTGGCTGTTTATCACTCTCCACTTTTTGAAGCTTGATACATCTGGCCCTTTGTGTCTCCACAATGCTGCCATGTATGTGCTGTCGGCTGCCTATACTTGTGATGTGATGTGGAGACCTTCTGCAGTAACTTGCTGGGGTCCTGTAATTATTTTTATTGTCTGATGGGGTCCCAGAGCAAAATAGTTTGAGGACCCCTGTAGTACTACATACAGAAATATTGCCATGGATGCTTGTGATATATTGTCCATATCAAGGCAATACAGTAATGGGCAGCCAGGTTACAGAAATGTGGATATAAGAGAGTAAAAGAGGATTTTATATGACATTGCATGAATACACTATTTATACTGATAAAACTTGCAAATACATCTTCAGGTTTTATGTAAAGTCCCTACTACAAGCCCTATGTACCCTATAATGTTTCAAGTGTAGTGAAACTATAAGTACCCTGATCCTCCCCATTTCCTCCATCTGCCTCCTCCTGAGTGACTGAGTACTACAGGCAAGGTGGTCCAGCGCTTGCCGCTGGGGGATGACATCGTAATCTTGAAAACTAAAGGGGCAAGACTGGAAGTGGGAGTAGCAATAAGTGATTGGAGGAGTCAGGATACTTTCCTATTCCCCCCTCCCCCCCCCTTCCTCTAAAGGAAAAGTCTAAATCCACTACTGCATCTAATTGTGCCATGAATATTCTATAGTGTTTGTTTTACACATGGTGAGTTGTGGGCTATAAGGTTACTGCAGTTTCTATGTTTATTATCCTGATGACAATGAAGCAAAATACATTGAAAGGTTGGAATATCTGTTGCCTGCTTGCATTATTTGCCTAATCGTGAAAGGCGTGGCCATGCATTAATAGAATGCATTACAGAAAAAATAACACTTTAAGCATCTCTCTGGCCATACCTCAGCCCAGCACACAGAGCGGGATGCGGTCATTTGGTCTACTGCATTATGGTTGACAGTCATTAGGTCGAATCCATTAGGTAGACATGCTAAAAGGTCGACATGACTCTAGGTCGACATGGGAAAAGGTCGACATGATTCTAGTTCGAAAGGTCATTAGTTCGACAGGTCATTAGTTCGACAAGGTCATTAGTTCGACATTGTCTATGTCGACATTCACAAGGTCGACATGGAGTTTTTCACTGTTTTTTGAGCCAACATGTGCCGACAGGCGGTATTTCATGCCCTACCATCCACTAGGGCGTGGTGGGAGAATAAAATAGTGTGCCGAGCGTAGCGAGGCACCGTGCCCGACGCATAGCGAGCGCAGCGAGCGATGCGAGGGGATGCAGTGCACTTTAAACTGTGTCCATGTCGACTGTGTTGACATTCAGGTAAAAAAACAGTGAAAAACCCCATGTCGACCTTGTGAATGTCGACATAGACAATGTCGAACTAATGACCTTGTCGAACTAATGACCTGTCGAACTAATGACCTTTCGACCTAGAATCATGTCGACCTTTTCCCATGTCGACCTAGAGTCATGTCGACCTTTTAGCATGTCGACCTAATGGATTCGACCTAATGACTTTCGACCATAATGCAATAGACCAAATGATCCCAACCCCACAGAGCATGTGCTGGGTTTAGAAGAGCTGCTGCATCTGCTGCTGCCAGGTAACTCAGGCCCCTGTGTGCTCCTCCATCAGACCTGACCTCAGGTAATTAGTAAAAATGTAACAAACAAACGAAAGTAGTCCCAAGGCGCAGTCTAGATTCCTGCTGCCACACAAATATGAAGGCGAGGATCACCCCACATTCCTCGGGGATAAGATGTAACGATGTAAGGTAATAGATGTGTTGGCGCTGGAATCTTTTGTCAGACTGACGGAACAGGTCAGTGAGCAGCATCTTTTCACTTCTCACTCACAGTGAGAAGATGCGGCTCACTGACCTGTTCCGTCAGTCTGACAAAAGATTCCAGCGCTAACACATCTGTTACCTTTCATCGTTAAAAACCCTACACTCGAACAGGCACCTACAAGTTATCTTAGGAAACGGTACATACTATTAGCTTACCCTATGACCCTGTTGAATATCCACATTAGATTGATCCAGTGGATTAAACAGACTTCCGGTGATTAACCCCGCCACTATCAATAGCCAGCACTATATATACATCCACCATGCACAATCACTTTCCAGCCTTGAATAAGACAGCCTAGTCTGTCGAAACACGTTGGTGGAGAGAGAGTGTGCTGTTCCTGTACCTATTGGGTGACCTGGCCTGCGGTTAGTGGCCATATACTGCTGTTCAGGTACCGAATTTTTATCCAGGTCACTGATCACCTATGCATTTTATGTTTAAATAAAATCCTTTGAAACTGAGAATTGATCTCTTCCGTTTTATGCCATTGACCACCGCATACCAATTTCTGGGAAGGATTAGAGACACCTAATTGAAGGTCATTATTATTTATTTATTTACAGTTTCTTATATAGCACAGCAGATTCCATTGCGTTTTACAATAGTAGACAGTGATAAAACAAACTGGGTTTGTTTTAAACAACAGACAGACTTGGAGGTAGGAGGGCCCTGCTGCAAGCTCATCTTTTTTTTACATTTGAGTGAGGTACGACATTTGACCACATGAATATTGGAGATGTGGGTTTCCCATCTATCCACACCATATCGGTGTCCCTGACTGTCATAAAGATACCTTTATATGTTTGAGCACCACCGCCATTGTGTGAGTGAGGGTATGCTATCTATAATCGGGCTACCTCTCCCTGTGTTGTTTAGAACATAACCATTTAGCAATACACTGATACAACTTTTCCATCATTTTCTGTCTCCGACTCCTATATGTTTATGAGGAATTCTAGATGTCGGTATACTCATTATGAAAATGTGGGGATTGATGGCCTGACAAAAGACTCCAGCACCAACACATCTATTACCTTTCATCGTTACCCAGGTAATTAGTACCCTGGCCCCAGTTAACTGCACCACTGTATGTATATGTGTGTGTGAGAGAGAGAGAGTGTATGCATAGGAGGATATCTTCCAAATCCGCTTTGACTGCTAGTCCATAGTTTATACAACTGCTGTATCACTGGACACGTACGTCTAGCTTACACACTTGGGTTCAGTTTTCTTTTTTTGAACTTTTGTTTCAAAAACTTTCACCTCTACAAATAGTTTTGTCTCTTCAGTATTTTCTTTACGGGTTTCTCCTGCCTTCCCCTATTTGTTTTTCTCCTGGTATTTGAATTCATGAATGAGTTTTACCTAGTTTCCTTCCTTTTGATGAAAACACAATCATTAAAAGATAAACAAACATTCATCTAACAGTTTTATCAAACAGACTTTTGCCTAATAGTCCTGAGAGGAAACAGCCCTCCTTCTAGAGGTCATCAGAACCTACACATCTCTTTCATGCAACGCTTGACACTGCTGACCCCAAAGTCCTGAAATTGACTTGAAGTATCTCCTATCCATTTCCTATACAACTAGTCCAGACTTCAATGTATATACCTGTGAAATTTATTTAGAAAAAGACCTGCTGAGGATACCATATTTAATTAGGTGAAGAGAATTCATAGGAAGATGAAGGTGGACCTACATTTTTTGGACCCTGGAGCTTGAACTGTTACGGGGGCCCCTTCGCAACGAGCAACAATAAGGTAATATCCAACAAAATCCAAATTACATTGCTGCCCATGTAAGGACAGAACGCACCGCTGATACCGATTTAGGGCTCCCTCCCTCAAAATATCCATAGCAATATTTTTCCATTCCTAATTTATGCCCCTCACATTTGTTGTTTTTCCTCCTTATATTCTATTACAGTACATTAGTTTAAGGTTCAAAGATAGAGACATGAACATAAGAATATAGAAAAGACATGAATAAGTCTTTATTCTACCTTGGGTGGTGATTGTTCCATCTGATCACATGTTTGGAAACTGCTGTCCACTGATTTGTGGGACAGCTGGATACAATTTTTTATGGTGGCGCACAAAGCTGGTCTTTTGGAAATATGTATACTTTTACCCCACTTATTTATATCCTGCAATGTGGGACCTGCAAAGCCAAAGATTGCTCCAAACTATTATGCACATGTACATTTTAAAGTGACCGTGTTAGGCTGCTGGTGAAGTAGAGAAAATCCCAGAAGAGATGTTAGAGCTCAACTTTGTGAGTTGTGGCACAACTGAAACCTGAATTCCAGAAAACATGACCTGTTGGTAATACTTGAGGATTCAATGTCTAGCTACTATCTCTACTTCCTCCTTATGATAACAGTCATGACAAACAGAAACAGAGAAAACACACAAGAGAGAATATACAGAGACTACGCAGTACCAACACTTACATTCCCATAACAATCACACACAAAATGAACAGTAAAATCAAAGTCTACTCTGTGCTTATTAAATTGTAAGCAGGCAACGTAATAGACAAAACACAAACCCAATAAAAACCAATTAATACAATACTCAAGCCAGTGACGGAACTTGTGAGTGGTTGGCCCAGGTGTAAAAATATAATCTGGGCCCCCCTCCTCCACTCCAACCCAAGTTCACAAAATGACACACAGAAGTAGGTGGCAGAGGTGGGCCCCTTAGTCCTCAGGGGCCAAGGTGCAATGCACCTGCTGCACCATTGGTAGTTCAGCCTCTGACTCATATCTTCTAGCTGCTCTCTCTTTCTCCCTGCAGGTGAATGTGTGTACATACTGTATACTGTAACGCATTTACAGACTTTGAAGTAACAATAGCTGATCAGTAGTTTTTGATTGGCCTCTGTAGTCACGTTCACCAGTTTTTTTGTGCAGCACCTATTTTGTACCATGTTGTGAAACAGCCTCAACAAAGCTCAAATTCATTTGGCAGTCCAATGTAGTGCCTGGTGAAACCAGGTTGTACCTGGAGAAACATGTAATTAGTTGTGGTTTCACAAGGTAGGATTTTTTGAAGGATTCAGGTAACCCATTACATGTGAGAGACTAACCTCATCCCCAAGTAAGCTAGAACATGGTCATCACTATGAAGAAGCATTGTATGCCAGTGATATGTACACCCATCCATAGGTCTTTTGGGACTATTGATGGCTTGTAACTATTTTATTGATTTTTTAAAAGGAATTCCCAACTACATACTGCAACTTATTGTTGAGCTATTATTGGAATCAATCACATTCAGATTATATCTACTCGCATGTTATATGTTATTGTTTTAAATAAAATAATAATAATAATAATAATAATAATAATGATTTATTGCATTATACTTTATATGCTGATTACTATTATCACTGCAACTCAACTGGGTACCACCTCACTCAGAAATTGGGGCCAATTTGCCATATGTTTGCAATTAATTAGGCGTTAAACTTACTTATACTTGTGTCGTGTCCCTTTGGGCATGAATACACAGCCCTGGGATATGATATGACAGTATAGGATTCTCAAAAGTAGGGACAAGACATTCGACACTAAGACTCCCTATATTTTGCACTAAGGCTCACGTTATAGACTTGATATAGAGGTGCGCAAAACTCATGCACAAGCAGTGGTGCAAGTAGATTTTTTTTCTTGGTGGTACTGATAGCCTCCACCAAAAATGGGCGTGGCCATGTGTCATGAGGGGGCGTGGTCACACAAAGCTAGAAGAGTGACTAAATGACAATAGTGGCGTGGCATCAGGAGACAGGGAATGAGAAACATGGAATGACTGGGGGTGGGTTGGCTCTTGCTTGGGGGAGAGCCGGGCAGCTTGTGCTTACAATTGTGGAGCCTGCTCTTCATGCTGTCGGGGCAAATCATAAAGCTGGGTGTGCGGGCTGCGGATGTATTATATTTAGACTTAAAATAAAAATAGAATTTACAGTGGGTCAGGGGGTAAGTGGTACTGCGTACCTGCAACATATTTCTTACAGGTACTCCGTACCACGCCGTACCCCCTTACTTGCAACACTGTGCACAACACTTGCATACAATCTCCCCCTTACAGTTACAAACACTGTGCACAAGTAAGATAACTCACGGGTTCTCAAGAAAAGCCAGTTTCGGCAATCCATTTGTGTTCTTCTGTCTGATAGACTGATCAAACTCTGCGACACCTACTTTTATTATCTGCGCATTGTGCTGGTGGATCTGATCCCTCCACCATTGGGCATCATTGACTCTTCGAGCAGCCCTAGGCTGGTGAAGATTCCCCCATGTAACTTACTTTAAATATATCTACTGTGGATCTGGTGCTGAGAAAGAGATTACAATACACACCTTTGACACCACGTCACCCAGGGATAACAATTGCCATCTCAATTCATATCAATTTCATATGCAGCTGCGTACACCATTGACTCATGATTTGCCCTTGTACAGTAAGGGCTTCCTATTCTTTTTCAAAGTAGCAAAAATAAAATAAAATAAAAAGCTCAGTTGTACAAACATCCTATCTATACTATTTCATTTCTAATATAATATAACTACCGTAGATCTCGTCTCAATAATGTTTTCCATTGAGCTATGTTTCATCTAACAGAACAGTACCACGATCTTGTCTGTCACATCATTAGACCACACCAATGTTGGTGCCAAGTAAAAGCATGGCCTAGAGTCAAGGGAGATGGCACATGAAACAGATTCTTCCTTTATTTTGTTTAGACACACACTCCTTAGAGGTGTCCTTTGATGTATGGGTGTGAATTGGCTCTCCAGCACCTGCTTAATGTTTTTATGAGTTGGAACTATGCTCAGCAGCAGTTGGAATGATCATGTTAATAGCATTGTGTCGCCAATTGAGTATTTTAAATGCAATTTACATCTGTTGTAAAGAGTGAGAATTCAAAACACTGAGAATTATTGGGGCCAAACATTATTGTAGATGTCTAAACTATGTACTGAATCATTGAGAGGAAAACAGACACGTAATGAGAGAGACCATCCAAACATATTGTACTCCCAAAGCATAAAATAGCACCACCAAATTATGCTTTTCCAAAACATTTAAATGGTCAGTTAGAGGGTCAATGAAAATGGAGCATACATGCTGGTAATCGGTGATGTCACTTAACATTAAGATAAGAACCACTGCTGATAGTGAATCATTGGGCAATGATGGAACCATAATAATGAATTCATCTAGCACCGACTCTGGTTTTGGAGATTTAGATCAAGCACCAGTACTTCCTATTACTGTCTCCTCAGCAGTGGCGTAAGTTCGTCCCGACAAGTTAAATATTGGTGCCCCCCAAATAGCTTAATCAGCAAGGTGTCTGTCTCCAGTAAGACAGGTCATAGGTTCTTATAAAGGCTGTGACACAAAACAGGATGTTAGGAGTAAGAGTCAGCCACAGAAGCGATATCGGGGGCTTTCAGTTAACTGATTCAAACTGGCAGGGGAGTAGAGGTGCCCACATGGGAGCAGGAGCCCGGTGGCAGATGACTCCATTGCCTCCCAGAGTTAGGCATCTGCTCCTCAGTATTAATAGTGCCAGACACTTGTGGTTCTAAATCTGGCCTCGTTGATCCATTCTCTGAGTTTGCAGCATAGCATAGATTGGCAGTTCTTTGGCACCCAACTCCTTTAGTTGTTAGAATTGCTACATTAAATTACTCTAGGGCTGTTTTCTTATCTGCTATGCACCATGTAGATCACGGAGCCTTAAAAATATAGTCCTATTTACACTAATGCATCATGTTATATTATTGAGTTGCAAAGTTGGTTCTGGCATTGACACTTCTGCTTCATCAGAAGTAGAAGAGTTTGCACTTTTCCTGCCACACTTCTGAAAAGGACAAACTTCATATATGCCTATTACGCTAGGTGTAGACTCAAGTCTTCTTGTAATAAGCCTGACTGTTTGTATACACTACTATTCCTGTGCCACAATCACAGCACAGAGAACACATGGACAGATTGGAAGTGACATTTGCTCCCAGAGAAAGGCCTATTAGGTGGCCTTGGCTTGTCCAGTGCATGATACTGTATTTGCACTAGCATTTACAGGTTGTTACATGTGTAAAACCCTGTTGTTCAAGGTTTCACTCACAGAACGTCACACAATTAAAGCTTGAAGCCACAAACTAAGCTGTGTAGCACATGCTGGTGTTGCCCTGACAAATCGGTGTCACAAGAAATAAAAACTGCTCTGGCAGTCACATGCCTGCGTGGGGCAGGATCAGCTTGATATAAAAGGAAAAGAGCGGCACTTGGCTGAGGAACCTGTGTGAGGGCAGCCTGATGTGACTGTGGGTAGTCCAGCAGCAGCTAGCGCTCATGTACCCAAAGTGTCAGTGGTGAAACCAAGAGACATGGCTGGGGAAGGTCCCAGCATCCTATCAGCCACAGAGAGGAATGGCAGATCTGTATTCTTCCTGGCTCAGAGGCTGGGTTGAGCTGGAGTCCTTTCATTACAGGTAGTAACAAGCAAGGCATGAGTATGCACTTGTAGCAGGACATTTTCAACCTTGTCTTAATCCTGGGACAATACATTCATGGTTGAGGTACATGTAGTATAATGTTACAGTCTGAACTTTGCACCGATGAACAGCGTGCTCAGGATTTCTGTCGGGACTTTGTCAGTGTTAGTGAAGCCTCATTCTTGGATGAAACAATGACTGCAGAAGTTCCAGGAAGAATTTAAACCAACTCAGCCTCTTGTCGCAGATGGCGGGGCTCCTGACTTTGCTGATGTGTATGCTGTATTGGAAATTCGGTACTTATGTAGTACCAAGGCGCAGACTAAGCAATTTGCTTAGTGGGCTATTCTGCATAAGGAAATCGCATCGCATCACATGTCCTGTTTTAGTGCCATAAGATGCGTGCGATGCGATCTTCCTAAGTAATTTATTCACTGCTCTCTCGCCCCGGGCTTATCGCATTAACTTTACTACACTGCAATGACATGCAGTGTGATTTTTAGGCAACTCCCCCACTATCCATGCCACCCCGAAGCGTGGTGAGCGGCAGCGGAACACGTCCTCTCAACCTTTTCATACCCCCACTATCCACATCGGCGTGGAGTTGATTTTATATAGTGTGGAGAGCGCAGCGAGCCCCGCGAGGGGACGTGGATGACTTTACATGTTTTCCACGTCCCCTCGCGGGGCTCGCTGCGCTTGCCACGCTTCGGGCTCGCTGTGCTCGACACACTATATGAAATCAACTCCATGCCAAAGTGGATAGTGGGGGTATGAAAAGGTCGGGAGGACGCGTTCCGCTGCTGCTCGCCATGCTTTGGGGTGGTGTGGATAGTGGGGGGGTTTTAGGAACACATTCACACCAGCCATACCATACATCTGACACAGTAATGAGGACATGTGTTAACATTAAACTGTAAATTTAATTAATAATTTTTAATCAATAAAACACAATAATTAATGACATTTGCAAACAATAATCAAGAGAAGTAACAACAATAATGACAATTCATGAAGAAAAAAACAGAAAAATTCAGTCACTATGAAGGCAGTGTCTCAGTCTCCGTCGCCAGCGCGACGGAAACCCTGTCCGTCTCCGCCTCAGGGAGACGGACAGGGTTAGGGGGGTTAGGGGGGGTGTGGGCAGGTGGCGGGGACCCCGGGTTACCACCGGCAAGCCGGCGGGGACCCGAGGGAAAGGATGGAAGCGCCGTCGGAAGGGGACGCGCGTGCCTCTCGTGCGCGTGTTTCCTTCTCGCCATCGATATGGCGCTGGCGGGGGATGGCGGCTGGCGTCGCCAGCGTCATCCCCTGCCAGGATGAGCCGTACTCCATCTGTAAGCTCTCATGAGCAGGGCCCGCTCTCCTCATGTACTTTTGTTAGAATATCTACATCTCTGCCCCCCTGATTGCTCCAGTGTCCTGTTCCCTGATGTAACTATCCTTATTTACCATGTACTTGTCCTAAATTGTCTTGTACTGTCATTCGTTATTTGTTTTTTGGTCATTTATGTATTGTTAGGCGCTGCGGAAACCTTGTGGCGCCATATAAATAAACGATAATAATAAATATAAAATACATGGGTGTTTTCTCTGTGCGAGAACTAAACAAGGAAAAAAGCAAAGCTATACCTTTAGATATAAAAAATAATTAAGAATTGGATGATCTTTACAATATATTTAATAAATGTAATAACACAATTTACAACATGTTAAAAACAAGGAAGAATCCCAGAAAGACCCCACTTCCACACTATAATGTAGCAGCAATAAGAGGAGAGTCCGTTCCTAGTATTCCCAACAGTAAATTAAAGTAAAACAATAGTTACCACTCCTGGCTGGTTAGGCGAATATGTTGATGGTATAGTCCATAGGTCCAAGTGGTCGGCCCAAATTTTTGTCACAAGTTACCAGTCCACTGGATGTAGAAGGAAAAGAACTTTGATGGATAAGTCCCAATTGGCCAAAAGGAGTGGTACCTGATGGATGTTGGTTTAAAAGATGTAGGGTGCCCCAAGGTGGAATGCGGGGTCACAAAGCAAAGCTGGATCCTGTTGGGCTGGTCCGGACTTCAATCCTTGTTTGTGGTGGTGGAGAGAGGGCCAGTACTGCCTGTGTCTGTGAGAGAACTGCTTTAATGGTAGCGCTGCAATTTAATTTGTGTTTATGAAACATTCTTATGAAACTGTTGACATTGTTACATTAATAACTTATGAAAGGAAACCACTTTACCATAAAAAGTGATCCATCGTATTAAAAATAAATAAAAAAAAACACTACAACAGGCGGACTGTTTGCCAATGCCAAAGATTTACTTAATGTCTAGGCTGACCATGCCTCTTTATGATTGTTCATAGTATACCTAAAAGAGCCAAGCTGTATTTAATCCAAGGCTATACTGAATATAATAGAGTTGCGCTATTGATTAACCACTTGTCTGGAGTGACAGACAGGACTTTCCTTGACACCAGGGCCCTTATTCTGGTTGGTGCGGTAATATCCTAGTGCGTTCATGCCGCCGATGTTTTGTGTCTGCGCATGTGCAGAGGCGTCTCTGCGCATGTGCGAGCCGGACGCACGGCAACATTCCGCATGAAATGTGTACACTACGAACAGGGGGTGGAGAGGGGCGTGAAGGGCAGTTTGGGCTCATTACCATATGTTTACAAACGGTGTTTCATGGGCGTTCCCATGAAAACGCTGGGCGTACGTATGGTAATGCGGTCGTGACGCACGTGTAGGGGGCGGACATATGACATCGCCGGATGTCAGCTGCCCGCCCAGATCCCTGCTTTTGCACGGAAAAATGTCCGTGTGGTCTGAGGTTGCGGGAGCTGGTGGACCACTCGGTCCTGCATTCGATGGTCTGCGACCATCGAATGATGGGGGAGGTTCCCTGAGATGGAGGAGGCGTATTCCGTGAAAAATACACATGCGGTCCGTTCGGCCAGCTTCTTACCGCATACGGACGGAGTTGGTGATCCGTATGGAAGGCGGGGTTTCGCACGCACGGTCCTGGCCGCATATTCGGATCTGGCCGCACCGATCAGAATAAGGGCCCAGATCACAAACAAAGCTTTCAGCAGTTGCCACTCTCAGATAGACCTCCCAGCCTTCTGCTTGCTTGTTCCCACCACCAGTGACTGTCATGCTGCCAATACTGTAACTGTTGTTTTACACCTGAAATGTAACAGAAACAGCCTTCAGTTTTCCTGTGTATATTGGGAGGTTACAGAGAAGCCACCAGGAAAATGTAAGGCAGAGATGTTGTGATGGTCTGATCATCAATTGTCTGAGGATTTTAGAAGAAATAAAATCTGTGCATATGTTTTAAATGGATTGAACATAATTCTATAATAAAAAAGACAATTTCTGGGTGGTTTTTTTTGGAAAACATTTTTACCATTTAAGTGGGTTAAAACATAATTTGTGTGTTTATAGCATCTGGAGAACGGAACCCTTTACTTCTCTGTCAAAAAGTAACTAGACCTATTCCCCTTAGGTGAGCAAGAAAGAGAATGAGAGGAGTGATAGAAGGTGTCAGGGAGAGAGACCATGAGATAGAGAATGTCAGAGGGGGAGATGTACTAAACCTTGAAAAGTGATAAGATGGAGTGTGATAAACCACCAACCAATCAGCTCCTACCTGTTATATTTCAAATCCAGCCTGTGACATGGCAGTTATGAGCTGATTGGCTGGTGGTTTATCACTCTCCATTTTATCACTTTTCAAGCTTAGTACATCTGGCCCAGAGAGAGAGAGAGAGTGGCAGAAGAGAGTGAGGGAGACAGTGCGTCAGGTAGAAAGATAGTGAAACATACTTGCCTACCCTCCCGGATAGGTCGGGAGGCTCCCGAATTTAGGTCCCCTCCAGGCCTCACGGGAGGGGGTAATAGTGCACACTGATCTAGTGCAACAGCAAAAGCAAACAGGACACTGGCATGCATTAAAAGGGGAATGGATTCAAGGGATGCCAATGTGATAGTGCCTCTTTACAAGGCATTGGTGAGACCACACTTGGAATATTGTGTTCAGTTCTGGGCACCGCACCTTAAAAAGGACATAAATGAATTGGAACAGGTACAGTGAAGGCGACTAAGCTAGTAAAAGGTCTTGTATCACTAGAATACAAAGATAGGTTAACCAGGCTGAATATGTTTTCACTGGAGAAACAGAGGTTGAGGGGAGATGATTAGTATGTTCAAATACAGGATTGGGAATCATATGGAACTGGGAGATGATTTGTTCACTAACAGGCCTATACTTAGGACACGCGGGCATGTACTGAGGCTCGAGGAAAAGAATTTCCATACTGAATTAAGAAGAGGATTCTTCAACATTAGAGCAGTAAAATTCTGGTAGTTCAGCAACTACCATTAATGAATTTAAATCAAACCTGGATGCATTTTTGGCCACTAAGGGAATCCTATAGATATGACTACTCAAGTCAGTAGTTACAAGTTAGATAGGTTGAACTCGATAGACTAATGTCTTTTTTCAGCCTTAATTACTATGTTACTATGTTACTGGGAGATGTTATCCTACTGGGTGGTAACTTTTAAATAAGTAATGTGCTGGGAGATATATTGAACTAGATAGCAACTACTGGAAAGGCAGAAAGTCCCAGCACAAACTCTACCCAGAGTAGAGAGCTACATAATGGACACCCTCCACAACAATCAAGTGGCAGCTTGTACTCAAGCCATAACAAATACATTGGCTACTATGACATTTATAAATTGGTGATGCACTGTATGTGTAATGTTTATGTGTCATGTTGCTCATTTAGATGATCACAAAACTCATTTGAAACATAGCACATATTTTTACAACATTACAGCCAAAATTGAGCATGTTTCCTATTGTGAATATTTCAAATGATTTCAATATTTATATATTAACAGGTTTATTGCACATGAGATTCCACGGGTGCCTCAGTGAGTATGTAAAACATCCAAGTGAAGCAGAGGACTTCAGTGGTAGTGCACCAAATTTCCCTAGAGCCACACGCTGTCTCTTGTATAATAAATCACTTGCACAAGACTGTTAATTATATTCTCCTCCCCTGACATTTTCTATATATATAGAGCTGTAGCCTACATGTTTTTAATCTGTAAAAGAAAACCCAATTTCTGCCCCACTTTTGTGGAACGTGTTGAACACAATATTCTCTTTGCTGTATTTTGGCAACTTTTTAAGCTTTTGTTACTACTATCTATAACCCAAAAAATATAATATTAAAATTTTATGCAAAAAGAACAAATAGCATATACCAGGAAAAACATGTGCAAAACAAATACTTATATATATATAGTGATCTTCGCTTCAATAATTTTAATTATTCTACTAATCCTATTGTGAATAAACGCTTTAAGATGTTTTAGAAATTTGGCCTATAGTTTTCACTGATTTTGGCAATATTGGCACAGCATCTGACCCCTGGCTGGTAGAAGCAGGGTCATTCAGTTACCCCAGTGGCTAAGGGGATTACCAGTAGTATAATATGTGACCTCAAATTGGACAAAGGTCACAATCAGGGTCACGGTCACTCCAATGAGGGCCAGATAAGAAAAATATGTTGATTTTTATTATTTTTATTATTATTAGAATTTAATCTCTAACGAGCAGGGCCCTCTCTCCTCATGTGCTTTTCTAAGAATATATCTCTGCCACTGTTATAATTGCCTCATTGTCCACTGCTGCAACTGTCTTTTATTAACCATTTACTTGTCCTATTTAAATAAATGATAATAAATGTTTGAACATACAGTATTATGCAATATAGATATATACATACAGTATTATGCTTAGGATCCTGTCTCAATGGTAAAAGTGGGGGAATTCTAAGGGTGTATAAAGTCCATGAATAGAAAATATTTATAGGGTCCTGAATCATGCCAGCACCTGTCGGGCATTGCTCGCTGATCGGCATTTCATGCACACTGTGCAAACATCCCGGAACTAAGATGGCCGAAAAACATTATTAAACAAGGCCCAGAAATATAAAGAATGAAAGTTTATTCAAAACAAAGTAAGTGCGATTTTTTCACTTATATACCATGATAAAATAAATAGTAATCATCACAGATAAATAACATAAAAATGCATAAAAAGCAGCTAAGATATAGTTATAAAAGTACAAAATGGTTTAAAAAAAAAAAAATAGAGCCCAGTATATTATGAGTATGTTTATAGTAGAAATGGTGTTAATTCGAACATCGTTTAGGCCCCTGGGTACAAGAGTTCCCAATTGGTGAATCCATTGCATCTCTGCTTTTGATAACCGTAGCTAAATATCGCAAGATCTCCAACTAGGTAATACTTGTTGGATGCCCCAAAAATTAATTAAGCAACATTCTTTTAACCCATGATGTGTTTTAAAATGTCCAGACATCCTATTTGTGTATGCGTCAGCTGATGTGCTCACCATGGGGGGGTTGCTGGGAGGGATCCAATTGGATCCCTTTCATCAGAAAAATGTGAAGATTGTAAGCTTGCGAGCAGGGCCCTCCTATCTCTACGTCGGTTTGTTACTACCCAGATTGTTTTATCACTGTTTCCAATTGTAAAGTGCAACGAAATCTGCTGTGCTACATAAGAAATTGTAAACAATAATAATAACAATAATAAATGCCCATGTGTTTAAATTGTGCAACCCCTTTCAAAGATGTCATTGCCCACCACATCCAAGCTCCGGAATCTATCGCATTCCAAGGCTTGGTGCATATGTGGTATGTGGCCAGACCTCCAAAAATAGCATTTTTGGAGGTTTGGCGTGGAAAAAATCTTCGCTGTATTCCGCCCTTTAGCTGTATCCATTTCTATTTTCAATGAAAATTAACCATATATTTATTATTTTTCTGCAATAAATCTAATTAGTTTTACTTTTTATTTGCTCATAATTCTTCATTCATCATCTGAACACTTTGTGTTACGTACAGTATTAGCTCTGGCAATCTCTGTAGGAACATGGTCACCCTATTATTGTTAGTGTTAGGCACTATACCAGAAGGAATGCCATCTTTACAGTTATATAGAGCGTCATGTTAACCTTGACCAACTTCATTTTCATGAACAGTGCCATAATAACCAGTAAATACCTAATGCCTAATGCACTTAGTACATTGACCACTTATATGTATTTACAGTTAAATTAAATAAATTGAAGAGATGACATGTTGAAGATTATATAAATATCTGAACCACTAAACATTAAAATAGAGTTAAACTGAGCGAGCACATTTCATTGTGGGTTTTTGCCAAACCAAAGCTTTGAATGCTTGGTCAGCCATGTTGACATTAGGTTACGTTTTGAACCACAAAATATTGTCCCTTCCAAACAGTGCTGACGGCCACACTCCTTTCCCTTAATGTAAAAATATCATGTTTATATCCATAACCTGTATCCAGGTTTATGTTAGGTATGGCTCCTGCTGCAAGGAGAATTTAACTACTCCATGCTGGCAGGCACTCCCACACTTGGACACTTTTTGGACAGGTTTCACTCTGTGTGAGGGCTACCACCCTGGCAGTGCATCCATCCCGTGCAGTGCTATGGTATCAGGAGCTGACTAACACTGCAGGCGGAGGTGGTTCCCTCTCACTCATCTTATCTCTTTCTTTCCCTAGCGTTTTCTATGCTCCCCTCTCACCCTCAGTAGAAGGAGTATTGGATCTATAACGCCTGGTCTTTGTCTATACACACACACATATTGTTGAACTAAGAACCAAACCTGCTCAACTCTAGTTTAAAAAATCAGCATAGATAACTTTATTTCTAATCGACTAACAGGTGACATGATTTCAAGGGACATTGTATAGTGTACAGACAATGTCTATGTCAACTGTGATTACGGTGTGCGGCAAGGAATCATTCAATGCTCACTGACCATAGAATGCTTTCTACTGTGCTCGCAGATGTAAGACATCTTGTTCTGACCCCGTGGTTGCCACAAATTCCTGTTGAGGAGCACCGCAACAGGAAGTTGCGGCAACCACGTGGTCAGAACGCCGTGACGTGGATACCGGCAACATGCATGGCACATAAGGTGCTATGAACAGGACATGAGAACTTGTTATTAATACAGCGTCATGACATAGTAGGATTGTGAGAAACACATGAATTAGGGATTGGCAATTAAGGAGTGTTATAAACCGGACACTGGAGAGAGTCCACACACCTTGAAAAATATCCACAAAGGATCGAAACGCGTCGGTGGGAACTCTCTCTACAAGCTACACCAGTGAGGACAAATAATCGGAGGGATGGAAAGGACATAGATTTCAACCTGGGATACGAGACAGGGCCCCAATCTCTTCCTTTTTTGTATAAAACATCATTCTATGTCCTGACCGTTTTTTTTTTTTTCAGTTAAAGTGTCCCACTGTATGTTTTTTAAAAAAAATTGGAAATAAAGAATACTTGTTTTTAACTTAATTCAGTATCCATATCCAGTCTGTTTGACCATATTTTGGGAAAGAAGATACGTGAGGAGAAAGACCCACCATGCTGTTATTCAATGTCTCTATGTGAGTAAATTGTTTAGGGTTTTTTACCCAACTATACTTCAAAGAAATTTCGGTTTGTGGTACACTTTGGGGGGTGTGAGAGGCACTATAAACTCATTCATTTAGTGAATGTATTTTAAAGGGGGACAATACCCCGATAAAATAATATATATCATATATCTTAAGAAACCCGATTATTGTTTTCTGAAGGAAAAACCTGTACAAACAGTATTACACGAGGAGAGTTGCTCATTCTCTTTTCCTCTTGTCTTTTCATATACTGTATATATTCCTCATGGAGTAATCGGCTGAAAGAAGCACAGCAGGATCAACCAACCTTACAGGGGAATACTATCCACTTATTAGAAAGCGCCCATATTCACATGTTAAGATAATCTTATTATTACACTAGTTCGCCAATCCCGCTCGCACCAAGTTTCTGCACATGCTCATAAATGCTTATGCCCATGCGGTGTTTCTAAACATTGCTCTGCCATGCGTTTGCTAAGGAGAATAACCTCCCTAGTGTGACCTTAGCAGCTGAGTTCCCTTGTAGGTAATATTGAACTCCCTGGTTCCTGTAAATCTTTGCTCTTTGTTACTCAGCTGACTTCCAGTTATAGTGGTACTCAGCCCAGTGCACGGTGCTTCCAGTTATATGGTACTCAGCCCAGTTCATAGTGTTTCCAGTTATACCGGTACTCAGCCCAGTTCATAGTGTTTCCAGTTATAGTGGTACTCAGCCCAGTTCATAGTGTACCCAGTTATACCAGTACTCAACCCAGTTCATAGTGTTTCCAGTTATACCAGTACTCAGCCCAGTTCACAGTGCTTCCAGTTATACGGTACTCAGCCCAGTTCACAGTGCTTCCAGTTATCAGTTATATCAGTATCCAGCCCAGTTCATAGTGTTTCCAGTTATATCGGTACCCAGCCCAGTTCATAGTGTTTCCAGTTATACCGGTACTCAGCCCAGTTCATAGTGTTTCCAGTTATACTGGTACTCAGCCCAGTTCATAGTGTTCCCAGTTATACCAGTACTCAACCCAGTTCATAGTGTTTCCAGTTATACCTGTACTCAGCCCAGTTCACAGTGCTTTCAGTTATACGGTACTTAGCCCAGTTCACAGTGCTTCCAGTTATCAGTTATATCGGTATCCAGCCCAGTTCATAGTGTTTCCAGTTATATCGGTACCCAGCCCAGTTCATAGTGTTTCCAGTTATACCGGTACTCAGCCCAGTTCATAGTGTTTCCAGTTATACCAGTACTCAGCCCAGTTCATAGTGTTTCCAGTTATACCGGTACTCAGCCCAGTTCATAGTGTTTCCAGTTATACGGTACCCAGCCCTGTTCACAGTGCTTCCAGTTATCAGTTATATCGGTATCCAGCCCAGTTCATAGTGTTTCCAGTTATACTGGTACCCAGCCCAGTTCACAGTGCTTCCAGTTATACGGTACTCAGCCCAGATCACAGTGCTTCCAGTTATCAGTTATATCGGTATCCAGCCCAGTTCATAGTGTTTCCAGTTATATCGGTACCCAGCCCAGTTCATAGTGTTTCCAGTTATACCGGTACTCACCCCAGTTCATAGTGTTTCCAGTTATACGGTACTCAGCCCTGTTCACAGTGCTTCCAGTTATCAGTTATATCAGTATCCAGCCCAGTTCATAGTGTTTCCAGTTATACCGGTACCCAGCCCAGTTCATAGTGTTTCCAGTTATACCAGTACTCAGCCCGGATCACAGTGCGTCCAGTTTCACTGGTACTAAGCATGGTTAACGGTGTCTCCAGTGATACTGTTACGCAACCCGGTTTATAGTGTTTTGTGAGCAATCCTGAGTTTGGCCAACGGTGTGTTTGATTAAATTTGCTTGTATGCTTGTGTTTTGGAAGTTCACTTCGATAGAACTCTCACGTGTTTGACTTTTTAAGCAAATCTGTGTTTATTTATTTATTTTATTTATTTATTTACAGTTTCTTATATAGCGCAGCAGATTCCGTTACAGTTTCTTATATAGCGCAGCAGATTCCGTTACAGTTTCTTATATAGCACAGCAGATTCCGTTACAGTTTCTTATATAGCGCAGCAGATTCCGTTACAGTGTCTTATATAGCGCAGCAGATTCCATTACAGTGTCTTATATAGCGCAGCAGATTCCGTTGCGCTTTACAATAGTAGACAGTGATAAAACAAACTGGGTAACAACAGACAGACTTGGAGGTAGGAGGGCCCTGCTGCAAGCTTACAATCTATAGGGACATAGGAGGGAAACACATGGACTCAAGTGTTTGAAAAAATAGCAAAATACACCCGAGAATGCAAACATAATTCTTTCTTAACTTTAGCCCATAATGTCGACTTGGGAATGTGAACATAGTCTCAAATCGACAATGACCATATAAACATTCATTTTGCAGTTAGTGATGAAATGCCAACATGTTAGAATATTGACAAATAGTCCCTGGTTGGCTAGCGGTGACTTACTTGCTCATAATAGCTGCAGCACTTCAGTGGCATCATTCGGGTCCTGTCAGTCTTGTGGCGGACGCTTACAGTTCAAACCTCAGATCTTCCATGGTCCAAGTTAGTATTTATTACCCTAACCCCCCTCATCCTGCTGCCTAACCCTCCTTAACCTAATGTTTATATTTTGACAATGTTGACTTTTCCCCGGAAATAGAGTGCTGGTAATACTACATTCTGAGAATGTTAACACATTGTTTGTCAGCAAACTGGGTCTGATAATACTATATCCGCAATATACACATTGGGTGGTATTCTGGTTCATGTGTTTGGATGCGAATTTGCATCTTTGCGAGTGACCAAGATCCCACCTTGTGAATGTTGGTACACTAGCCCAGCAATCGCAAGGTGCGTGCGTACACACTGGATGCATTCCCATGCCACTGGGAGCCTCCTATAGCTTTCGATGGTGGCCGATTATCAAAAGATGTGGAAGGTGCACGCATATATAAGGTTGCTATGAGCAACCTTACATATTCGTGTATGCTCGGGGGGAAGTGGGCGGGCAGCTGACATCCCATGATGTGAGCTGCCTGCGCCCGCATGTCCATCACAGCTCCATCAGCATGGGAACGCCCAAGAAACACTGGGCGTTCCCATATGCTATTGGACCGGCACACCGCCCCCCGTCCTCCATTCACAAGCATAGGTGGTCACCATGGATGTATGCACCAAGCGCATGCACATGACCAGAAATGCGCAATGCAAAATCATCGGCCCCATGCGAATGTATGCGGGCCTGCGAACTGCCCAGAATAAGTCCATTGTCATCATTTTGACAATTTTGAAGTCATAACTGTTGACACTGATACCAAAATTAAAAATGTTATTTTCAATGCTGCCCTTTTCACTACATCAAGGGCTACCTGAAGTTCTAGTAAGTGACCACAACCTTTATAACATGGGGAACATCAGTGAAACCAGCACCCCACTGTATATTTAGTATCTATGGCGAACCACCTTGGCCTGCTGTGATATGCAGGAGGACAGAGGGCTAGGCTGCATGGATAGTGATGGGGGACCCCCTGTGCAAAACCATCAATATCCTTATTATAAAAATGGAATTCTATAACAATTCAAGGATTGTGTATACTCCTTTCCTATTTTTCACTCTTTCCTGCTCCCCTTTGTTTTTTACTCTCAAAAACTATTGTGTCATGTTATTTCTGTTCTTCTGAATAGGTGACATCATCATAACACACATATTTTTGGGAGCGAAAGAGGGGATAGAGAATGACAGAATCACAGGCAGAACTAGGGACAATGTTTTACAAAACGTAGGACTTGGGATACATCTGTTTTGTTTTTTGTACTAAAAATAACTAATTGGTAGTTGTTCATTACATTACTTGATCCAACGTGTTCCTACTTAGTAACAAAGGAGCGGGCTGGCTACACATGAAACAAGTTTGGTATAATCGCTTGTCAGAAATTATGACAGAAGTTATAGTCACGGAAAAAAAACTTTTTTTTTTAAACATATTGTTTTTTTTTCTACATTATTGAAAAGTCTAAAAATAACATTTCAACTAGAGAGAAGTAGCTAGATCTTCTTTTAATGGATTAACAAGATAAATGTAAATGAGTGGCCATACAGAGTAAATTATTATTTTTCTCATGTTTTCTTAGATGGCTAAAGGAGCAGATATGAGCCAGTAGCCGCGCCAGTCTCCAAGGCCTACTGGGCCTCTACATTCCCCATGTGTGCCTCCTGGGGTCTGAAAGTTAATGGTAAAGATACCAAAGATCATAGAGACTTAATGGGTGTACACACTGGCCACTAGCTGGGAGATTTTGACTACGTGATTTTGCTTAGTCAAAATCGCGATGTGGCTGATGGAGTTAAGCTGCCTGCCATCCCCAGCAGCAGTCCGTGTGTACATTCAAATAGACACTGCAGAGTATAGTCAAAATCTATTTGGCCAGGTGATAGCGACGCTGGGGTTGCTCATTGCTGTCGCAGGCTGTGTACACACGGCGCAATTCAGGTAAATCATGTAAGCCATTTTTAAAGCTGTAGTCAAAATCAATGGTGTGGGGGTCCCCCAGACTCTGGGAGGGTTACCTACTTTTCTGGGGGGTCGGGAGGAGGACCCGATTTCCAGGGATCCTCCCGGCCATTCCGGGAGGGTAGGCAACCCTGATATATTATTATTAGATTCATAATCAAAACAATTATTTTTTCTTTATCAAACAAATTGTAAACACGGTATTACTACCACAGCAAACATATTTATTTATTAACAGTTTCTTATATGGCGCACACATATTCCGAAGCGCTTTACATAGATTATTTGAACATTCACATCAGTCCCTGCCCCAGTGGCGCTTACAATCTATATTCCCTTCCACACGTACACGCACACAGACATTCTAGGGTTAATTTTTTGGGAGCCAATTAACCTACCAGTATATTTTTGGATTGTGGGAGGAAACCCGAGCACCCGGAGGAAACCCACGCAAGTACTGGGAGAATATACAAACTCCACACAGTTAGGGCCATGGTGGGTATTGAACCCATGACCTCAGCGCTGTGAGGTAGTAATGCTAACCACTACACCATATTACACATAACTCATGATTCTTGATGAATTTTTTTAAACCAGTGTAATGTGTTTGTTTGCAATGGTAAAGATTTTATTGAACATTCCAAATTGGTTTGCTGTCTGACATACTAATATCATAAAATCATTGTAACAACTAAAATCAGGGTCACAGCCGGGATTGTGTACCCTACTTCATTCCGTGTGGCAAACAAAGGTCTAGAACAATCATTTAATGTATATGTCTTTCTTTTTTTTTTTTTTATTCAGTGTTAAAAACTGATTGGTGTTATCAGTTGACAGTATAGCAGTATTTCATATTTTGCAATGAGGGTTTTGAGACATTTTAATTTATTAACTTACCACTCAAGTGCCGGTCTTTGAAATGTTGCCTTATCAACCTCCCTTGATCAGTACTACAACTGTTACCAGATGCCATTAATTCCTCTGCTTGCTCACTGTCTTCTCCATCTTCAGAAAACAGCAGCACAACATAATCTTAGACACTTTAGCAGGATTATACAGCATAAGGCTACCTGACTTATCCAGACGGCCAAAATATTTTTCCATCATCGATCAAGTGGCCTTATGTGCATGTTCGTAAATATATTAAGCAGGGGAATTGGGCACTGACATTAAAGTAAGGAGCCAAGGCAAACAGGGCATCACCTGAAAAACATGATTATTGCACTAAGTAAGGTGTTTTCTGAATAATGCTACATAGTGGTATGTGTACATACCGTATTGGGACAGTGATGCAGTAACTTACCCAAGAGAAACCCCCTTAATCTGGCCTCAAATTTATCACAGAGGGTGGACTGTCTGAGGATGACATGAGCTAGGGTAACCTGAAAACACAATCATGATATTTAGGTTTTCATAACAGATCACCTACATGTTGGTACTACAGTAGGTGCATGTTGTCAATTGACGTAGGACCCTGGGCTACCTCTAGGTGATCTCAGTTGTATGAGTGTGCAATCTATCACACACTGAACATTAGGCATTCCAGCTGTGTGATAAAATGCTTCCCTAGGCAGCAGCGTGTGGCGCTAATGCCGCCAGGACCTTGTTAAAGTACCTGAAGAAAGTGACTTGTGAGATGCCAATGCCTCTACCAGTGACATGTTGAAAACGACCTGTAGGCATAAAATACAACACAGCCAGGTGTTTGTGCAGGCCTGAGACAGTGCATGAGTGTCTCAGGTTGTAGCTCCAGTCTGATGAGACGGAGAATGTTGTCACGATTGAGCCGGAACCTCTATATAACCTCATCATCCGACATTGACATTCAAAATGCACTTTAAATAAACGAGGCCTATGCAGCCTGCGGTATCTGCACAACCTGTTGATCATGTTCAGTTTGCTGACCCTGGCATCTTCTTATGTGCTGCTGGCAGTACATCAGGTATCCAACAGGCCAAAGTGTCTGCAAATTTGCCTGGAAGAAAGCCTCCATGATTTGAAAATGCAGAGAAGTGTGTGTGTGTGTGTGTGTGTGTGTGTGTGTGTGTGTGTGTGTGCTTAATATGTTTTTATAGGGCACACACCTGGGTGTTGATTGATTTCTTATTTGGTGCACATGTCAAGCTGGCTACAAAAATATGGTCTGTTTGAAAATCATATTTACATATGAATCTCACTGTTTCCCATCTGAATTAGGGTAAATTACATAGGAGATATGAAATATGAATGACATTTGCCAATACCATTGAAGTGTATGGAGAATTATGGACGCGTTCCATTAATGGTGTATTCATTTGATACAGCCAAAGTCGTAAGAACTTGCCGTTCGTAAAAAAAATGCGTTTTCGTGCAAATTAAGCTGATTGTAAATTTGCCAAACACTGTTTCCCGGATGTTATTGCGATTGTATGGGTATGCATTTGTACCCAATCGATTTTAGTAAATCTCTCCCTTTGGTTTTTGATTGCTCAATATCAACTCTGCATGTTGACCGGCAGAGTTTTCTTCCCTTCTGGGTATTAAATGCATTGTAAGCTTTTAGGTACAAGGCATCTGTGTCTGTATAATTCCTCAGATAAATGTTGCACTGTTAAAAGCAAATTACATTTATACAAGTTCTCCTATCAGTTCCAGCTGTTGTTTTCCACATATTCAGCAATACATAGTGCTCGCCCAAACCTCAAGTATATACTGGAAAATATAAAACACTGGAGAAAAACTGTGTATTACTGCTATGGTGAAGAATATACTGTTGTGCAATTGTTACAGGATTATCTGTAAATCTGTAATAGAAAATAAATAAATGTCAATTCATGTCTTTACTAAGCAGTCAGTTGAGCTTTCATTGAAGGTTTCTGTTTATTTTTGGAATAAAAATTACATATAATTCTATTTTAAATTATTTAGCAAATACATTAAATAAAACATATCTAAAATATGTGTGTGTGTGTGTGTGTGTGTGTGTGTGTGTGTGTGTGTGTGTGTGTGTGTGTGTGTGTGTGTGTGTGTGTGTGTGTGTGTATGTATGTATGTATATATATATATATATATATATATATATATATATATATATATATATATATATATATATGGAAAATAGGGGGAGTTTGGTCCTTTTTCTGCGCTGGTTAGTGAGCAGCACTTCTACCGTACCTAGCTGTTAATATAGGTACCAGGTGGGACAGATAGGAGAAAAAGAGATAGATGTGCGCTCTGTCTATTTCACCACTTTAGTACATTAATAGTCATGCATATATATATATATATATATATATATATATATATATATATACACAGAGAGCGGGAAAAAAACACATATATATATTAGGGATGGCCATGCCATCGACCATCGATGGTTCATGGCCGATGTCGAATACTTTTGCCATCGATGGGGGATAACCAGATGGTTTCCCTCCATCGATGGAACAGAAAAACGATGTTTTGCTTGTTTTTTTTTTCTTTAAAGTGCCCGGACATGGAGCATAGCTCCGCCCCCGACACCCATGAAGCCCCGTCCCCCGTGTTTTGATTGGCCCACATGCCAATCAAACAGAATGGATGACCATCGATATGTAAAAATATCGATGGTCATCCATTGCATAGTTTAGCACTATCGATGGGCAGTTGCAGAATTGCCATCGATGGCAATGGCAACGATGGCCTTTTCTAATATATATATATATGTCAGACCTCAGCCAAAGAAATGATATCAATGGATTTAAATTACTGGATTTGAACTTGCAGGGGAGGAGAGGTGCCCCCTTGGGAGCAGGAGCCTGGCAGCATATGACTCCATTGCCTCCCAACCTCTAATGTCTATGGGGTGTTTTTACTAAAGCTTCCAATCAGATTCTGTCTATCATTTTCTAAGATGCAATAGAGAAATGATAGACCATAGCAAAAAATAGTGATTTGTTGCTATGGGCAACATCACCTACAGTAATTTCATCTTTAAAAGCTTTAGTAAATTTACCCGTAGGACAGTTTAAGTTTTGTTTAGAATGGGTTCTTCCTGCCAAATGTGAACCTCAAAACAAGGCCAAATGTCAGAATTCTGCAAATCTTGTTTTGGATAGCCTATATAAGTCAAAGTTGACACTGAAAAATTAAGTTTAGCCTCATATTCAGATCTGATTTTGGCAGGAAGAACGAAGTCAAAACTGAGCTGCACATTTCTACCTAGGACATGGCTTCTGTGGAAGCTATCCTGCAATGATGCATTAAGAAATATATCCCTATAAACCTTTTGCGTCCTTGAAAGGCCATACAGTGTCCTCTCTCAACCCTCTGTCTCTCTCTGCTGTACCCAATACCTACCCACACATCCTCTCACCTTCAAGCCCCAAACTTACCAGCTTGGATCCTTTTGTGCATCTCTCTGGCTCCTCTCCACTAAAGCTATCTTGCCTCTTGATGCTGGAGGTAACAGAAAGCCATGTGCTGTGCCAACTACTGACTTTACACGCTGGCTCCCTGCAACAGCCTCAGTGCTCTCAATACAACCCTACATAAAGATCTCACAGTAGTACAAAATGTTTCATTTCCAACCTTGTTGCAACTGTGCACCTGCAAAAACCATACTGCACTGCAGGTGGGGCAGATGTAATGTGCAGAGTGATTTTATTTTAGGAGGAGTCTGTCCAAGGGATGCAGTCAAAATCCTGGCAGTCAGGGAGCTAGGTTTAGGCACTAGTTGGGGGACTAAGGGTTAGGCTGCGTGAAGGGTAAATGTAGAGTAGGCTGCGGGGTGGGTAGGTTAGGTTTAGGCATTTAAAAGTGGAGGTTAGGGTTATGGCCAGGGCAGGCGACAGGGGGGGTCAAGGGGGACAAGTGTGACGGGCCCCAGCAATCTGAAGGGCCCCAGAGCTTCCTTGCCCCATCACGACCACCGTCTGTTCTAGCTGGCCTGTCAGTGACCCTCGCGGCCCGGCCGTCTACTGTGCACCATCTGTGTGTGGCTGAGACTGACTGACTGTGTGCCACTGCTGTCTACTGTGTGTGCGCTCTGCCGTTCTGTGTGCACGTGGCTTGGGGCTGCAGCCACACAGTCGTACCCGCCGCTGGCACTGTGGCCTCAGTCTCTGGCTTCTTTACTTTATAGCGCATGTGCAGGTCATCTGTTCCGTGCCTGCTCGTGATGCTCGGCATTCTTTTGTGAAAGTGACAGGCCAGCAGAAGGCAGCAGTCAAGAGCCAGGCCAGCAGGACTGAGAACGAGAGAAGTCCACACTTGGAAGCAGGATCTGGAGCAGCGAAAGGTTAAATGAGGCTCATGCAGAAGAGGGTTGTGTGGATTTGGGATTAGGTGGGGGCCCCAGAAATATCATTGTACAGGGCCCCAAGATTTCTATTGCCAGCCCTGGTTATGGCTGCAGTGCAGGTGGTTTTAGGTGGGTTATGGAAGGA
The DNA here is from genome assembly GCF_055691185.1 of Crinia signifera. NCBI lineage: Eukaryota > Metazoa > Chordata > Amphibia > Anura > Myobatrachidae > Crinia > Crinia signifera. Next base: position 231,076,845 of record NC_139222.1, read on the forward strand.
TTCGGGGGAAGGGAGGGTCAGGGAAGGGCACGTAGAATGTAATTATATTTATCTAACCCCTGTTGGGATCCATCCTTTGATATGCTGGGGAAGGGTCTTATGGGCTGTATGTATCCCTTGTATAAACGCATCTAAATTTCTGTGTAAAGCTAGATTGCTTAGCACACAGCGATGTGCCAGCACCGTGTGCTGAGCAATCTGTCAGGGCCAGTGTTCTCCGCTGAGAACACTGGCCCGGACCGCGATGATTAACTTGATTTATACTGGATTTCAATTGTCGGGGTGATAGCGACATAGGGGCATTTTCTGGGTGATGTAGTGAGATTGCTCAGAAAATGGCCTAGTGCATATGTAAACTCATAGTCATGCAAACTGACTCCCAGATAATATTTTACGCCTAAAGGGATTGCATTTCTGCAAAAGAGATTACATACACATATTTTCTATGTAGATGAGCCCTAACTTAAGGCCCCCATACACTATGCGATTTTGGGCCGATTTCATCCGATTTCGGCACTTTGTGCCGATAACCGGGTGAAATCGGCCCAAAATCACAGGACTGTGACATCTGATCCGATCCGATGCGCGGTCCCGTGCGCATCGGATCGGATCAGGGAGGTCGGACGGTCAGTACATACGATCACGTCCGACCTCCCTGTTAGCTGGCGGCGCCGGTGAGTGCTGACCTGGGGGCGGTGTGGTCAGCAGCAGGGCTCATCAGGGGGACGCCGGAGCGGGCAGCGGGTCCTGACGCTGTAACTAGCCGGCGGCGCCTGTGTGTGATGATCTGGCCGGGCGCTGTGATCATTCACATATATCATTCAGCAGCGCTGCGGGACGGACGGGGCCGGGCAGTGGCGGGTATTATATTTTTAAAACACCTGTCAAATGACTAGCCGTTCTCTGATTGGCTGAGAGCTCTCAGCCAACGGTCAGTCATTGGCTGAGAGCTCTCAGCCAATCAGAGAACGGCTAGTCATTTGACAGGTGTTTTAAAAATATAATACCCGCCACTGCCCGGCCCCGTCCGTCCCGCAGCGCTGCTGAATGATATATGTGAATGATCACAGCGCCCGGCCAGATCATCACACACAGGCGCCGCCGGCTAGTTACAGCGTCAGGACCAGCTGCCCGCTCCGGCGTCCCCCTGATGAGCCCTGCTGCTGACCACACCGCCCCCAGGTCAGCACTCAGTACCCCCGCTGCCCACCCCACTGCTGCCCCTGATCACCACCGACCCCCATGCCCCTCACCGCCCGCCCCCTGCCCCTCACCGCCCGCTGCAGCTCCCCGTACATGTGATAAATTGCAAGCGATTTATCACATGTAAAATTTGGCTCATCAAGTGCCAAATTGTATGTGAGCCTCCCGGGGAGCTGCCGGGTGGCTCACAGGAGTATTGGGTCCGACTTGTCCTAAGGACAAGTCGGCCTAATGTATGGGGGCCTTTAGTGTCTTAGGGGTAAATTTACTAAGATGGGAGTTCTATTTCAGATGGGATGTTGCTATGGGCAACCAAGCAGATACTATCTATTATCTTATAGAAAAGCTAAATAAATAAGGAGTAGATTCTGATTGGTTGCCCATAGTAATATCCCATGTAAAATAGAACTCCAATCTTAGTAAATTTCTCCCTTAGTGTGTTTGTATTAGAAAGGAAAATACTAGACCATCATGATAGCTCTGTGTTTAAAGCACTGCACTGGAAACAATGGTAAGGGCACTAGATGAAAGAATGGGAAGTATATTCTTTCCATTATAGTTAATTGTCTCTTCTAATGTGGTCACCTAACGTGTTTGAATAGGCCAAAAATACCCTCAAAAGAAGATGTGTGAATAATCTTATTATTTTAGTTTGAAGTGACAGACAGTGTTGACACAGGGTACGTCTACTGCTATCCGCATTAGCTATGCCTCTCTAAAGAGTAATGATTACTGAATGTATGAAACTTCTCAACAAGTGTAAAATAATATCCTTTAACTAATTCAATATACACGTCAAGCAGAGAGAGAACCTCCAGTAATGTCACTTAAAATAATCACAAACCAAATTGAGAGGGACTAGGGAATGATTTCTAATAAATAGTTGTCTGTGAGTTGCATAGTTGAACCTGCTGCATAGTCCATTTGTGACTGATGTTTAAGTTCTTTCTTTAATATCTAACCTTGTTTTATTATCCTAATGCAATATCTTTCCAATACAGTACATGGAGCATAGAGGTTTTTCGATGCACAAAAAGTATAACTGTACATTTACAAACAAAACAAAAACATTTTTTTTTCCAAAGAATTCACCAGAGAAGTCTATGTAAAGTTGCAATTGCTCAATTTACTTTGTGAATCCAACAGTCCGAAGCAGATACTGCAGCTTCTGGTGACTCAAATTGAATCCCATGCATCTTGAGCTTGATATGTGGGGAAACAAGTCGCAGGGGGCCAGGTCTAGACTGTTAGGTGAATGATGTGTTCATGGGGCAGAAAATCCACCACTGGATTTGAGGGAAGGTGCATTGTCATGATGTCTTGGACGGTGCCTGAAATGGCTTCCAGCACTTGGTTAGTGTACCAATCACAAGTGATAGACCTGCATGGCCACACATGCTCATGTCAGAACTTCTGTGGTGGCACACCTCCAACTGGGGTTTACTGGGCTGGGTGTGGATTAATTTACAGACAATGTATAGGTAGACAGTCAATAGGTTGATACCAAGAAGTAAACATACACTAGGTGGTCGAGACAGGTAAATTGGCGACACATGACAAGGTCAACATGAGTTTTTAAGGGGTTTTTGTAGCAATGTCGAAACCTGAGTGCTTGAACCTTCAATAGCATGTATCCCTGCATGTTTCACTTTGCTCACCATGCTTCAGGCAAGGTGCCTTGCTGTGCTTGGCACATTTTGTTATTCCCAGTTGGAGTCCAAGTGGATGGTAAAGCATGAAATGTCCCCCAAAAATGTGAAAAAATCAAGTGTGTCAACCATTGGCTTGTTGATCTTTTTCTTGTATTGACCTTTTCGTGTATCGACCTTGTGCATGTTGATCTTTTGTCACTGTTGACCTAGCGCATAACAACCTTTTGTCAAATTCAACCTAGTGCTTGGCTGCTTTTTTATGTTGATCAATTGACTGTCTACCTAGATATTGTCTGTGAGCCGTCCGGATACCCACTGTGCCGACTGTTGTTTTGTCTTATGGTCAAAACTGAAGATTAAGGATTCCATGCCATTGATGATCTCCCACACAGAGTTTAAGTGACTGCCATCAAACCTGGCCAGCATGTTGTCGCATCTGAGCCTCCTTCAGCTTTAAAATCAGATGCTGGGAACTCAACATCTCAGGCCCAGCTTTCGATGGACTATCAACTGGATGGATTCTAATTAGATGCCTATCTCCTTCTCTAACTGGGTCTCAGTCACGCTGACATCCATCTCAATTATTAAAATGGTGGGCACAAGTCAGCGGTAGTTCTTCTTGTCTACCAGGGACCATCTCCCATGCCAAAATTCTGCAAACCACAATGCTTCAGAGCAGAGCTTCCTCCGGAAAAAGCAGCTCTCAGTCGGTCAAATCTCTCCTGCTGTTGAAGACCAGTCTTAATAGAAGATGTTGAATTATATAATGAGTTCATGAAGGAAGAGACCATGCCAATTTATTTGGTGGACAGTGCAGGTTTTCATTTCATTTCAAAAGAAGTGTAGTCAAGAGATTACACTTTGCAATCACCAGTCAGATTGTGTCTACTCTACCAATACAATGCACATTTGAAAACTTAATACACACCCCTCGTACAGGTGTATGTTTTGAAAGCTAGTCACATTGGCTTTCTTCATTCTTCATGTTGTTCTTTACTGCTGAGTAATCACACAAGGCTGGCTTGCTTCAGATGACCTATTAACCTATACTGAAGCTGAGAAGCTATGTGAAAGCTTGGTGTCACACACTGACCAGGACAGTTCAAGTAAAACAAAATCTAGATGAATGAAGTTCCCAAAATGCTACTGAAATTTTATTTTTCATTTTATTTAAAAATTTCTAATAAAAAAAACATACAGATAATAAATAATCCAAAAGGTAACAACAGAAGTGATCCGCACATAAACAAGCCAACATCTTATGATTGTTTCTTATGGCCATACATACTGTAGACTCGCCTGAGCATCTACTGTGAATGGTGAATAAGAATTTAGGGGGGTATTCAATCTGCTGCCGCTATGTCCGACATGGGAAATAGCGGCAGCTCCCTATTTAATGCTGTCATTAACGACAGCATTGATGCGGGATGATGGCAGAATGGTCCCAACTTCAGAAGCTGTCGGGCCCATTCTGCCGATACCGGCCGTGGATTGTCATTATCTGGGCCGCAGATCAACAATCCACGGCCGTTTTCACGGCCACGCCCCCTTTGCGCCAAGCGGCACGCAGGACATTGAATCCCACCTGTCATTCTGCGGTCGATCTGACCGCAAACGGGCCTGGATCACGGCTGTCGGCGGGGATCCACAGCCGTGATCCCACATTGAATACCCCTCTTAATGTTAAATGTATCCTAGATTCAAGATTAAAGATGATCTAAAGAACAAGCAAACCTTCAAAGCTATAGTAATAATAGGTACTCTTTACTTAGAAGGGCGCCCATCTCGGCCATCTCGGGCATTGAATGCACTAAAAAATCAGGTGCGATGCGACAGACGAGATGCCCGAGATTTCCCATAGGGAACAATGTTAAATGTCTCAATTGACCAGATTTTCCTGTTCAATGCCTCAATTGACCCAATTTTTCCATAGGAAACAATGTTAAATGGGCCACAGAGGCCAAATAGGCACCCTGAAGTGAATAATGGCCACCCGAATTGTTAACGCCACCCCACGATCAACGTCAACCCGAAGCGTGGCGAGCGCAGCGAGCCCGCGAGGGGCGGCGGTACGCGTCCTACGACCTTTTCATACCCCCACTATCCACGTCGGCGTGGAGTTGAGAATAGAAAGTGTGGCGAGCGCAGTGAGCCACCGAGCCCGAAGCGTGGCGAGCGCAGCGTGCCCCGCGAGGGGACGCGGATACCTTCACAGGTATCCGCGTCCCCTCGCGGGCTTCACAGCTGTCCGCGTGCGCTCGCCACGCTTCGGGCTCGGTGGCTCGCTGCGCTCGCCACACTTTCTATTCTCAACTCCACGCCAACGTGGATAGTGGGGGTATGAAAAGGTCGTAGGACGCGTACCGCCGCCCCTCGCGGGCTCGCTGCGCTCGCCACGCATCGGGTTGACGTTGATCGTGGGGTGGCGTTAACAATTCGGGTGGCCATTATACACTTCAGGGTGCCTATTTGGCCTCTGTGGCCCATTTAACATTGTTTCCTATGGAAAAATCGGGTCAATTGAGGCATTGAACAGGAAAATTGGGTCAATTGAGACATTTAACATTGTTCCCTAGGGGAAATCTCGGGCATCTCGTCGGTTGATCGCACCCGATTTTTTAGTGCATTCAATGCCCGAGATGACCGAGATTTTTTACTAACGATGCCCACGATCAAAATCGTGGGCGCCCTTCTAAGTAAAGAGTACCTAATAATATTAATAATAAAAGTAATAATAATGCAAATTGTGGGTTTGTGTTTATTGCTTGGAATAACAGTTTAAAACAAAGTATTAATATAATGGAGATGCCGCTGATTTGTTAGTGGGTTATGCATTTTTTTGGGGTAGTAAAATTGTGGAAGTACACTGGGGGAAATTTACTAAGATGGGAGTTCTATTTCACATGGGATGTTGCTGTGGACAATCAGATTCTATTATCTTCTAGAAGGTGCTAAATAAATAAGAATTAGATTCTGATTGGTTGCCCATAGCAACATCCCATGTGAAATGTATCTATCATTTTAGTAAATTTCCCCCACTATATATTATTTAATAACAGGATACATCCTTTAAAAAAAAAAAAAGCAAATACAGGTTGTCTCCCATATCCAAAATTCTAAAATACAGAATATTCCGAAATATGCAAATGTTTTAAAATGCACAAAATGTTAAACATTATTGTATAAAATTATATTGAGGTTATGTGCATAAATTACATATGAGAGATAAATGAATGTTGTCTATGCAATAAAATGTATTCACTTGTAGGTGATGAGGGTGGGCGCCAATAGAATGGGGTGTAGGGCCAGCTGCTCATACAACGGGGAAGATCACTCCCCAACAAAATGCATAAAATAGAAGAAAAAAGTGGAGTGCTAGATAAAGAACTCAGATCAATTGGGTATTACAATAATAAAAGTAATGTTTTTTAAATAAAATACTATAAAAACTAAGAATAATCAATAAAAAATGTCTATGATGCCTTGACAATTTGATAATAATAACATTAAGTCATTGTAATAGACCTCATTGAATTAACTGCTGGAAGACTTGAGATAGAAATGGGAAGAAAATATAATTATAATTATACTTAATTGCAGTCCCGCTTGTTCCTATAATTTCTTCTTTAATGATGATAGTAGTCCCCACTGATAATGTTGAAGATTGAAAAGTGCTGGAATGAATAGGTGTCCATAAACCTGACTGGCTTGACAGCCTTTATGTTGTTTCCAAATTCTGGAAGATGGCTTTGCAAGTAGCTGGAGTTCCAATAATAAGCAGGTGGTGGTTTCCCAAAAAATATCTAGTTCCAGTTGCACCATAAAGCACTGGGGAAGAGAAAGAAGCTGGTCCAAGCCGGGTTAGGTGGCATTAAATCCCAGAGTCTGGGTTTCGTTGTCGCCTGACAACTTTTTCAAAGTCTATACAAACTTTATTTCATGCGCAAAATTATTAAAAGTATTGTATAAAAGTTGTGCGTAATGTGTATATGACATGTCTATGTACTTTCTGTTTAGATTGGGTCCCTTCCCCAAGATATCAGTTTGGTATGCAAATATTCTAAAATATGGAAAAATCCGTTATTAAAAAAACAATTCTGGTCCCAAACATGTTGGACATGGAAGACTCAACCTATACAATGCTTTATTATTGGAAAATTAAGCTCTTTATCTATGATAAATAGATACGGGGAAGGATTTACGGATCAGATCACCCTAGACAGACTATTCTGGTGTGACTTTGCGAAATTTGGCTACCTATTTTTTTTCTCTGCCTTTTGCAGGCTAAGAATTTCCTCTTCCGGGCTCCTGGACTGCACATGTGTCCGCTCCCCCCTGATGAATTATGGGGATGTAGTCTTTGTTCTGTGTCCAAGTAACCATGTCTGAATTGGGCACCGGAAAACTCTTATGCATGGGAACCTGTGAGCCACCCCCCAACTAGTGGTAACCCTAGGCAAGTGCCACACATGAGATGTGCAGCACTGTGAAGGTATTTGCTATTGAAAACAATATTCTCTACAATTATTTTGATACTGTAATTGATTGAATCTGAGCATGCTGACACAAAGCTAGGATTCCACAGCAACAAATATAGGGCCTGATTCTGAGTCACATGCAAAATAATCTTTTGCATCAGCCGCATCTGCATCCGCATCAGCCCTATGTCAGACGCAGTCTCTGTGTCTGACTGTGGCATACTGTGTGAGGCACTGTGCATCTTTAGATGGAACTGCTTTCAGCACCACGACCGCATCTGCCTCCCCCATTAGCTCCCCTGAACATCCATCAAAATCCACACTGCATGCATCCAAATTTTTTCTTTGTCTCCGTGTGGTAACCACCGGGTGCTAGAAATGGATCACTCTAAGAAGAACTGAGAAAAGAAGGCCACCAGCCTTAAGCTCCATAATGTATTGCATTTCAGAGCTTAGTACATATGGAAAGGTGGACCAAACTCAGAAAAAAACATTTTCAAGCCCATAGTGTGATACACATTCCTCCCAACATTACAAACCCCTAAATCGGGACCTTCGCACAGAAAATGGGGTGTGGTCTGCAGGGCCGCTGACAGGGGGGTGCTCTGGGGACAATTGTACCGGGCCCCGCCACTCTGACAGTGGGTAAGGGCCCGGGCAGTGGATCCGCCACCACCACCTGCATTTGGCACACCTGAGCCATATTCAACAGTGGCAGCGGCAGGCCACGAGTAGTCTGCAGCCCGCCCCACCACAGAGATGAGTCCCATGGCCGGAGCGGGGTCGCTCCAACTTGATTGACATGCTGCGCTGTCTGCAGCAAAATCTAGGAAGCTGGGAGCCGGGTGCCGAGAGACGGGGTACAGTACTGCCCAGTCTGCTTGCAAAATTAAATTTCCTATTGCAGTTCTGGTTATTATAACATTATTATTATTATTATTATTATTATTATTATTATTATTATTTAAAGTCCCTGCAATATTCCACTTTGCATGACAGTGGGAAAAAGATAACTAAAATAAAACATTCAAAAACATCCTAAGAAGGCGAGGCGAGGTGGGAATGGGGTGAGAAGACATCAGCAGTGATGGCTACTGTGAACTCTTCTTATCTGTCCTTAGAACCTTTGAACTTTTTTTTTTTTTTTTATTCACTCATGTCTTTCTTTTATTCCTTTCTTAAGAAGATATTGTTTCTAATGACCTTTTAATGGGCAGGGATAAAGTTACTAATCATTTCAATAAAACAACAAAAACAAATGAATGGGGAGCTCCCCTGAAGAATGGGCATTCTGCATGTAAAAGGCTTTGTGTTTGCTAACAGGCCAGGACTTTTATCTTACAGCTGAGGTCTTGCCACTTATTGTTTGCTGCTACTAAGGCTGTAGACAGTATTTAGTCTTCTATGGAAAGGCCGAGACTTTGAAGCACATGGTTGCTCTCTGTCACCTACTGTTCCTATCAGAAAGATAAACCTGATGGACTCAAGGTGACTGCTCTAATTCTTTTATTGACACATAGTCCTGTCTTCAAACACTTGTGTAAATGAATCTGCGTTGAGATAGTAATGTCAGTAATAGCACACTAGATAGCTGGTAATGTTTGTGTAGCTAGCCTTGTTTTGTAAGGTCCTCACACCACACTAGAAATCCTACAAATTAACACCTCACTGAGATCAAAGTGTTTACTTTCTGCAATTAACTGCTTGTAGGACTGTGCAAACAAGATCCCTGTAAGGTGGACTTTTGTAACAGTCAGAGGTCAATGTACCTAGAATGTGCTGCGTTTCCATGCAAGGTATTTTAGCTTGAAAAATATATATCTGTTTTTGAATGATTGTCCAACATCACTGTTTAGTGGAAAGGTATTTAGATTTTGAATGGATTATGTTCATTATAATATTCACGGGGCTGCCATCAGGAATTTTGGTGTCAGGGACTCATTTCCTCCTCACTTGACTTACCGTAACCTGGCTCTTGCTTCCCCATCTCATCTTCCACTGAGCTCCAGCCTGGAGGTCCCAGAGTACAGGCTTCTTCAACTCTAGATGCTGGCGGGCAATAAAAAATGCAGCACCGGCTGGTGAGCCAATCAGAGCTCGCCTACCGGCAGCCGCTCTGACTGGCTCAAAGTCCGGTGCAGCATTTTAATTGGCCACCTGCATCCTGGGCTGAATAAGCCTGCGCTCCAGGACCTGCTTTGCTCAGCAAACTGAGCGTAGCAGAGGCAGTCGGGGGTGGTGGGCAAAATTATCTGCCCGGGCCCTTCCAGAGGCTGGGGCCACTCACAGCTGTACTCACTGCACCCCCCTTTTGGTGGCCCTGAATATTCAGCAGACTTGTAGGTCTTTTAGGTCTGTCCTGTATCCTACAATCCAGAATGGAGAATAGGGTGCAGACTGAACACGGAAATAATAATAATAATAATAATAATAATAATAATAATAGAAACAATATGGCTGTTAAACTACACATATAAAAACACATCCTAAACACTGTCCTTTATGGCACTAAAAACTGAAAGGCTGTAAATGTAATTAAGCTCTCATGTATCCTACATCTGTACTCTAGCACAGTGGTTCCCAACTTTGGTCCTCAAGTCAAACTCTCCCAACTGTCCCCATTAGGGCGGGAAATCCCCGCTATTTGGAGACTTTCCCGCAAAGGTGATGTCCTGCGGGCAGGGTGCAGTTGGAGGGAGCCAGAGACCATTTGGGTGGGTGAGGGGGCAGTCGCAGAGCAGCTGGTGATTGCTGAAGAAATCACACAGCATCTCTCCAGTGCAGGGAGGGAGCACGAGGCTGCCCAGCTGCTAGAGAGTGCTAGGCACCCCCACCCCTGAAAATGCCTAGAAATGGGGACTGTTGGGGTCCTGAGGACCAAAGTTGTGAATCACTGCTCTAGCAGGTAACATGTTATTAATACAATAGAGCATTGATAGACAACTTGATACACTTCAGGGCCCTCTCACCTTCAAATGAGCCTCAATAGCGGTAATAAGCTAAAACAATACTGATGATCAATATAAGAGAAACATTTGTTTAAAACATATTTTAAACAAGCTATAACAAAGTTATAGGGGCTTTGTTGCGCTCGCCATGCTGTCTGGGTCCGGCCAGTCTGGATACCGACGTCGGGATAATGACTGTCGAATCCCTATACCACACCCCCGGCAGACGCAGGTGAAGGCACAAAACACTCACTTGATTAGAGGGTCCTGCTTGTGAGAGCTTACAAACAAGGAGACATAAGGACGGCAATGCCCATCTAATGCTAAATTGAAAGGTAAAATTTGGATAAATACATTTGAATTGATAAGGGAATAAGTCATAATAAGTGATCTGCTTCTCTGCAGACATTGTTAAACCTTTGAGTGCCAAAGTTGCTGTAATAGATTCTCAAAATATCATTTAAAAATGCCAGCGGCACTCAAAATGTAACTAAACTTCATTTAATTGACTTGGCTGCATTTGTATGTATCTATACCGAAAGAACAGCCGCTGTGATCGATGCTGGCATTATTAGTGAATATTTTGAGGATCACTCACAGCAATTTTGGCACTCAAAGGGTTAATGAACAGCTGAGCCACCAGAGAGAGAATCCTTACAAGTGAACAAAGCACTATGTGGGGCCCCCAGGTGTGTGGGCCCCAGCACGGCCACTCTTGTCACCCCTCCCTTAATCTGGCCATGGGGAGAAGCATTCTAGCATAGGCCAAGGGCATTAAAGGCTTATTTGTATAATTGCAAACTCATCCAAATCAGGAACAGACTGACAAGAAAACTGTATTATTTGTGTGTAGGTTACTGCCACTAGCAAACCACTTGTGATTGGATATTTGTGAACCCTCCTGGGTCCTGACACTGATTGCTCGGGTACAGCATTGGGGAGGTTTCTTATGCTGTGTACACACGGGGGCGATAGGGGCTGAAATCGCTGGGAATATGGTCGCTGAGCGACCATATTGCCAGTGATTGGAGCGTGCACCAGCGATAAATCGCCGGGTGCGCGCTCCCCTTTTTTGAGCCCCTGAATGGTCGCTGGACGGAGGAGCATGCTCCTCCGACCAGCGACATCCCCTGCCTCTTCACCCAGCAGTGTTTAAATTTTCATCTGCGACCATCTCTGGTCGCAGATGAAAACGGGACACGGGGCAATATGATAGCTGAGCAATATATTGCCAGCGATCATATTGCCCCGTGTGTACGCACCTTTAGTCTCATTTTTGACTATTATCAAATCTGTTTGCTGCACATAAAACAGATGGTATCCAAAGTTGGTGCAAACAAGCTTCAAATGTTACATTTGCCATCCAGTAGGCATTTTAAACTTTTTAGTACATTTTTCAGAGAGTCATTTCTCCATATCAGCCCTGGAGTATAACACATTGCCAAGTAGCAAAGTGTATCTGAAAAGTGCATTGAAAATGAAAGGTATAATCTATTATTATACCTTTACAAACATATTTTTACATTCGATAAAAAATGCAGCTGTTCCTAGGATGTTCTAGCTACCATGACCACGGGCAGCAGCTTTTATTATTTTTCATTCCTTGCTTGAATAATTAGGATAAATGAGGCTTCATATAAGATTACAAACACATTTTCCTAGTCTCTATTCCACATTCAGACAGAGAGATAGCATCATTGGTGATAAGTTTGGTTGGTAATATAAGCATGCAACATCTATGTCTTTGCTTGGTGTAGTCTGAATGCTGGTTTCCCCTAATGAACATGTGTTACACAACACGCAAGACACGGGAAGTTATAGATAAGCTGCTTGTCATTCTTAGAGAAAACTGTCGCCCAGCAGTGCATATTTAATCAATAGTAACAGCAGTTTTGTTTTTTGTGGCTCCGAAGCCCTTCAGATCTGGCTCAAAATTAAGATAAAACATGTTTGCTCAGTATATATTATTTAAATTGTTGAAATATGTTTGTACTGTTGGCGGTAGTATGGCGGAGTAATAGTGCGCGCCAGATGAACATCCAAATCACAAGGCTGTGGAGTCGTTTATTCAGCAGTAATCTGGATGTACAGCAATACTCACAGTTATTCATGTAACAGATTCTGAGCCTCAGTCGGTCCACAATAGGGTCTCGCTGAACTAAGGGGGTTATTCTGATTTAATGGGCCCGGTCCGATATTGAAGATCTGCGCACGCGCATAAGCGAATATGCACATGTGCAGGTCTTCTCTGCAGGCGCCCTTGGAGACTTGCATAGTCTCCGAGGAGCTCTCAGCAGGGGGGTGTTGGAGGCATACTGGGGGCGTTCGCATGCGAACAATCAGCATTTCCTGGCCGTACCCACGAAAATGCTGGGCGTCCCCATGCGAATGTATTCTGTTTCTTGTGGTCCCTGCGCACTGATCCCCATTGTTCGGGGTTAGCTGTTTCACTCGCCGGGTGATTGGTCCGGTTCGGGGTTGTATTTGGGGTTAAGTGCAGCGCTCCGCCCCTTTTGCTTTGGGTTGTGTTTGCGGGGTTTGTGAATATGCAAATGATTGAGTAGGCAAGTGTTATTATAATGAAGCTTTACTTGCGTAAAGGCGTTTTACTCGTCCCCATGTGAATGGGAGTGGCTTTCTGCCAGGGGAGGGCAGCTGATATCACCGGATGTCAGCTGCCTGCCCTGTTCTCGGTGAAGGGTGACGCTAATCTAAGTCACCATGGACAGCAACCATTGAATGATTTCAAGCCTGCTCGCAAGGCTGTGAATGGATGTTTATGCAAAACATCCATTCACAGGCCTGCAGGGACATTTGGCATCCAGCGGGGGGCGGGCGTTCATGCGGGCGGCATTAGCTGGCTTGCTAAGCAGTGAAATACTGCTGCTTTGTGAGTCAACCAGAAGCAGGACCTATCTGTAACATGTCCGCGTCCCGCTGTGGTACTCTAAAGGTGTATATACATGGTGCAATGCTTCCGGCACAGATAGCGATTTTGGGGGGAAGGGGGAGCAGGGGCCATCCTGCATTGAGCAGCATGACCCTCCTTTCTATCTGCCCTCCTTTCTATCTAGCAGATCAAAGCAGAAATAGACTTGCCTGCACAGTCTATTTCTGCTTTCGATCCCGATGCCGCAGGGCCGTGCATCGGCATCAAATCTGTATATGTGCGATTCAGGGTCACTTTCTATTTGATTTGAACTATATAGTCCAAATCGAATAGAAAGTGACCCTGAATTGCACAGTGTGTACACAGCATACCTCGGGTAAATGTACGAAGCAATAATAAGAGTGGAGAAATCTGCCAGTGGAGAAGCTTGCCATGTACAAAATGCTCTCTTTCTGGACTTCCTTCTTAATTATGATTGCATTAACCTGTGTTGAAACACTCTTTTTTTTTATCAATTAGATAGTTTAACACTGGTGGCGTTAATCATATATTAACAAAGAAGTCCAGGTAGAGAGCATTTTGTCCCTCCTGGAAAGGGTCATGTTGGGAGGTATGTAGGGTGACCAACTCATCCCTTTAATTCGGGACACATATTAATTACACAGGTTCTTTGGCAGTTTAAAACCAGGTGAAATGGAGTCTTGAGGTGTGGCAGTTTAAAACCAGGTGAAAGCCAGCCACAGAACCTGTGTAATGAATATGTGTCCTGGATTAAAGGGATGAGTTGGTCACCCTAGACTCCCTAGAGGTATGTAAAAACTAATATAAGCCCCCACTTTCCATGAGGCCAGTGGAAAAAGCAGGATTTCTCTGCAGAACATCGGAGCAGTGTATGAGTCTAGTGGAGCTGTAGAATAACCAAGAAATGACCCTGGAAATGAATGTAAACATTGGCCTTTTTATACACTGGATCTTGTATGGAATACAGTAATAATACCCAGGGGTTAAAGTGAGGGGGAACAGGGTGGAACTGAGTTCCACCACCTCTCATGGGGCCTTATTCTAGTTCACTCTTTCTGTCAAAATCCTTCTTAGATTGACAAAACCATGTGCACTGTAGGTGGGGCAGATGTTACTTGTGCAGAGAGAATTAGATTTGGGTGGGTTTTTACTTCAAAGTGAGATCTATATTGCAGTGTAAAAATAAAGCAGCCAGTATTTACCCTGCACAGAAACAAAATAACTCACCCAAATCTAATTCTCTCTGCACATTTTACATCTTCCCAACTGCAGTGCACATGGTTTGTCCATCTAAAAAGGATTTTGTCAGAAAGAGTGAACTAGAATAAGGCCCATGGTGAGGTGGAACATTTTAACCTCCACATTGGTCCTGCACAGTAATTATCACAGAAAAGAATTCTGCAGGTGGATGCCAAAAAAAACGTACCCCTGGCCCTGTCTCTGCCTAATTGGTGGAGTGGAGGGGGGTAATTAGGTGGCATAGAGAAATGAGTCCCCCCACCTCTGCATGACCACTTTAAGCCCTGATAATACCTAACACTAAAAAGGGTAAGCACATATTCTCACCCCTCATGGTAAGGCTACTGACTCTTCTTCCTGGTAGCTTCTCTCTGGTCTACTTGGTAGAAGAAGCTGCTACTACTGGTCATATTCAGCAGCTATACTCTGGCCCTTATTCAGATATGATCGCAGTACAATTTTGTTCTCAAAATGGGCAAAACCATGTGCACTGCAGGTGGGGCAGATGTAACATGCAGAGAGAGTTAAATTTGGGTGAGGTGTGTTGAAACTGAAATCTAAATTGCAGTGTAAAAATAATGCAGACAGTATTTACCCTGCACAGAAACAAAATAACTCACACAAATCTAACTCTCTTTATACATGTTACATCTGCCCCACCTGCAGTGCACATGTTGAGAACAAATTTGTACTGCGATCAGATCTGAATAATGGCCTCTGTCCCTTACACTGCACAATGTGGCGGCTGCTCTAGTAATCATATTATATAGCAGTGCTATTGTCATAATTTGAGACACCTGACAATAGGAGGGTGTTTCCAGCAGCCAGAACCCCCCCCACGGTTTGCCTATGGAGGCCCCCCTGTCTTATGTGTCCTGTCCCAGCCAAGGCTTAATACGGCCCTGCATGTCATATGTAGCTGTCATTTGTCGACTACTCTGAGTACAAGCTCTAATGGAGAATGAAGTATGTCCAGGTTTTTTACTACTATTGCAAATTGTCATTTCAACCACGAGTTTTAAAACTAACATTTCATAATGTTAGTGCTGAGGTATTGTGGTATCATCAAAGGAAGTATATAAGGAGTATGGGTCATAGGGTCGACTCAATGAATGCCGACATACGTTCGGTCAACCACTGAAGGTCGACAGGGCTTAGGTTGACACCTTAAATATGTCAACATGGCTAAGGTTGACAGGGTTGGAAGGTCGACAAACATTAGGTCGACAATTGGAAGGTCAACAGTCAAAAGGTCGACATACGTTTTTAGCATTTGTTGTCCCAAATGTCGACATAGTCTAAATGTCGACACACTGTCTAAGTGTACCCCATCCCCTCACAAGGCTCGCTGCACTCGCCAGGCTTCGGGCACACTATTATATTCTCCCACCACAGTAATGGATAGTGGTGTAAGAAATACCGCCTATCGGCACAAGTCGGCTTTTTGGCTGTCGTCCTTCCTATTGTCGACCTAATGCTTGTGTTGACCTTCCCATCCTGTCAACCTTAGCCGTGTCAACCTATTTGAGGTGTCAACATAGCCAGTGGCGTAACTATAGCACCGCAGCCCCCGCGGGGGGGCTGCGCATATGGGGGCGCCGGGGGCTGCGGTGCTATAGTTACACCTCGTCCCAATCCCCGCAGGCTTACCTTTTTCGCTGGTCCCGGCGGCTCCGTTCTTCTGCTGAGGACCACCACAAAATGGCCGCCCCCATATAGCACACAGTTCTCTGAAACTGTCTGCTGTATGGGGGCGGCCATTTTGTGGTGGTCCTCAGCCGAAGAACGGAGCCGCCAGGATCAGCGCGAAAGGTAAGGCTGCGGGGGATTGGGGGGGTTTGAATGGGCGGCGGGGGGCGCCCCCCCTAACGGCGGGGGGGCGCCCAAAACATAGCTACGCCACTGAACATAGCCCCATCAACCTTCAGTATTCAACCTACAGTAATGTATGTTGACCTTCATTGGGCCAACTAAGTAACCGTATCCCATATATGAAAGAGTAGTCAGTGCCACAGGCAGGTACTAGAGTAATAATAATTACAATAATAATACACCTTACTTAAATGAAAGCAGCACAACCAATATTATATATATTTTTTTCATGTATTTGTTTTACAAATGTTACACTTCCCCTTTGTCACTTCTATCAGTTAGCCATGGATATGGTACCCTAGGGCAGCCAGTTGTTTTAGCTTTGTAAACTTTTCCTTTTGTAGTGACATCATCCTATGGGATTAAATGCACTTCCTCCTGTGTGTAATCTTGTACAATAACATGACTGCACATGTGTCTGGGGTTGAGCAATGTCATTTAGAAACCACAGCACACCTGAGGGAAACACTAACATCTACCCAAAGCAGCTAGACCAGGCATTCCCAACCACGGTCCTCAAGGCACACCAACAGTGCAGGTTTAAAGTTGCCCATAGATGGTCCGTTCCCGGACCGTCCACTCTGTACTATGAGATGAGCACTCCCACGCATCTCATCGTACGGTACAAAAAGTATGCGCTGCACATACTTTTTGTACTAGCTGTTCATCGCATCGCATTGCATGCACACTGCATGTACAAGGCATTCGATGCGATGCGATGTGTACTATTTAAGTCCTGAACGGATCCGTTAAACGGACCGTGTATGGGCACCTTTAGTGATATCCAGGCTTCAGCACAGATGTTTAATCAGAATCCTTCAGATACTAATTAAGTCACCTGTGCTCAAGCCTGGATATCTACAAAACCTGCACTGTTGGTGTGCCTTGAGGACCGTGGTTGGGAATGCCTGAGCTAGAAGAATACATTGTATGTCAGGGTTGCCTACCTGACCCTCGCCTTCAGGGAGAAAATGCTCTGTTCCTGGATTTCCCTGGTAATGCATGATTGCCATCACCTGTGGTGAAACACCTTTCTTATCAATTACCTAGCTCAAATATTCTTTGTAAAGTGCTGCAGAATATGTGTGCGCTACATAAGAAACTATTTATAATAATAAGAGGTGAAACTACTATTGATGCAGCAGGTGCATTGAACCGGGGCCTCTAAGGACTAAGGCTGTGTACACACGGGGGCGATATGGGCTATAATCGCTGGGAATATGGTCGCAGGCTAATTACCTCTGCGGCTCCCCCAGCAGAGGTTCCTTTTCATCAGCGACCATCTCTGGTCGCTGATGAAAAGGAAACACTGAGCAATATATGCTCAGCCATATATTGCAAGCAATATATGGCTGAGCAATATATCTCCCCCCGTGTGTATGCACCTTAAGGGCCCCAAATGCTACCTCCCACTGCTGTGTGGCATATTGTGAACTTGGTATGGAGAGGAGGAGGGGGGTCCAAAATATATTTTTTCACTTGGGCCAACCAGATACAAGTTCTGCCACTGCACAGACACATCCATACAGGAGGGAGAAGCGGTATCAGTGCACATGATACCACTTCTCCCCCATAATCACCAATCATACATCCATCTATTGTGCCTTAGAACTAATATAAAGAAAATGTCACAGATGAACGAATATATCTCTTGTTTCAATTTTCAACCCAAGTATATAACAACTACCTTAAGGTGCAATGGGGGAGAAAACTAGTCTATGGCATAAGGCGGGTGACGTCATCGTGAGGTGAGGTCAGGAAGGCGCTGGGAGATGAGAGCATCTCCCAGCCCCGGCTTTTGCATTGTAGTGAACGGGACCCGGGTCTGACAATCAGATAGAGTTGGCAAGTACTGTATCTTTCATTTAGAGCAGAGGTTCCCAAACGCGGTCCTCAAGGCACCCCAACGGTCCAGGTATTAAGTTTATCCATGCTTGGCCACAGGTGACTTAATTAGTAACTCAGTCAGTCTGATTTAACCATCTGTGCTGAGCCATGGATATACCTAAAACCTGGACCGTTGGGGTGCCTTGAGGACTGTGTTTGGGAACCTCTGATTTAGAGTATCATTTACATTTTAGTTGCTCTTGTATTACAAAAAAGTACTGCAAAGACATTATTTTGAATGTGGTTTAGCATCAATTTATAGAGCACATTATAATTTGTGCAATGTAGCTAGTACATGAGCAAATAATGCATACATATGAGTACGTAGTTATTTTAAGTCACAGTTGGCTACAAACCAGCAAATGTGTAACATTACATACTTTCTTTATTAGTCACAGTATGAAAACCTCCATTTTAATTAGAATTAACTCCTGCATATACAGTAATATGCATGTATTGTGGCTTCATGTGTGGTTATATTATTCTATGACATGAAATACTGTAAGGCCAACATTTTTACAGTAATGACTAGGTGCAAAAAAAAAATGCCCACAATTGGGTGGATCCAGTTTTAAAAACTAAATGCAGAACAACCTTTGCATAAGGTTGCACAAGACCCCCTGTCACCCTACTAGAGGGCATTACACTTTTCCACTTCTGCAATAAACCTGGGTTATTGCTGGGTCTACACAGGTCATGGCATGATTGATATATATATATATATATATATCCAGTGGTCGAAGTGGGGCGGTATACGGGGGTATGCCATACCGCCACTTTAATCTGAAGATAAAAAAAAATCCCCCTCAGGATGCTCTCTGATCACTCAGCAGCGCATATTGTGCTTTTGTAATACCCCTGTACAACGGGGCAGTCTGGCAGGGGACGTTGATGGACAGGGGGGTGTCCGAAGGTGCGCACTATATTCACTCTTTACTTTTCCATACCCCCACTTCAAAATTTCCATACCCCCACTTCAAAATTTCCACTTCGACCACTGTATATATACATATATATATATATAAATATATTTTATACAAGGTCCTCGCACTACCCACACTCATTTGCTTGATTTTACTTGGCCCGGGTGCCCATCCAAAAGGAACAGCGTCCCATCATATAACAATCCACAAACAGACGTCAAAGTGCAAACAGTAGTTTACTGGTGCCCACGGCGTTTCGAGACAAGCCCGTCTTCAGGACGCCGTCGGCACCAGTAAAATACTATTTGCACTTTGAAAGACCTGGAGCAACGTCTGTTTGTGGATTGATATATCTATATCTATAGATATAGATATCTATATATATATATCCCAAAGTAAGGATCACACTCGCCTCTGACCAATAACAACTGCCGGGGTGTTAGCTCAGGTGTCCTAGAAAGTCCAGTAAACCAATATATCCTTAGAAAAAATGTGAGGACACTCACCGGTCTTCTGCTTAATAAGCAATTCTTTAATCCATCAAATGATATTCATGTTAAAGTGCAATGTGCATTCCAACAAAATTAACCTTAGAATGTCTGTGTGCGCGTGTACATGTGGTAGGGAATATATATTGTAAGCTCCACTTGGGCAGGGACTGATGTGAATGTTCAACTATACTCTGTAAAACGCTGCGGAATATGTGTGCGCTATATAAGAAACTGGTAATAAATAAATAAATAATATCTGTGTGTGACATTGGAGGAAGAAACATGAGACGTTAATGTAGGCCATCCAAGCACGCAAAATCAGACATTGGACCTTCTTTATTAATGTAGATTCCGTAGAAGACTAGAAAAGCGACTTACTTGGGTAAACTTTCATCCAGTTGAAAGAAGACTATTAAAAGACAAGTGTTGAGGGAAAGCTCCGAGAACCATCTTTGTTGGTTTACCAGGACGATCAGCAGACATGCATCATCCTGGAACCCTCTAAAGCATTTTGCCACACAGTGACATCCATTCTTAGCAAGGTCAACAATCTGATATGCCTCATTAATCTAGCACTTCAAAGGGACATTAAATTGGAGGATTTCCCATCTGCTATTCTTCTTGTTTATTTGCTGGGCCATAACTCAGATACATTATAGGATTATTTTGAGATAATCCCCATATGCCAAAATCTCCCAGGAATACAGTAGCAATGCCATAAACTCCTTTGTCACTTGAAATGGCTTTGTGTTATCTCTTGTATCTGTGAAAGGGAAGACTGGGCTGTTACATGTTCACGCTTGGAGGTGATTACTCATCATTGGAGGTAAATACACCACAGCAGCTCTGCTCTCTGGTGCCTGAATTTCTTACCTCCTATGTCTGTTCCCATTTGTGGGATTTCTTATATTCTGTATATGTTCTTACCGTATGGGATTTTCTCATATATTATGTACAGAAAGATTATTTATATGAAAATCGAATGCTTTATATTAAACACAATTGTTAATCTTGAGCTTTATTAGAGCAGATAGAACAGTCTCTCAGGTGGTTTGTTCTGATACATCACAGTGCTAGGGTCATAGTTTCGACTACAGCAAGAGCCTGATCTGTGTGGAGTTTGTATGTGTTTTTCATGTTTGTGTTATTCCAGATACTTTGGTTTCCTGGCTTCCATCCACACTCCAAAAAACATATTGGTGGGTTAATTGGCTTCTACGCAAAAATGTATCTAAGGGGTATACTTACTTATGTTCAAGTTTATATAAGCAGAGATTCCCCATAGCAACCAATCAGCTACCAGCAATGATCTTTTAGAAGGTTCTAGATATATGATAAGTAGAATCTGGTTGTCATGGGCAACACCTCCACTTCTAAACACCCAAACTTGTGGCTATCTGGGTACATAACTAAACTTTGGAGAGAGATAAAGTACCAACCAATCAGCCATAAGCTGTCTGGTTGGCTGTTACTATGGGGTAGATGTATTGTACTTACATTACATGTGGATATATGGATTACTGCTAGGCCTCTTTATTGATGAGAAGCAGCAGCCCTGATACGTACTATCATCTTGAATGCTGAAGCTGAAGCTGGGAAGTCAATGATCCCCGCTCTGGCAATAGCCAGAAGACCCCCACAACGTATCATCTTAGTGCTGATGCACTGTGTCTCTCCACCACCTGGCTGACTGGGCATGTGCAGCCCAGAGCTGGCAGACGCCACAGCCAGGGACAGCGCTGCCACTTCTGTGATGTATGGCCAATGACACCTGCAGCTGTCAATACTGATAACTGAAGGTATCGGAACAGTCAGTGCTATAGACAGTGGCGCTCCTTTTACTTGCAACACATCATAAATGGTGAGAAGCGCTATCAGCATACATAAAGACACTCCTCCATATTAACATTTCTTACATCTACCCCTTTATCTCTCTTCAATTTATCACTCTCCAAGGATTAGTACATATGCACATAGGGCCTTATTCTGTTCACTCTTTCTGACAAAATCCTTCTTAGATGGACAAAACCATGTGTACTGCAGGGGGGCAGATGTAAAATGTGCAGAGAGAATTAGATTTGGGTGAGTTATTTTGTTTCTATGCAGGGTAAATACTGGCTGCTTTATTTTTACACTGCAATATACTTTAGATCTCACTTTGAAGTAAAACCCCACCCAAATCTAATTATCTCTGCACAAGTAGCATCTGCCCCACCTGCAGTGCAAATGGTTTTGTCCATCTAAGAAGGAATTTGTCAGAAAGAGTGAACTAGAATAAGGCCCATAGAGAGCTGTAAGCAGCATGGCCTAAATGTGCGGGTGTGACTATGCATGCCAAACAGGAAGGCACCATGTCCCCTCAGCCAGGGATTTATCAGGGCGCTTCCTCCAACATGCCCAGGTCATTAGTAACCCCTCCCTCCGTCCATGGTGACCCTGGAGGTTATTCTGATTCACTCGAAAAGGCCCAATCACTCTCTAATGGACAAAACCATGTGCACTGCAGTAGGGGCTTATTTAACATGTGCAGAGAGAGTTAGATTTCAGTGTTTTATTGTTTCTGTGCAGGGTAAATACTGGCTGCTTTATTTTTACACTGCAATATAGATATCAGTTTGAAGTACACCCCACCCAAATCTAACTCTCTCTGCAAATGTTACATCAACCCCACTTGCAGTGCATATGGTTTTGTCCATCTGAGAGTGACTGTGCCTTTCCGAGTGAATCAGAATAACCCTCCCCTGTATGTGTGTTTACATGATAGAGAGTATGGATTGTAAGCTTAGCTGGTTTCATGTTGCCTTTAACACCTAAATGCACTGTATTATTATTATCATAATATGCAAAAGTTTTGTTTCAGTAACATGAATACCAAAATCATATTGCTGAAGTTAATACGGTCTCTTTACTTGCACTGCTATAACAAGAGAGTTATATATTTATTTTGAGAAATCCACATGGATGACACATGTGCAGTGATAGGAGTTTGCATAACCTCATTTACTTAAAAAAAAAACAAAAAAAAAACCATTTTGATGGAAGATTCTTCTCTGCAGCTCTTTTATGTTATTCTTTATGAGCGGTATAATTGACCCCATAGCGGTTACCACAATCCTCAGAGAAATGAAAGAGCAGATATTTTAACTTCATATAGAAACTATTAATACATACAGTATAATAATACATGCAAAACCCATAAAGATGGTTTAAGTCACAAATGTAGTATCTACTAATGGCTGCACTGACTCTCATGGGGATGTGGCTTCATGACCGTGGACATCCCGCAAAGCCATACCCTTGCTCCAAAGCTATGCCCGCAGTGGCGGTGCCTTGCCATGGGAATGCCCAATGTTTCATGGGCATCCCCATGAAAACTCTGAGCGCTCCCATTGGAATGAAGTCAGTTGCCCGCCCTGCCTTCATCCCAGTACTCACAAATATAAGTCAGTCTCCACTGACTTATTTTTGCGAAGGCAGGTGAAATCATTTGAAGGGCGGCGAACATCGATTGATTTCTCCTGCTGTGGGCACATGCAAGGGCACATGGTTGCAAGGAGAAACGGTAGCGGGGAGGAGGGGGGCATGTATGCTGCAGGGCTGCAGGGCAGCGTCACAAGTCAAATAGTATCACCCCCTTAATCTTTATTGTTAGATTTGTTTGTTATATATTGTAACATAGAATGACTGCTGACCTGATATTACAGATTGGAGTCTCTGTTCTGTATTAAGAGGGTGATTCAGGTTGACTCGCACTCGCACAACACATTTTGGGGGTGATGCAGCATGGATCACAAAAGCAAACTCCTTCTTTAATGGACAAAACCATATGCACTGCAGGCGGAGCTGATGTAACATGTGCTGTGCGAGCCAACCTGAATAGCCCCCTAATTGTGTTGTTTTAACCTATAAGAGATTTGTATAATGAGACTGGTGCATAGTTAGATGTACATCCATTTGTAAAGTGTGTTTTGTGACTGTGATGCATTAGGCATAGTTTAGAACGTCATAACAAAAATATGAGGCAAAGCTCAAAGAGAATGTGTTCAGGTGGATGCAGTCAGGCCGGCCAGCACAGAAGTGAATATATGCCTGATAGTATGGGGAAGATGCAAGTACCAACTGATGATGAAATTTTGTAGCAAATCAGACACATGTGCTGCCCACACAGATTACTGTATATCCAGCTCAGCACATGGCCAAATATTTGCATTTTTTCAGTGAATATTTATTTAGAATAATGTATGCCCAATTAATCAACAACTCTGCATCTTTTCATGGTTACAATGTGGCCGATTCTTGATACAAAATCGGCCCCTGCCCAAATTTCCGCTGACTGTGTACCACCGGGAACAGGAGGAAACCGACATAAACCCAGGGAGAACGTACAAATACAACAGTGTTAGGCCTTGGTGGCCAATTGAACCCAAGACCTCTGTACAGTGAGGCTAACCACTATGCAAACCTTCAGGCCACTTTTTTTTCTATTATTCCCTGTAAGACTGATAAACAATAATTTAAAATGTTTCTACTGTAGCATACATATGTTTCATTATTTATATATTTTAATTTTCGTAAGTTTTTTATTTCTATTTTTGTCATCTACTTTTTGCTTATTTTTGTTTATTACATATAACATGTTCAGTAAAAAAGAGCAATTAAAAATAAAACCTGTATCTTGTGCGTACGTGGTTGGGTGTAAGTATATTTGGGTGTTACTACACCTGGCGTAGGCATGGTGTACATATAAAGGGGCCTACACATTTGGACATTTGCTGAGCATTCTGAATGATGCTAGATCACCCAGCACCAGTGGCGTAACTATAATAAGCACGCCCCCACCATAAATTACAGAAGCGCGCCCCCCCCCCATAAAATAAATATTCCCCCCCCAACCCTGCCTTACCCCTCAAATATGATGCCGCCGCCGGGACCAGCAAATCTCCTTGTCTGCAGCCCAGGTCTGTTGTAAGGGGGCAGACATTTTCTTATGGTCATTTTCAAGCTGCAGCCAGGAGGAGCGCCGGGACTCGGACTGCAGACAAGGAGATTTGCTGGTCCCGGCGGCGGCATCCCATTTGAGGGGTAAGGCAGGCTGCTGCTCCCGTGCAGCGTAACAGTAGTGGGTGTGGTATAGGGGTCTGACAGTCGGGATCCCGACAGTCATTAGCCTGACGTCGGGACGCTCGTTGCGCTCGCCACACTGTGGGCACAGTTGCTCGCTGCGCTTGCCACCTATTCTATTCTCCCTCTATGGGGGTCGTGGACCCTCACGAGGAAAAATAGCAGGTGGCCGTCGGGAGCCCACAATAGCCCTGCAGACCCCTGGCGTCCACCCTTAACTCAGCACCTCCCTGCAACCGTGGGTTCTGTGGGGCTATTGTCACGCCACTGCTCAGCACACAGCGATGTGTCTACGCTGTGTTCTGAGCAATCTGTCAGGGCCAGTGTTCTCCAGTGAGAACACTGGCCTTTACCAATTAATATCCAGCATGCTGTATATTACTCGCCAGGCGATAACGCCGCTCATGGCCGCACATCGCTATCACCCCTACACTTACAGTGATGTAGGGGCATTTTTTAAGCAATTTAGCTCACAAAATGCCCCTAAATCGCTACATGTGTAGGCCCATTACTGCATCATAACTGGGTGCATCTTATGATGCCTATGACTCACCGTGTCATATAAATAGTGTTTTGTTTGTTTTCTTGCTATATACAGCTTTTTCAGCTTACTGTTGACCATTTAGCACCACCCCCACGTTATGCCTTTTTATGGCTGTGATTTATTGTATGATGCATGTTTTTTACTAAAAAAGTGTGAGAAGATAGGTCACTATTTGGCATCTTTCCATAAAGAGAGCATTAAGAATGATTGATGTTGTTCCACATTAACCTGAGACTGACAGTTTTACACTCACTGACCTGGAGATTGACTGTAGTCTGCTTTGGGCATCTAAGTTTAGCAGAGACACCTCTAGCATTCTTATCTTGTGATTTCAATGGTCACAGATACAGAATATGTATGAGTCTAGGTTCAATAGTGCACTGGCTAGATAACACTGTTCCTTTCTCCTTCCGTTGCTTCTGGTAGAGGGCAAGTTAAACATCTTTTATCTGTAACTGATGGGAACCAGGAATGCTCTTTGACACAAATGGTGTTATTTTTCTTATCTTCTACTCTTTGAATATACCCTACTTCTAGATAGAGAAGATAGTTAATTTGCTGTCTACAGAGCTATAGCAAAGCTCTTGGGTTTTGGTGGGAATTTAAACCTATTGCATATTCCTAAAAGATAAGCAATGATGTATCTGCTTTTCCTGTGATTCAGCAGTGAGGATCTGGTTCCCCTCCCTGATTAATATTATTATTATTATTATGACGATTATTATTATGACGATTATTATTATTATCATTTATTGGTGAGGCAACACAAAGATTTCCATAGTCCGTACAAAGGGATTAAAACAGAATCTATAAGTATAGACTAATACACACTGAGGGCCTAATTCAGGTTGGCTCACTAAGCAGCTGTCATTCGCTGCCTAGCGAGCCCATAAATGCCACCCGGACGAATGCCCCTTTACACAAACACCCTCGCATGCGGCCAAAGGGGAGAGAAATCATTCAGCGGTCGCCAACCACCGAATGATTTCTCTCCCCTTCGGTAATAAAAGTAGGTCTGAAATGACTTTGATTTCCTTCGGAGACCATCAAAGAGGGGGCAGGCGCTGATGTCGGCCTTCCTGCGTTCCCAGGGGAACACCCACTGTTTTATGGGGACACCCATAAAATGCTGGGTGTTCCTCGGCTGCAGCCCCCTAAATACCCCCGGACCTCCCTCCCTAGGTAGCGCTATACCAATGAGGACTTTGTAAATAAAAATAACAATTTATTGGTACATATACATATAAAATTCATAAAAATGAAGGATGTTTAACAGTTTCTTATATGGCGCACACATATTCCGCAGCGCTTTACAGAGAATATTTGAACATTCACATCAGTCCCTGCCCCAGTGGAGCTTACAATCTATATTCCCAACCACATGTACACGCACACACAGACATTCTAGGGTTTTTGTTGGAAGCCAATTAACCTATCAGTATATTTTCGGGTTGTGGGAGGAAACCGGAGTACCAGGAGGAAACCCACGCAAGCACAGGGAGAATATACAAACTCCGCACAGTTAGAGCCATGGTGGTAATTGAACCCATGACCTCAGTGCTGTGAGGTAGTAATGCTAACCATTACACTATCCGTACTGCTACAAAGCATTGGTTAGACCAAATTTATAATACAGAGTACAATTCGGTCCCCTACTATAAAAATGACATAATAGAACTGAAAAAAAATCCAAAGAGCAACAAAGCTAATAAAGGGGTTGGAGAGTTTAAGCTATGAAGACAGATTGAACAAATTGGGATTATTATGTAAGCTAGAAAAGAGACATTTAAGGGGAGACAAGCTAAACAGGTATAAATATATCAGGGCCAATATAAGGAACTGGAAGGGCTGGAGCTACTGGGTAGCTGAATGGGCGCTGGCAAGGGGTGTTTTGTAAAGCGGCTACCAATGGGACTGAGTGGGTCCCAAGAAACAAGGGAGGAAAAAAAGGTAGCGCTATACCAATGAGGACTTTGAAAATAAAAATAACAATTTATTGGTACACATACATATAAAATTCATAAAAATTCAGGATGTTTAAAAACAATGTTCACTGCCCTCTGGGCAACTTATTTCAATGATTGGGGGGGGGGGGGAATCCGCTCCTATTGGTGCCGCCAGTTGGTAAACAAGGCACCAGTCAATATGCAAGGGATTGTGTGCTTACCAAATCCAATATCTGTTAGATGGTAGGGTATATTTACCAATGCAGTTCTTTGGTGGGTTCCTCTGGGTTATCTTTAAATCCTTTTAGAATAGCATATTAGCTGTGTCATCCCTTTGTTGATGGAACGTGAGGAAAAGTCCACTTGGAAAGCTGGAATTGCAAGACACGGTCCACTGGTGATGGCGGCTGGTTGGATCCCAGGATAAAGTGCAAAGTGCAAATGTGTAAAGTGGCAGTTGGGGGCAAGTGAGTGTAGCAGCTTCTGGCACATTTAGCTGTCATCCAAGGACAGCTTTTTCAAAAGTAACTAACCAATATAAGGAACTGTCATGTGCCCTTTTTTCTGTAAGGAAGGACTCTAGGACATGTGGGCATGAGTTTAGACTAGAGGAAGGAAGATTTTGTTTCCTTAGAAGTAAACATTTTTTTCCTTCCTCTTGAGGTTGTGTCGGCAATCACAATAAGTACGTTTAAAATAAGGTTGGACAAACATCTATTGGGTAAAAACATCCAGTGGTACAAACAACAATCATAATCTGTCTTTAAATAAATCAGAATACAGGGATGAAGGGATGAAGCTAATAGATCATACACACTAACTTGATTGACCCTCATCTTTATTCAGCCTTAACTACTATGTAACTATTGTTACAAGAAAGAGGGTGACCCATAAATGCACTTCAGAATTGTAGCAGCAGCTGTATAGGTCCCCTCTGTTAGTGGACGACAATAAAGAGATGTTGAAATGGAAGTAGCAGGTAGCTATACCAATACCACCACCTTTCAAAATAACACCTCGTTTAAATATGGGGGGAAAAAGGCTTCAATAGTAGAAATTCTACACATTTATTGCATAAGGTAACAATATTCATAAAAACAATTTTTATAAAATTCATATAAAATAATCAGTTCTTTTCAATCATGAAGTTGATACTTAGAAAACCTACGCATTATGTCTTGGTGACTTCATCAGGGGTAGATTCAAAGCAGATAACTTATTGGAATTAATGTTCCCTTCAAACGGGTTCCTCATTAAGGTACAAATCAGGAAAAATACCAGAAATTGGTGATCATCTGCTTTGGAGGAGACAAACATTTGGGACTACAGTTCTGGTACCACCTTGTTTAAGGTTGTCATCCACTTACTACAGAAAAGCTGTCTGAAGTGTTTTCACCAATTTCTGGGATTTCTCCTGCTG
Source organism: Crinia signifera (assembly GCF_055691185.1). Taxonomy (NCBI): domain Eukaryota; kingdom Metazoa; phylum Chordata; class Amphibia; order Anura; family Myobatrachidae; genus Crinia; species Crinia signifera. The sequence continues at coordinate 231,105,480 of NC_139222.1, forward strand.
TTTACCTTAATGAGGAAGCCGTTTGAAGGGAACAATTAATTCCAATAAGTTATCTGCTTTCAATCGATACTGATGAAGTCAACAAGACGAAACGCATAGGGTTTCCAAGCATCAACTTCATTGAAAAGAACTGATTATTTTATATCAATTTTATAAACATTGTTATTATGAATATTGTTACCTTATGCAATAAATGTGTAGAATTTCTATTACTGAAGCCTTTCTTTCCCTCTATTTAAACAAGGTGTTATTTTGAAAAGTAGTCGTATTGGTATAGTGCGCTCTATTTCTTCCATTTTTACTATGTAACTATATGATCCTGATACGTTCCCAGAATGTAAAATTCTCATAGACACATAACTACAGGGTGCAGTTAGCATAAATATGCAGAGAAGACAAAGGGGAAAGGACCCGGCACATAAGCTTACAACAACCCATGAGACACTGTTTTTCCCAAGATATCACATTGTGTATGGTTAGCAAGAGTTTATGTCTTACCGTAAATGTTGGCATTAATAAGCGAATGCTTGGAACAGAAAACATAGCTGAATTGTGCCCAGAAACTTCTATGTGGAAATAGTCTGATTTTAGCTAACTGATAATGTACTGCACATGTCTACAGAAAGAAGTCAGTAGAAACCCCTTTTATAATCCAAATACATTTATCACCAAGTCTCAAAATGTATGCTGCTTGGGTTCTTTGTTTAAACTTACATAAAATAATGTAGATCTACAGTATAAAACGAATTCCTTTATTTGGCAAAAATTGTGTTGGTTTCCAATTATCCTTAAAATGTGCCTGTATGTGTATATGGAAATATTACTCTGCACATTTACTTTCCACATCTGTATTTTGAATTACATCCTGAGAAATGTGCAACCATAAATAGCACATGGATCCAGAGCGAAATATGTGACAATCATCATCATCAACTCGGAAACTTCACTTGTCCTGTGTAGGCGTAGAATTGACACTTTATTAATAGGAGAGGGGTAATACAAGATAGGATGTGCTTCAAAGTGACTGTATGACCTTACTAGCAAATGAATGCCCCTGAACCAACTCTCATAGAGAAGAAGCAGAAAGTAATAGATGTATGCCAATCAGAATGTTATGTGCCAATACGTAGGGCTATACATTGAACTTGCCTTTAAATAACCCTCAAAGTTTGAATCTACAAAAAATAGTTTGTACAGTTCCTTACCACTTCCATAGCATACAGTGGGTATTCGGCAGATACCAGCAGGAATGGAACATATACATAGTAAATATGACATATGTAGACTACGAGTGGTCTTTACAGAAAAGTTTCCACTTTCACCCAGGTCTTCGTCAAGGACCTTGCATGCAATGATCTCTTTCTGGCTGTTTAATTAAAGACCACTTATTTAATTTATTACTTTCAACACCAAAAAAGTTTTTATATATCAGGTCATAATTAGGTCATCAGGTCATAATTAAAAATCCTGTAGTCCACATATTCTCAAACTCAGTCCTCAGGACCCCACACAGTGCATGTGTTGCAGGTCTCCTCACAGTATCACAAGTTAAATAGCTCCACCTGTGATCTTTTCAAATGTGTCAATGAGTAATAAATGCACCTGTGCACCTGCCGGGTGTCCTGGAAAACATGAACTGGGTACTTATGTATTATCTGGGCTCCCATGTTAAATGCACCCCATTTTTTCATACCCCTACTATCCAACTACGCATGGAGTTGATTTTATATAGTGTGGCGAGAGCAGCGAGCCACCGTGCCCGAAGCGTGGTGAGCGGACGTGGTCTCATAAGAAAAACGGGAGCCCAGATATCACATAAGTACCTGAACTGTGTGGGGTCCTGAGGACCGAGGTTGAGAACCCCTGCTCTAGTTCTTACTGAGGACTAAAATGTAATCTACTCTTATGTGACAAATAGCCAATATGATATACTATCTAAAATATAAGCTAACGTGGAAAAGTCATTTGAGATATATTAAATAAATAAAGAAGAGTACGAAACAACATTGGAAGAACTGTAAAGTGCGTGTTTTCTGCCTGACTTAAGTTGCTTACATTATATTTGAGGAATTGCAGCACATGCCTCCTTACAATACTGCATATGGTCATTGATACTTGATGGTATTTCTTACATAGCATATACCACAGCAAATCTATGGAGTTGAGGTCTGTAATTTGACGGCCTTTCAAAAAACCTTGATGTGTTTAATTTTCAACTATGAAACTGTTGGATCTGCTTCGGATTATGGTCATTGTCAACCAAACTCCAGTTGTTGGACAGATGGCCTCACATTATCCTCTAGTGTCTAGTTTCATGGTGAGTTTAATTACTGCAGTATTTCCAGGTCATGTAGATGCAATACATCCCCAACTAATCACCCCACCACCACTATGCTCAGTGGAAAGTATGAGTGTGAGTTCAGTTTTTAAGAAATTGTCACTGTATTTTTAGACTTTACAGCTCCAATTTGGCATAATCTGCCCACATTACTCCACAACATATTTAGATATGTTTTTTTTTTTAAATGATTTTTATTAAAGTTTTTTGAACAGACATAATATAGAAACAGTAAGCAGGTTAATGTTTGTTACATATTATGACAATTTTTGCATCGAAATTGCTATGTTAACTATTATATTATGTTAACCAATATGTTATGTTCTGTTATATCCAAACATCTATCTATAACCAAAAACCAAGAATAAAGTCCAAGAATAAAGTTTTTATCCTTCCTTATAATTCTTGAGTCCTCTTATTTTCAGACTATATTAGAACAATGGCTTAGACTCGTGTTGTCAATTATGCTTGGAAGATATCTAACCTGATATATAGAAGAATGTAAAATTAAGTAACAAACATTTCTAACATTCTATACATTTAGATATAAAGACATTACTGGGGAGACAAAGGAAAAATACATCGGGGAGTATGAGGTAAAATGGAGGGATGGAAGGGAGGATAGGGGGGGGGGGGGGGGGGGAGAGGGGGGGGGGATCTCAGCCTATCCAGACTCACAATCCAATTGCATAAATAACATTTAGGTATTCCAATTTCTGTTATTCCTATGTTTTAGATCAGCATTACACATAATATAGTACCAGCGAGAGAGGCTAGACAATAGCTTCCTAAATTCAACATTGAAGACATCAATTTAAATCAGGGGTGTTGGGCGGTATCCTGTTCTCAAAAACGGAAGAGATATGTTCTCTTTCTTGAACATCTAGTGTGTTGATGAAAGTTGACCATTTTTGATAAAAGGATCTCGCACCATTCAACAAATCTATTCTAGCGTAACGTCTTTCAAAAAACAATATTTGTAAAAGCTTTTGTTTGAGTTGCTTCACAGTAGGTGCAGATTTTTTGGTCCAGTTTATTAAGATACACTTTCTTGCTGTTGTAAGTATCATTATAAGTAAGGATAGTTTCTGTTTATTGAAGGCCTGTAAGGGCCAGGGTTGATATGATATTCCCATATAGACGGCTACATTTGGGGTGAAATTAGTATGGAACATGTTATTTATAAATTGCAAAACTTTATTCCAATATATTCTTAGTTTATAACAGTCCCACATACAATGTGGGAAGTCAGCATTGTTTTTTCTGCATTTAATACATTGTCCAGTTTCTTCTGGAACCATGTGTTTTCGTCTGGACGGTGTGATGTAGGCCCTACAGTATGTAGGGTTCTCACATAGACCTCTTGTAGGTACATCGACTTTAAAGATTTACCGTTTATTTCATGTGATTCTACCATTGCTGTCACATGTAGCAATTCTGGTATATCATTGTTCCATTTAGACCACAATTTTTTCCACTGTGGGTCATTGTCTAAATCTGAGGTCAATAAAATACTATATAAAAATTTTACCTTGTACGGTTTAACTGTAATATACTTTAATAAAGAGTCTAGATTTGTGATTTGGGTTATAAGGGTTATAGTGTTAGTAGTCTTTTTTGGTAATTTTAAAGATTGTAGGTAGTGTCTTGTTTGTAAAAACATGAAAAAATGTGAATTAGGTAAGCTATACTTTGAGGCCAAGTATTCGAATGAGTGTATATTACCTCCTGGATCAAACATTTTGGACGAATTGTCCAAACCTTTTTCTTTCCAAGTTGTATATCCTGAGTTCAAAAGGGAGGGAGGGAAAAGTGGGTTTCCCCATAGCGGGACATGTGATGTAAGGAGCGTTTTTTTACCTGATTTTTTATTTATTTTTGTCCAAGCCACACAAGTATCATGGAAGAGTATATGGGATTTTATTTTTTTTGGAATCATGGGTGTGTTCGACTGGATAAGTGCACTAGGGGAATAAGGAGAGAATATGGCACATTCTAATTTATAATCCGTATAGATAGACTGCGCTAGTATCCAGTCTGCTAAGTATCTGTAGTGTACAGCGAATGAATAAGCAAGTAGATCAGGGTAGCCCAGTCCACCTTGGGATTTCAATGTTTTAAGCTTACTTTTGGCTATCCTGGCTCTTTTATTTTGCCAAATGAATTTTAAAAATAGCGAATCTAACTTTGCAATATCTAGTGGGGTTATCGTAATTGGTAACATTTGCATATTGTAGAAGATTTTTGGGAAAATAATTGACTGTATTATGGCCAGTCTTCCAAGAAGAGAGATTGGTAAGTCTCTCCAAGCTTCTAATTTGGTGGCAATTTTAGAGATAACAGGAGAGAAATTTAAAACGTATAACTTGGAGAGATCAGTAGGGATTTGTACTCCAAGATATTTAAAGTGAGAAGAATTTACTACAAATGGTATATCTGGGTTATTGTGGAAGTATTGGTTTGCTGGTCCTAGGGGTAAAATCTCTGACTTGGTTAAATTAACTTTATAACCCGAAAGAGCACCGAAAGAGCGAATGAGGTGCAGCAGCGCAGGTAGAGATTGGGAGGGTTTGGTGATAAATATAAGCGTATCATCTGCAAATAATGTGATTTTTAGTTCTTCTTTACCTATTCGGATACCTTGAATTAAAGGGGATATTCTTATTGCGATAGCAAAGGGCTCGATAGCTAACGCGAAGAGGAGGGGGGAGAGAGGACACCCTTGTCTAGTTCCTCTGGCCAATAAAAAGGGGGATGAAATTGTTCCATTACAAGCAATTGTAGAAATTGGGGATGTGTATATTGTACGGATTATATTAACAAACAACACTGGGAATCCAAATTTTTGTAGAGTTTTAAAAAGATGGGGCCATAGTACCATATCAAAGGCCTTCTCGGCGTCCAACGTCAATACCGCACCAGACGCCGAGGAGGCCAATGTATCCCCATTCAGTTGTTGTATTGCAGCCAGGACTCTTCTGACATTTACAACTGAATGTCTTCCTGCAATGAAACCAGTCTGGTTTTCATGTATTATAAAGGGTAAAATAGGGGCCAGCCTTTCTGCTATAATTTTAGTGAAAATTTTATAGTCGACGTTGAGTAACGAAATAGGCCTATATGAACTTGTTAGATTTAGGGGTCTACCTGTTTTTGGAATTACTTTTATAGTTGCATCGGAGAAGTGTTGGGGTAAAGATCCACTTTGTATAATTTCGTTAAAACACTTTGTCAGGGGTTCTGCAATTTGTTGGGACATGGCTTTATAAAATTCGTTCGTAAACCCATCCGGGCCCGGGGCCTTAGCGAGTTTTAATTTTCCTATTGTCTTCAAAACTTCCTCCTTAGTGATAGGATGTACTAGGCCATCTATTAAATGTTTAGGGACTTGCGGCATTGGAATAGAGTCCCAGTAATCTACTGGGTCTTTTAATTGGGGTTCGGGCCTATGAGTAGCTGGTTCCACTCGCTCCTTCGGAAGCTCCTCGGGTGAAGAGTATAGTTTTGAATAGTATTCTCTAAATCTCTCGGCTATTTCAACATTATCTTTTGTCAATGATCCATTCTCTTTTAGTAACGGTTGGACGGTATTTTGAGTTCTAGAGCCCTGCAGTAAATTAGTCAAAAGCTTACCCACTCTATTTCCAAATTTATAGAATTTTGCATTTACATTAAATAGGTATTTGTCACCTTGAAGTTGAAGGTACTCATCATATTTGAAAAAGATAAAAAACAAAAAAAGTCGACACAGTGTCGAAATTAGGGCGCTGGATGATTTAAAATAAAAAAGAAAAAAGAAATACTTTTTATATATAAATAATTATATTCAATTAAAAAAATATTATTAAATAATACACAATGGTAATTATGTTTAAAAAGCTGCAGCCTACTCAGTGCACAAGTGTTAGTACACTACGACTGATTGCCTGCAGGAAACCTAGGGCATCCCGCTGGGAATCAGAGGACAAAATTTGGACAAGAGAAAGGATGGAAAGCTGCGCTATTCTGATATCCTGTACCATGGAAGAATGCACTTACAACAAAAAGGGTGTGTTGTGAAATATATTTACTGAAAATATTAAATGCTAATTAAACATTTATTTTAAAAAAGAGGATAATAATATACAAATGTTATTCAAGGTGGCCACCTAAAAGCATGTATCGGTATACATTAATACAAATAACAATTAATTAATGATCATGAACAATATTAAAAAAAATTGAAGACATTAACGGAAGATCCTGTCTTTCTAATAAAAGAACCACTTTGAATGGAGTGGTAAGTAACAGTCACAGTTTGTTTATCAAAGACGCTGTAACTGCGTCTCTCACCTGCGCCTCCGGGCGCTGCTGGCTAAGTCTGAGTGTCCCTCCAATGCAACCCGGGAGGGGAGCTGGCCAGATGGTTGTTGTTGCTGGCAGCCGCTCTTACCCTCCGGAACCGTGACGCTTATGGTGTTGGTAGCGGTGGCGTCTCTCTCACAGACGCTGGGTTCTCTGGTGCAAAGCTGGAGTTCTCAGGGTGCCGGATGGAAATGCAGCAAGGTGGCGGGTGGATGATACCGGTGCAGGTGCCGTGCTTAGTCTGCTGTGATGAACAGGCAATTTGCAAAAGGTATTCCGCAGGCTGTATGTACCGGTGGCTGGACAATCCCTCTAACGCGTTTCGCCCCTATTATGGGGGCTTTTTCAAAGAGTGTCTGATTTGTATCTTTCCTTGCTTAATATACCCAGCCATTAATTGGTTCTCCCTCTTGATTGGTCTAGAGAGGGTAAGACAGGTGCTATTAATTTCAACATTCTCCTAGTTTTATACGTTTTTTTAAAAGTTGTATCCACAGAGAAAAATCGCTAACAGCGAAATAGCATCAAATCCATAATATTTATACAAAAAAATAAACAGTAAACAATACATAAAGGAATAAAAAAGAATTTTGCATTTAAATACACATACAAAACATGCACAATACACATACATATATTCTCCGTGTTCAGATAAAGAGACTTCCAGGTTTAGAGATGCTTAAAGTGACTCTCTATACATAATTCGTTTTGTTTCAGTAGATGTTGGTAGTAGGAAAACATTATTAGTGGTAAAACAGTCTATATAATATAAAAAAATAAAAAAATAGAAAGGTAGAAAAAATTTTTTTCTTTTAATCGTCGTATATTGCAGACTCCCATGGACTTGAACTCACAACCTCCAGTCTTCCATTGATCGCTCTAGCTAGTTGAGCCACTCGGCTCCATGTGAGACCTTCAGAAGTTTCCTACTATAGATGTTTACTGACATCAGATATATATTACAAAGTGTCAATCTTATATTGTGTCCTCCTTCAGGATCCGAACTGACGACCTCTAGTATAATAACACATGTTTACACTGCCCAAACCGCTAGGCTCCAGGGAGGTGGCTTGTTCTTAATATGATAAACCAGTATCTTACATTAACTTATATGAAAGATTCCAAATCTATGTTGGCATTAAGTCCTGTAGGTATAAGGGTTTGCATTTGGAATATCCAAAAAGCTTCTTTGGTTGCCAGCTGTCTGTATCTATCTCCCCCCCTACTGGTAGATGGTATATGTTGTACCCCTATAATTTTAAGACCTTCAATGTTCCCTTGATGGACTTCTGTAATGTGTCTAGACACACTATGGTTGGGGAACTTATTCAGAATATTTAGTCGATGTTCTCTGAATCTATCTTTAAGCTTTCTGGTAGTACGGCCGACATATTGCAAGCCACATACACATTGTAATACATATATACAATAAGTCGTGTTACAATTTATGAAACTGGTTATACTGAACTTCTTACGATTGGCAAATGATTCTATTTCCATTGTTTTTGCAGGCACATGTCCACATGTGATGCATCTAGTGTGACCACATTTATAACAACCTTTCAAACTATTCGTTCCCAACCACATTTTTGACTTGGTTTCTATGGTACTTTCTGTTTTCAGGGCACTTGGGGCCAAAATGGACTTTAAATTGGCATTTTTCTTAAATACTACTTTTAGTTGGGGATCTATAGTTTTACTAAGAATGGGATCTTGTTCTAATATGGAATAATTTCTCTTTAGTATCTTTTTAATCTGTTCTGATTTGGAATTGAACTTTGAAAGGAACATCATGGGTTTCTTCTGATCTTCTGGGGTATGGATACTTTTTGTATTTTTCTTTTTAGGTGACAATAAAGTTTTCCTATCTGTATCAAGACTCTTTTTGTAGGCCTTTTCCAACATTTCTTTTGGATATCCCCTCTTTTCAAAGTCTAAGCACATCTGGTCGGCCTGTTTCTTAAATGTATCAGTAGTTGTACAATTCCTACGTAGGCGGTTTAGTTGACTCAGGGGTATGTTTGTTAACCAGGGGGTGTAGTGACCACTTGAGAAATGTAAAAAATTATTCGTGTCAACTTTCTTTTTGTAATTGGTGGTACTTATGCTTTTGGAGAGACTCTCCGCGGTGATGGTCAAATCAAGGAAGTTTATTGTGTTGTGATCATAACAGTGCGTAAACTTAAGATTATAATCATTTGTGTTCAGGTGTGAAACAAAATTCTGTGCTCCAATTAGATCCCCCTTCCAAATTATAATCAAATCATCTATATAACGGCCATAGAATACCAGATCCGCACCGAAGGGGCCACTCCAGATATATTGCTCTTCGAAGTGACCCATGTATAGATTGGCAAAGCTCGGCGCGAATCTGGTACCCATGGCCGTCCCTAACACCTGGAGAAAAAAGTGCCCATCAAATAAAAAATAATTGTGTGTGAGAATGAACGTGATTGAGTCCAATATGAAGGCCTTTAATTTGTCTGACATGGAACTGTCTCCATTCAGAAAACTGGATACCACTTCTACTCCCTTTTTGTGTGGGATGTGCGTATATAAGGCACTCACATCAAGTGATATAAATGCATAGTTAGATTGCCACTCAATCTCCTCCATTCTGTTAAGTAAGTGCATAGTGTCACGTATATATGACTTCAGTGTAACTACATGTTTTTGTAAAAAATAATCAATAAATTGTGATAAATTAGAAGTCAAACCCTGTATCCCCGAAATAATAGGTCTCCCAGGAGGTGCTATAAGTGTTTTGTGAATTTTAGGGATGTGATAAAAAATAGTGGTGACTGGATATTTAATCAATAAAAAACTATATTCATCCTTGTTTATTGTACCCTCGCGGAGGGCCTCTCCAAGCATATTCTTAATTTCCATTTGAAATTTTTCTGTAGGATCTGTTTTTAAACTGGCATAAAAATTGACATCTTTCAACTGTCTATATGCCTCTTCAATGTAATATGATCTCTCAAGTAATACTACCCCCCCCCCTTTGTCTGCACTTTTGATTATTACTGAAGTATCCTTTTTGAGAAGCAATAGAGCCGATTGTTCTCTTTTTGTTAGATTGCCCCACTTAGTTTTTTTGGAACATATTTGTTGTAAATCATCTAATGTTTTTTTATAAAAATATATTATTGTGCTAGATTTGTGTTGGTCAGGGTAAAAGTCCGATTTGTTTTTAAAGATTCTACGTTGTACCTCACTATGTTTCTCCGATATATTGAATATTTTTTCATATGATGTGGTATTTTCTACTGTATTGTTCTCTCGCCACATATCCTCAAGAATATCCAGAGTTCCCATGTCTTTTGTATCTAGAAAAATGGTACCCTCTTCTGTGTTTTTTATTTTTTTAGAGGCAAAATACCGTTGTCTACATAGATTTCTCACAAATTGGTTTAATTCTACAAAGAGGTCAAACATATTGGGTTCTTTCGTGGGGGCAAAGTTTAATCCTTTCTGTAGTACTTTAATTTGGTCCGCACTAAGTTTTTTTGACGTCAGATTAAAAATGCCTGTATCTTCTAGTTGTACCTTTGTTTTCTTCCTATGCTTTCCTCCTCTGGTTCCTCTAGGTCTCTGTATCTTTTTGGTGTATTGGGTCTTATAGGGGCATATCTGTTCGGGTGTGCATATGACTCGTTTCGTCGGTCTAAAAAATCCCCTTTTCCAGGGTTTGAATCTCCATTTTGTTTAGGTACATAATTTTGTTGATTATAATTACGTTTAAATTTGGGTTTATACGGGGACTCTTCTTTATAATTTTGGTATGCCCAGCGTTGCTTAGGTCTTACTACCATTTTTTCTTGCTGTGTCTTATCTCCAGTAGTAGGGGGATTTTGGTCGACATTCTCCTTTTCTCTATATATGGAGTTGGTACGCTTTCTATATGTGCGTACTCTATTTTCCTTGTAGTCTATATTGTCCCTATGTATTTTTCTTTTTTTATTTTCCACTAATTCTTTTTCAAAAGCCTCGACTCTTTTATTTGTGAGTGTATCTTTGTCTTTAAACATGGAATGGTCTTTATATATAAGTAGGGACTTTTTGGTTTCTTCAATTTTAAGATTAATGTCCTCTACTTTTTTCTCCCTGTATTTGATTAGGAGTTCAATAAGCTGGAAAGAGCACTCATCTAAAATTTTGTGCCAATTTGCATCCAGAAGTGGATCGTCTTGTATAGAAAGAGCTTTGAAAATTCTAAGACCCCTTGGTATTTGTTTGTTTTTAATATATTTCTTAAGGGACACACTGTCCCACCAGTGCCTCATTTCATCCTTCAGGAGGCCTTCCAGCTTATTGAACCCCTTAATCATCTCATTTTCTGGGCCTTCCATCACTACCTCATTCTCGCTGGAATCAAGTTGTATATATTGTTCCCTCCTGGATAGTCTCTTACTGAAACACGTGAATTCTGCCATGGTACTTGTAATATTTAAAAAATATTAAGTATGTACTGGTTTTATATATATGTAAATAGAGCTGCCCCAATGTTAAACACTTAAAACTTGAAAAAGATAAAAAACAAAAAAAGTCGACACAGTGTCGAAATTAGGGCGCTGGATGATTTAAAATAAAAAAGAAAAAAGAAATACTTTTTATATATAAATAATTATATTCAATTAAAAAAATATTATTAAATAATACACAATGGTAATTATGTTTAAAAAGCTGCAGCCTACTCAGTGCACAAGTGTTAGTACACTACGACTGATTGCCTGCAGGAAACCTAGGGCATCCCGCTGGGAATCAGAGGACAAAATTTGGACAAGAGAAAGGATGGAAAGCTGCGCTATTCTGATATCCTGTACCATGGAAGAATGCACTTACAACAAAAAGGGTGTGTTGTGAAATATATTTACTGAAAATATTAAATGCTAATTAAACATTTATTTTAAAAAAGAGAATAATAATATACAAATGTTATTCAAGGTGGCCACCTAAAAGCATGTATCGGTATACATTAATACAAATAACAATTAATTAATGATCATGAACAATATTAAAAAAAATTGAAGACATTAACGGAAGATCCTGTCTTTCTAATAAAAGAACCACTTTGAATGGAGTGGTAAGTAACAGTCACAGTTTGTTTATCAAAGACGCTGTAACTGCGTCTCTCACCTGCGCCTCCGGGCGCTGCTGGCTAAGTCTGAGTGTCCCTCCAATGCAACCATAGTGTGTCTAGACACATTACAGAAGTCCATCAAGGGAACATTGAAGGTCTTAAAATTATAGGGGTACAACATATACCATCTACCAGTAGGGGGGGAGATAGATACAGACAGCTGGCAACCAAAGAAGCTTTTTGGATATTCCAAATGCAAACCCTTATACCTACAGGACTTAATGCCAACATAGATTTGGAATCTTTCATATAAGTTAATGTAAGATACTGGTTTATCATATTAAGAACAAGCCACCTCCCTGGAGCCTAGCGGTTTGGGCAGTGTAAACATGTGTTATTATACTAGAGGTCGTCAGTTCGGATCCTGAAGGAGGACACAATATAAGATTGACACTTTGTAATATATATCTGATGTCAGTAAACATCTATAGTAGGAAACTTCTGAAGGTCTCACATGGAGCCGAGTGGCTCAACTAGCTAGAGCGATCAATGGAAGACTGGAGGTTGTGAGTTCAAGTCCATGGGAGTCTGCAATATACGACGATTAAAAGAAAAAAAATTTTTCTACCTTTCTATTTTTTTATTTTTTTATATTATATAGACTGTTTTACCACTAATAATGTTTTCCTACTACCAACATCTACTGAAACAAAACGAATTATGTATAGAGAGTCACTTTAAGCATCTCTAAACCTGGAAGTCTCTTTATCTGAACACGGAGAATATATGTATGTGTATTGTGCATGTTTTGTATGTGTATTTAAATGCAAAATTCTTTTTTATTCCTTTATGTATTGTTTACTGTTTATTTTTTTGTATAAATATTATGGATTTGATGCTATTTCGCTGTTAGCGATTTTTCTCTGTGGATACAACTTTTAAAAAAACGTATAAAACTAGGAGAATGTTGAAATTAATAGCACCTGTCTTACCCTCTCTAGACCAATCAAGAGGGAGAACCAATTAATGGCTGGGTATATTAAGCAAGGAAAGATACAAATCAGACACTCTTTGAAAAAGCCCCCATAATAGGGGCGAAACGCGTTAGAGGGATTGTCCAGCCACCGGTACATACAGCCTGCGGAATACCTTTTGCAAATTGCCTGTTCATCACAGCAGACTAAGCACGGCACCTGCACCGGTATCATCCACCCGCCACCTTGCTGCATTTCCATCCGGCACCCTGAGAACTCCAGCTTTGCACCAGAGAACCCAGCGTCTGTGAGAGAGACGCCACCGCTACCAACACCATAAGCGTCACGGTTCCGGAGGGTAAGAGCGGCTGCCAGCAACAACAACCATCTGGCCAGCTCCCCTCCCGGGTTGCATTGGAGGGACACTCAGACTTAGCCAGCAGCGCCCGGAGGCGCAGGTGAGAGACGCAGTTACAGCGTCTTTGATAAACAAACTGTGACTGTTACTTACCACTCCATTCAAAGTGGTTCTTTTATTAGAAAGACAGGATCTTCCGTTAATGTCTTCAATTTTTTTTAATATTGTTCATGATCATTAATTAATTGTTATTTGTATTAATGTATACCGATACATGCTTTTAGGTGGCCACCTTGAATAACATTTGTATATTATTATCCTCTTTTTTAAAATAAATGTTTAATTAGCATTTAATATTTTCAGTAAATATATTTCACAACACACCCTTTTTGTTGTAAGTGCATTCTTCCATGGTACAGGATATCAGAATAGCGCAGCTTTCCATCCTTTCTCTTGTCCAAACTCATCATATTTGGTTTTGGATGTTAGGTACTTGGATTTATTTTCCAATGTAGGGGAAAGTTTAAAATTCTGGAAGTCTAGTGTTAATTTAGATTGTAGATCTCTATACTCACTGTTTTGTTTTTTCTTTAATCTAGACACATGTGCCAGCACCTCTCCTCTAATTACAGCTTTCGCTGCTTGCCAGAAAATTTTTGGGTGTTTATTTTCATATTGTGTGTTATCATTAGCATAATTTGTCCAGGATTGTGCCAATTTATCTTTAAGTGCTTTGGACTGGGTAAGGTGGGAAGGGAATCTCCATTGAGGTGTATTTTTATCTTTTTGAATTAAAACTATATGGATGGTAACCAGGCCATGGTCAGATAATGTCGGGGGGAAAATTTGTGCTGCAGTCAAGTTTGGAAGGAGTGGTTCAGGGATTAATATATAGTCCAGTCTCGACCATGTCTTGTGTGTCAGGGACAAACATGTATAATCCAATTCAATTGGATTAAGTGTTCTCCATGTATCAATCAGGTTAAAACATTTGGCTAAATATGGGACTCCGATTTTAGGGAGAGTGATCGGGTTTTTTGGTGGGGGAGTGCGATCCATTACAACCGATGACAACAGGTTTAAGTCTCCACACAGTATAAGAGATTTGGGATCATAGTTATATAGTTTGGCTATAATATTTGTAAAAAAGGATCTCCTATACTGTGTTGGGGCATACATGTTACATATAGTGAGAACTTTGTCATAAACTTCTATAGTTACTATGGTGTATCTGCCAGCTGGATCCGCTTCCTCCTTCAAGACTTTTATGTTAATTTGTTTTTTAGCCAGAATGACTACTCCAGAAGATTTGGAATTTAAATAGGCCGAGCCTAGCACTTCCCAGTTCATTATTCCTAATTTTTTAATCTCAGGAGGGAGGAGGTGCGTTTCCTGAAGACAGATTAAGTCTATTTTTTGTTTGCTCAGGTATGTTAGTAATTTGCGCCTCTTTGCTGGTGTGTGAATACCTCTTATATTTAATGATCCTATAAGAAGTGACATGCTATCATCAAAACAGATAGTATACAATAAAATGTGGCGCTGGCATGGGCTAGGTTAAGGGAAGAGACACAAGGGAAGAGAGACAAAGGTAAGACAAAAAGGACAAAAAAGACAAACATCATATTAATACTAATGTAATTATTACTCAAACAGTGTTGGTATAGTGAGAAGTATCTAGAATTCTGAACCTAGACTCTTTGTTCTAAACCATAACTACAACAATGCTATATTAACTGATATAATTGGCATCCGCCTGCCTATTACCTCCTAACTATAGTGCTCTGAAAATGGCTCAGAGGTCACTGTATTTCTAAATCCTTTTACAAGGTTTGACTAACTAGCTAGCTAGCTGGTTTAGCTAATTTAGAGTAACCTTATGCTGACTAGGATAGTATGAAAAAGAAATATATTAAGGTTACGGATCAGTCTGGGATTGGTAAGTCCGTGATGTTCCTTGAGTCATGGTCATTTTCAAGTTTGTCTGCAAATTTCTTCGCTTCTTCCGGAGACGTGAAATCTTTGTATCCTGTTGAAGTGAAAATTCTTAGACGTGCTGGGTACATCATATAAAATTTTGTATTGGACTTTACCAGGTCAGAGCAAACTGGATTAAAGGATCTGCGGGTTTTTGATAGTTCCAGTGAAAAATCCTGGTAGAGTCGAATTGTGTGTGATTCCCAAGTTAAAGGGTTGATTTTTCTTGAAGCCGCCCAAAGTAGTTGTTTATGTAAAAAATTCAGTACTTTGAGGATCACTACTCTGGGTTTTGCTGTGGGTTGAGATTGTAGTGTTCCCATTCTATGAACTCTCTCCACTACTAGATCTGCGCATTCATTTTCCACTTTTAGTAGTTTCGGTAGAGTGTTTCTCACGAAATATTCTAACTGAGTGCCCTTGAGGGTTTCGGGTAGGCCTGTTATCCTGAGATTGCATCTCCTTGCTCTGTTTTCGATGTTTTCAACAGAGTCGTTGAGGCGCTTATTTTCAGCTTGTAATGATTTCACAGTCTTTTGCAGTGTAACAATGTGATCTGAGTTATCACTTATTCTTGTTTCTGCTGTGTTAACCCGACAGTTCAGAACATGGATCTGTTCTGTGATATCAGTTACTGCTTTTTGGAGGAGTGGGGCCATAGTATTATGAATAGCCTCGACTATGTCTGAGTATGAAAGTGACGATGAGCCTGTTGTAGACGTTTGGGAAGGCATCTCTGGGGATTGTGCCCCTATAGGTTTCTTCGCAAGTGGTGTGTCTTGGGCATTATCTGGGTTTGGGGCAAGGGAATGCTCTCCCCGTCTCTTCTCCTGTCTCTGCGGTTGTGGAGACTGCAGGTTTTGATGTTGGCTCTTAATAGGAGGTGGCGGGGATTTAAATTTGTCCATTATACTTGGTTGATGTCTGGGAGATCTAGAGCGGGACTTCCTTGGATTAGGCAGCTTGCAGGGTATAAGGACGGTATTTAGGCGACGGTGTTGGTTAAATGATTTGTTTATTCCAGTCTGTCTATGAGACTGATCTCTTAGTTAGTAAGCAGAGGTTGAATAGCTATGGTTTTATTCGTGTAGATTACATGAGTCTGAAAGTTCAACTTTCTGAGTCAGAAAAGAATGTTCAATAGCCAACTAAGTTTTTCCAGTTGTTAAACTCAAGTATTTGTATCAATATGTGTGGTGGATAAATTGAGGTATGCACCAGAAACAGTGTAGGGAACAGAAATCGCGTATAACGCGGCTCACCCTCCAAAATGGCGTCTGGAGCGAGGTGTCAGTATATTCAGGCTGACGGAGAATTTTGCGTCTCAGCGTGGGTGTCTCTTCATGCGGGTTTATCAGTGCAGCGCTTCGTTACCTTCTTTTGTCCTCTACCGCTCCAGGCACTGTGCTTGATGATATGTCAGTGCCGAGCGGGAGTCAGTGATCTCCGCGTCAGGTCAGAAGATGGCGGCGCCAGTCCTTCTCCGTCCTCTCCGTGCGCCGGCCAAGCGGGTGTAGGGTGAGTTATAACGGAGGTCCCTCTCTGTAGTCTGGGTGCTGGGGGGATCAGCGATGTTATTTTGCGGCAGGAGAAGCAGGGAAGTTTGTAGATATTGGTGCTTATAGTTGTTTCAGGAACGGAGCTCAGCTCTCATGCGTCCTCCTTCCTCGCGCTCCAGGCCACGCCCCCCAATATTTAGATATGTTTAAAATAGCTAAATATATGCTTAGGTGTGTGCTTGTACTTGTGTTTGAGAAAGAGAGTGATTTACACAAATGCTATGGTAGGTGCATATTTTCTTAACAAATGTGTACATCACATTTACGCAAGGTGGAGTTTCTAATTGCAGAAAAGGTGGATACCAAAAGTACCAGGTGGGGGTCGATACTTAACACCAGCGCTAATATTGAAAGACAAATACACTTCCCTCAGAATTGAGTAACGTTCCTCTTCTCCACAAGTAAATAGCCTGGGTTTAAATAAACCGCATCTCGTTCATCACTGCATGCGTCCAATCCCATACATAGTATCCAATTTCCCTCATGAGAAGAAACAGAAATATATGGTGCAGCACAGACTAATTTATTGGGACACAAATTAACATAAAATATATAAAAACATCCAGGAGATATAAAAAGGGTGGAATTTACCGCAGGGGGTGGAGAACCTTATCGAACTGGTTCTCAAATGGGCATGAATGCGGCGATCTGAACCCGGGTCGATCACAGCAAACAGTCCCACAGGCAGGCAAAAGTTCCCTTCTTTAATGTCCCCTGGTCCGGATGGCGGCACAGCTACTCCAACGCGTTTCGGACACTACCAGTGTCCTTTTTCAAGGAGTGTAGCTGTGTGAATAAGGGCAGTCTTTTTAAAGGGTGATCAATTAGTGAAAACCGTCAGGATTTGCGTAAACTTCCGGTTTCGGAAGCTCACTTCCGGCTGGGTGACACGCATAGACGCTGCGTGGACTTCCGGTATTGGAGGTTTGTTTTCCGCTTGGTGACACGCATGGGTAATTGCGTGTATCTCGCTCTGATGTCCCTCAAGACCCGCTTCCGGTGGATGTCGACGTGTGCTTGTGTTTGGAGACCGACTGACCCTGTTTCATGTGGTTTGGGTTCCCGTCCTAAACTTGACTGACGGAGGAATTTCAGCATTTAACCCATTCCAAGACTGGGGAAGTCGTAAAGAGCGCGTCGCCATATTGGTGCTTCAATAATGTGTTTAGATGGCCGGAATTAGCCTTCACTAGAAATATACAAAAGATGTGTAAAACATATGTGATTAAGATCCATCGGTTATAAAAACAAACGGTAGGCTGATCAGGTAAAAAATATATATATAATAAAATATATATAAAAAATATATAAAAAATCTCGAAGTACATAGGATCGCAAGGAGGTAATGAAAAACATGATAGAAAACATGATAAAAAATGCTAAAAAATGCCACAGAACCTGTATATTAAAAAACACTTAAAAAGGCCAGAGAAATTTTTTTTATAAAAACCATTTGACCTCAAAATCCGAATTGAGGCCATTGGGTTTGAGAGTGTCAAATTTATATATGCATCTCATTTCCTCTCTCGCTAAACAGGTACCCAGGTTTTTGTTTCTGGGGCCAGTGTGTACAATTTTAATACCAAAAAATCTAACAATGGCTGATGAAGATGATTTATGAACAATTTTAAAATGTTGGGATAGGGAGTGAGACTCCAAGCCCTTCTTGATATTGTTTAAGTGTTCGCTGAGTCTCGTTTTAAAAGGACGTGATCGCTGAGTCTCTAATAGGATCACGACCATTCCCAGGAGTGTCGAAATCATCCAAGGTACACTAAAACCTATGGAATAAATGTAATACCCACCTCCCCTAGCTCATGCCCCAGGGTCTTCTACATTTTGGTTCTTCTCTTGTACAGATGTAGACAAAACTGTGGTATGTGGATTGGATTTTGAATGAGTGGGCCATCACAATAGATTATGACCATTTACACCATGGGTCTTCAAACTGTGGCCCTCCAGATGTTGTGAAACTACATGTTCCAACATGCATTGCCACATTTTTTCCTATAAGAGCATGCCAAAACTGTCAGGTCATGCTGGGACATGTAGTTCCACAACATCTGGAGGGCCACAGTTTGAAGACCCATGATTTACACCAATCCCATATGATCATTTATACGTGGTGTACTAAATGGATTTATTGGTTCTGTAACATGCAGTTGTTTTATCCCCAAGGTCTGGATCTAGCAAGGGTATTATTAGCAACATTTTATATGCTGGTGGTAGTACGGCTTTAAGGATTGTATGACTTCTGCTGCTTTGAAAAAAGTTATTAGTAAATATTGTGCAGATCATAAATATATCTATGACGATGTAATGGTAAATTATTTGATGAATATTATTCACAGCATGGTAGCAAAAGAAAATTGGGTACTTATGTATTATCTGGGCTTCCATGTTAAATGCACCCCATTTTTTCATACCCCTACTATCCAACTACGCATGGAGTCGATTTTATATAGTGTGGCGAGCGCAGCGAGCCACCGGGCCCGAAGCGTGGTGAGCGCAGCGTGCCCCGCGAGGGGACGCGGTCTCATAAGAAAAACAGGAGCCCAGATATTACATAAGTACCGAAAATTGTTAATGGTAATTTAATGAAGGTTCTAAAAGTGAAAATAGGTGATATTGCCAATGTCATTCTGCCAGAATGCAATGGAGAAAAGATAGACAGAATCTGACAGAGGTCATCATTTTTAAAACCTTTAGTAAATTTACCCCAAGACTCAGTGGCCAAGATACAGTCCCCACCCATTCCTTTTTATCATTTTAACACATGAGTTAAGCCCCATACACACTTGCCGATGCTCCCTGCCGCCGATATTTGCGGCAGCTGGGACCCGGTGGGGGACAGGCATTGGCAAGTGCATACACACTTGCTGATGCCGGTCAGAAGCTAGCAATGGTGGGGCTTTGGTCCTTGGGAGAGTGACGGCCAAGCTGCAGCTGTAGCATGGCCATCATTAAGGAGTACCTCAATTGCCTGAACATGCAGGTTGAGGGATGGGGTCTTTATCAACGTGTTAATGACATTAAGAGTACACACTAGAGGATAAAGTCAAAGATATCTTTCAGAAAGGGCTTCCTGAAAGATGTTTTTTACTTTATCTTCTAGTGTGTATGGGGCTTTTGAGTAAATTCGACTTCTTATTGCCCACTAGGACTAGTTTACTAATGGATTATCCAGAATGAATGTACATAAAAATATAATATACAGTAACATCCCATTATGTCAGTCCAATGCCACATGGTTGAAGCTGCACTGTATCCACAAAAAAATCCTGTATTCATGATATTTGTATTTTTCTTTTTAGCATAATATAGTAAATTGAGTTTCAAAAAGCTGTATCACCGCCATTGTGTGCCTTGTTACCAGCAGTATTTTATAGATGTTTAGTTTTTAATTTACGGCACAATTGTAACAAAATCATTTCCAATTAATACCTATTTAAAATCTCCAATAACAGTCATAG
Source organism: Crinia signifera (assembly GCF_055691185.1). Taxonomy (NCBI): domain Eukaryota; kingdom Metazoa; phylum Chordata; class Amphibia; order Anura; family Myobatrachidae; genus Crinia; species Crinia signifera. The sequence goes on from NC_139222.1 coordinate 231,125,586, forward strand.
TTATGGACTATTCAGGGGGATGTGTGACGCTGTGTAAAGAGTGAAGAAGTGAGCCAGTGGAGGAGTTTCCCAAGGAAACCCATCAGATTTGTAGTAACATTTTTATCAAGTGCATTTAAAATCATATGTAGGAGCTCTCGCACTTCTCTTTTAATTTACTGCTTTTTTACTTTTTTTTTGCTGAAATTTGGGAAAAAGCCCCTCATTCCCAAATTCCAATATGTCACGCTTATCGCCAATCATTGTGAATCTTTAAATCATGGACTTAATAATTATGCTTTGGGTTATATGCTAATTAAATCTTAATCTTAAACAGGCTTACTCGGATATGATCGTGCAAAAAAATAAGGTTTAAGTTGCGTACACACTGAGTTAACGATATGGACAATATCAACATCATTATCGATATTGTGTGCATATTGGCCAGTGTGTACGGTCAATATCGTTAACAATTTATTTTAGAAATAGATGATTTTTGAGTTCAATAATAGATTTATATATACTCCCCTAAGAAGAAAATACTGAAAACAATGTACTGTAAGGTACATACAGATAGTGATAGAATGTACTGTAAGGGCCTTTAAGAAAAAAATAATTGAAGTTTTATTTGACATTCTAGATTTTGGCAACTTTTTGTATTTTTTTTTTCATTTTATTTGTTTTTCTTGTTGGCTATTATATATGTGTAGGTCTTATTTTTCTTAGAAACAAGAGTTACATATTATTAGAATTTAGAGGTAATCCCTGGAGAAACCATATGTTTTGCATTATTGCTAATATTACAACGGCACTTCTCTGTCATCTTAGACAACAAGCTTGCATCATGCAGACATAATATTTTACTGCTGTCAGTAGTCCTGCTTCCGCAATAGAGTCTTATCTGACACAGTATGTCATTGAGAAAATGACTAATTTGTGGCCTCAGTAGCATGATATTTTGAGGCCAGCTGGATGAGGTAATAGAGGAAGAATGAGGAATGTCAGGCTTCCTGTTACTTAACGCTCAGGAACGTCTTTTAAGTGATAAATGTCGGAAGCATTGGAAACACAAATGTTGTCTTAAATTTCCGCTACAGATACATTATTCCAACATGTTTAGTGATAACCTTTCCAGATAGGATTTAACAAATTAATTCATTTGTAATCATTTCTCACATTCCTGTAGTGGTAAACATTCTTTATACTGATTGGATTTTGTGTGTGCATTTTAGGTTTGAAAAGTCTTATAGGGTCTTACTCTGATGTGTTATTAAAACAAAAAAGAACAAGTAACTGGGCAGTCTGTACATAGCCTAGGACTTGGTGGCTGTGTTAGAACCAGAGCTGACATCACACACCTTCCCCTAAAACGCCTGGGCACAGCCTGTGTTTTCACTGAAACTCCAAGAAAATGTTCGCTAACCACCCACAAACTGTTCATTCTGCAATGGAGTGTAAATGCATCTTTGCAAGCAGGATAAATACAGATTGCTTTTGCATGTAACTCAGAAATTATGGACAACTTTATGTTCACACTGGAATTTATATTTGCAGTTAAACACACCTGTCCTAAATATATATCTCACTGATCAATTCACATCTGCTCCACCAGCAGTGAAACATGGTTTTGGCAAGATGCACTGTTTAGGGCCACATACTTCTGTGGCACATTTCCCAATACATTTTGATTGGCAATCCATCTTTATAATCATGGAAACAAGAGGGGAATGGAAACTAGGGACTCCAGGGTAATTATGCCACTGTATAAAGCATTGGTGAGACCTCACCTCGAGTACGGAGTGCAGTCCTGGGCCCCACACTATAAAAAGGATATCATAGAATTAGAAAAAGTCCAAAGGCGAGCAACAAAGCTTATTAGGGGAATGGAGAATTTAAGCTACGGGGAGAGATTAAGCAATTTGGGACTATTTACATTGGAAAAGAGACGTTTAAGGGGGGGCATGCTCAACATGTACAAGTATATCAAGGGCCAATATAAGGAACTGTCACACACCCTCTTTTCTACTAGAAAGGAATCTAGGACACGAGGGCATGAGTATAGATTAGAAGAAAAAAGAATTCATTCAGCTACTAGAAAGAATTTCTTTACGGTCAGAACAGTCAAACTCTGGAACTCTCTTCCCAGAGAGGTGGTAACGGCTGGCTCATTAAATGTGTTCAAGGCAAAGTTGGACAAGCATTTACTGGATAAAAACATCCATGGGTACAAATAAGAAATATAATCTGTCTGTAAAATTTTAGAACCTACCAAATCAGCAATGGATATCTATACCAGGTTGAACTAGATGGACGCAAGTCTTTTTTCAGCCTTACCTACTATGTAACTATGGGGTTTATTCTAGTTCATTCTTTCTGACAAAATCCTTCTTAGATGGACAAAACCATGTGCACTGCAGGGGGGCAGATGTAACATGTGCAGAGAGAATTAGATTTGGGTGAGTTATTTTGTTTCTGTGCAGGGAAAATACTGACTGCATGATTTTACACTTCAATATAGATCTCACTTTGAAGAAAAACCCCACCCAAATCTAATTCTCTCTGCACAAGTTACATCTGCCCCACCCGCAGTGCACATGGTTTTGTCCATCTAAGAAGGATTTTGTCAGAAAGAATGGACTAGAATAACCCCCTATGTAAGTTGATGATAAAATTTCAATTGCAAAATGGATATGGGTCCCTTAACTGTGCACCTAAGGGATATAGGTCCCTAATTTGCCAGTGCCAATATTTGGTCAGTATTGGCAATTCAGGGAATTTCAAAATGTTGAACTTCAAGGATTCCCCGACCTAGATATAGGGAGGTCAGGGAATTGCTCCAGTACATTGTAGATGCATGCCCCCCCTTTACTTACAAAGTCAGGCCTATAATGTCCTTATCTGTTATTTTATTCTGTTCTATACTCCTAGTGAGATTTCAAGAATGTACTGTAGGTTGGATTTTCTTTTTACAACTCTGTTGAGACATGCACTTAATGAGCCATGATGTTAGGGTCATTATGGGTAGATGCTGTCTAGAACATTTTCGCTGCCTTCACTTATGGTTTAAATATATGATTGAAATCAAGACCATACTGTACTCTGTAACATTTTTAAGCAAGTACTTTTGGCTAGTTGATGCACTTGTTCCTCTTGTCCTTTTGCCTAGAGGTTAATTATGTAATTTAATGATCAGCATTTCTGGAAATGTGGGGTAGCTCCCACACTGGGACACACTGGGACTCAGCATTTATAGGAATTATAGGTACTTGTTTCCTAGCACGGCGCCCATCGCATACCATCGCATGCCTTAATTAGTGGTATGCGATAGTATGCGATGGGACCCGATTTTCGGGTCCTAAGAGCCGCACTGTACAATTTTAAAATCGCATGCCATTTTAATGGCATGCTATGCGATCGATGCGATCAAAACGATGATTTAATTGTACATGCACCCTGATGGGTGATTAGTATGTTATATGCACCCCCATTGTTAACGCCACCACCACTATTAACGCCAACCTGAATCGTGGCGAGCGCAGCAAGCCCGCAAGGGGCAGCGGTACGCGTCCTCCAACCTTTTCAAACCCCCACTACCCACGTCAGGGTGGAGTTGATTTTATACAGTGTGGCGAGCGCAGCGAGGGGACACGGAATACATGTGAAGTTACATGTGATGCGATGCAATCGATGCGATCAAAACGATGTAATAAGATTAAAATCGTGGGCGCCGTGCTAGGAAACAAGTACCTAATTTTACAATACAGTCTTCAGAATTTTACAGGACTGAGAAAAATAGGAAGACCCCCATTTCCAATTCCGCTTGGTGTTAGCTGTTAGGGCAGAGGGACGTGATGTGATGTTGGGATGTCAGAATCATGCTCCCCCACCACAGGCATAAATAGGAGGAGCTTTCATTCCGATAAGCACTATGGATTGCTTGGCAGCCAAGGCTGGCTCTAGACCAAGTAGAGTCCAAGGTGAAAACGGTACTTGTGTATTATCACGGCGCCCATCGCATCGCAGACCATAAGGCATATGATGGTATGCGATGCGATGTGATATTGCGCGATGTTGTACAATGGCATACAATTTTAAAATTGTATGACATTGTATATGGCATACAATGCCATACAATGCAAATGGCATACAATGCCATACAATGCAATGGGATGCGATTAAAAATTGTATAAGCACCCTAATGGGTGCTTACAATGTTAAATGCACCCTAATGGGTGCTTACAATCTTAAATGCACCCCCACGCCACCCCCCACTATAAACGGCGTTACGCGTCCTACGACCTTTTCATACCCCCACTATCCACGTCGGCGTGGAGTTGATTTTATAAAGCGTGGCGAGCGCAGCGAGCCACCGAGCCTGAAGCGTGACGAGCGCATCGAGCCCTGTGAGGGGACGCGCATAACTTCACAGGTATACGCTTCCCCTCGCGGGGCTCGCTGCTCTCGCCATGCTTCGGGCTCGGTGGCTCGCTGCGCTCGCCACACTATATGATATCAACTCCACGCCGACGTGGATAGTGGGGGTATGAAAAGGTTGTAGGACGCGTACCGCCGCCGCTCGCGGGCTCGCTTCGCTCACCACGCTTATAGTGGGGGGTGCCGTGTGGGTGCATTTTACATTGTAAGCACCCATTAGGGTGCTTGTACAATTTTTAATCGAATAGTGGTATGAAATTGCGTCGCATCGCATGCCATCGGGTGTATGGCATGCGATGTGATAAAAACATTGCGCGACCAACATCGGGGGGCACCGTGATAATACACAAGTACCGTGAAAACTTCCTTTGTCGCCCTCCTTAAAAATAAAATCTGCACAGTGTGTCTATAATATACAAAAATATGCCTTACCAATATGGTTTCTACGCAAACGGGTACTTCTGAAGAAATTCATCCTCCCTTCTGTCTTCAGGTGGTATTCCCCATTCATGTAAGAGATCACATTGTCTGCGAGCTGCGTGTTTGTGTAAGAATTGAACCATTGCCATTATCATAAAACAGAGGTTCAACCAGACTTGTGCTACCTCATGCCCTGTATACCCTACCACCTCCTGTTTCTCTCCAGCCTCCTTCCACAAATCTCTTCAGCCTCCTGTCCCATCACTCCAGCTTCCTGTCCCTTTTTAGATTAGCCATATGTCACTCCAGCTTCTTGCCCCATGTCACCCCATCCTCCTAACCCCCTATCTGTCAAGCCTCTTGACCTCTGTCTTTCAAGTCTCTTGACCCATGTCACTCCAGTCACCTACCCTATGTCTTTCCAGCCTACTGGCCCATGTCTTCCTAGTCTCCTGTTCCATCACTCCATCCTCTTGCCCCATGTCCCTCCAGGTTCATGCCCTATGTCTTTCCAGCCTCCTGACCCCTGGTTTTTCAGCCTCCTGTGTCACTTCAAGGGCCACTTCCAAATGTACCTTCTTCTTTTGACCACCGGTATGTTCCTCTTCCTCAAGTGGCAGCCAGACAAGGTCAAACCAGGAAGTGTTATGAAGTCAGCTTGCACTTCATACAGCCAGGCAAAAATAAGAGATGCTGCTGCTGCTGCTGTCACCCTCTGGCACCTTCTCTTTTTTTGATGATATATCTGTTATCTTCCTCTGGTCCTGTTCTATTATCTGTCCACTTGACCTTGCACCCTCACAAACCAGTTTATCCTCCTCTAGTATGCTCATGCCAGCTTTTAGTTATAATTGTAATATGAACTCTCTCTAACTCCCTCTCTATCTCACTCTGTAAGTATGCAGGTAATTTTTAGATAATCTGCTCAAATTCCTATAAAATTATGCAAATTTGAGAAGATGGCCCAGAAAGTTGACTAATTTACATGCAGTTAAATTGCAGTTAAATTGCATCAGAGCCCAGACAGAGAAAGCGGGTGACATTTACAAAGGTTTGATTATGTTTTCATTCCCTTATAATATGGTATTATATGCAACCATTTTAATGTCATGCTTAATACATGTAAAAAGCTAGTAATGTTATAAATCATTTATATTGCTAAAGGAAAATCTTTATTTTAAAGACTTCTGAAAAATGATCAAATAATGTTTTTCAATTAAGACTGTCCTTGTAGACTGTCCCGAGCTATCTAGAACTCCGTTATTTCTATACAACATTTTAGTAACACCCTCTCAACTTTTTTTTTTTCATATCATTATTAAAGCATGTAAGAGCCAGCCAGGGGAGGTGGGGTTTGCTCATTGTCAAGGAGGAGTGAAATTACTCGTTGTCAAGGGGGGAGGGAATTGCTTGTTGCCAAGGGGGAGTGAGACTGACAGCAGATGGTCGCACACAATTTAAAGATATTGCAACCAGGCAGAGAGAGCTGTACGCTGCCCAGCTGTATTGTCTAAGCAGGTTTGTCGATATTTTCAATTCTCCCACTGGACCGCGAGCCAATAGGAGCTCGCGGTCTGGAAGCCAATCAGGAGTGGCATTAGTGGTATTGGTAGCTGCTCCTGATTGGCTGCCAGACTGTGAGCTCCTATTGACTTGCAGTTCAGCGGGAGAATTGAAAATATCAATAGACCTGCTTAAACTATACAGCCGGGCAGTGCACAGCTCTCTCTGCCCGGCTGTCATTTCATTAAATTGTGTGCGGCCGGTTGTCTAATGGGTGGTCCAGTGCACTCCGGACCACCCCCTAGATTCACCTATGCATCCTTTTTCAGCCCAATACTCAACGGAGACTGTGATGACCAATGAGGTCAATTATTTCAGCACTGCTTCATGTTAAGGCATTACCTGCTGCTAATTATCCCGACTCTCTGCTTCATTTGGAACTGTTGACCTTTCATTTTTCAGCAATCACTTGGGTTTCAAGACAATGTCCTGTCCTGATTCTCTTATTAAATAGTTTTTTTTTAATTGTTTGATTATAGGGATCCTCTTCCTCTATCAGTAGGAGGATAATAAGGCTCATTCCAATTTCCTCTGCTCTTCTCTATAGGAGGTCATTGGACCAAGGAGAAATCAGTCCAGCAACAAACCACAATCACCAAGCAATGAATGAGTGGTGTGAAATTGCTTATATAGACCCAAGTCCAGACAGGACTCTCAACGTGCTTTCACATCTCCCTTCTAGACCTCCTGCAGTATTGGCTGGTGGCTAAAGCATAAAACTGGGCCAACCAGTGGTGGCTCCACTGGTAGGGCTGCAGTTAAGTCCAAAATTCAAACAGGGGAGCTAACCATGGGAAAAATAGACATTGAACCTTAAAGGAGATGACCGCTACTTGATCCAATAAAAGCAATTTTGATACAGATGTAACTGTATGGAAATGGTCTCCAAAATAACCTAAAGACTATTACAGGGACACACATTCTGCTGACATGAAATCAGTCTCCGGCAGGACAATGTTAACGTCAACTATCTGAAAAAATTAAATCTCAGCTTTAATAATGACATGCAGTAGTAGTAGAAAATAATATTTTTTATTTATTCTACACAGTTATTTTGCACTAATGAAATAATTGTAATTGTATTAAGTATATTGTCACTTTATAGCTTTGTACTTAAGCCGTCATGTCTGCTTAGTCTTCAGAAAATGCGTGAGTAATATCTGTGTCTTTGGCCCTTATTCTGGTTGGTGCGGTAATATCCGCGTGCGTTCGTGCCGCCGATGTTTTGTGTCTGCGCATGTGCAGAGGCGTCTCTGCGCATGTGCGAGCGGGACGCACGGCCACATTCCGCATGAAATGTGTACACTACGAACAGGGGGTGGAGAGGGGTGGGAAGGGCTGTTTGGGCTCATTACCATATGTTTACACCCCGCGTTTCATGGGCGTTCCCATGCAAACGCTGGGCGTACGTATGGTAATGCGGCCGTGACGCACGTGTAGGGGGCGGACATATGACATTGCCGGATGTCAGCTGCCCGCCCAGATCCCTGCTTTTGCACGGAGAAATGCCCGTGTGGTCTGAGGTTGCGGGAGCTGGCGGACCACTCGGCCCTGCATTCGATGTTCTGCGACCATTGAAGGATGGGGGAGGTTCCCTGAGATGGAGGAGATGTATTCATGAGAAATACACGTGCGGTCCGTTTGGACAGCTTCTTACCGCGTACGGACGGAGTTGGCGATCGGTATGGAAGGCGGGGTTTTGGACGCACGGTGCTGGCCGCATATTCGGATCCGGCCGCACCGATCAGAATAAGGGCCATTTGTTATTAACATATCCATCGTTCTGGGGCTTGAGGAAGAGCAATGTAATTTTTATTTTCGTTGCATTGCTAAAATCTATGTGTAATATGATAAAGATCATTTTCACATGTTTTGCCAAACTACTGAAAACCCATAGAGTATAGGAGTGGGCTACAAGTAAATATAATACATTATTATTTCATTATGTGGGTTGGAAGGAAGAAAGGCATTTGATTTAAAGAGGTTTTTCAACCTAAAATTTAATTTGACTAAATAGCGTCGCTTGCCAGTAACAGAACTTTGATAGGGATCCTTGCCTTGGGATGCCAACCACTTGCTTTATTTAGCAGCCACCCAGCACTCATTTATAGCTGGGACCTCTGGTAATCATCTTTGGCGCTCTCTTCCCTCTCCACAGTAGCACAGATCTTACACAGCAACTCTAAAAACCATTTAGAACAAACATTTTACTAAAACTCACCTCTTCCCTTAAAGACCATACACACTAAAAGATGATCTTTCCATTCTGGCTGGTTGGAATGAAAATCTGGAAATTTTTGGGAGCAAATGACAATTGACCATTTGCTGCTAAACACGGAAAACAGAAAAAAAAATAATTTAGACAAATTAGTTAAATCCATTTATGCAGATAACTGTTTTTATCCATTTTTTTTCTGGGGGGGGGGAGCAAATGGTTGATTGTAATTTGTTTCCAAAAATTTCCAGATTTTTATTCCAACCAGTCAGATTGCAAAGATAATCCTCTAGTGTGTATGGCCTTACCAGAACTGTCAAATCTTTTTCTTTAGCCACTTTGAAATGGAGACAAACTCTGATTTAAAGAGAACTCGTTCTCCTTCTTCTTACTTGTAACCCAGGGCTATAAAAGGACAGAGGGAGCCCCAGGGTTGTTCCTGGGGCAGTAGTTGTTCCTGGGTCTCCTGTGCAAGGAGTGGGGCAAATATGTAACTGGTTTTGCTAGGTTGGAATGTAAACGCTAGCAAATTTGATGTGACTTAAAAGTCACTGCACATCATGGAGATTTGCCAATAACTTTGGTCTCCAAACTCTACCAGTCAAGAGTTTTAGAACACCACCATTTTTATTGTTTTTGTTTAAATTTATGCAGTTTAATGACTTACTGTTCCCCTAAATGAAAGCATACACTGTAATAAATAAGCAAACGGAGATAAAAAATAAATCATCGAATTATTTTAAGAAGCATATATAACCACTGCACTAGTGCAAGGCATTCTTTGCGTGATGGAAGTCACATACAGTAGCTCAGGCAGTTCTTTATATATATATATATATATATATATATATATATATATATATATATATATATATATATATTGTTGCAGAATTTCCCAAAAAGTGTTGCTCTTCTTTTAAGTTCCTTCTTACATAGACAATCTTTTTCTCTATACAATATTCAAGAGTCCTGAATTTCCTGAAATCTCAAACAGATAAAACTATAGTGCAGATGGTTTACAAAAAATGGTTGTTTATTCTCACTCAGGATGCCACTAAGACCATTATCCACTAACTTATCATATCCAGGCTGGACTACTACAATCTCCTCCTAACTGGTATCCCTGACAAATGCCTGTCTCCATTCCAATCTATCCTCAATGCTGCAGCCCAGCTCATCTTCCTCACAAAACACACTATCTCCACCTCCCCTCTTCTACAAGCCCTTCACTGGTTTCCATTCCCTTTCGGAATTCAATTCAAACTTCTTACACTCACTTACAAAGCTCACACCCACTCCTCTCCCAATTACATCTCTGACCTCATCTCCCTTTACACTCCCACTCATCCTCTTCGCTCTGCTAATGCCCATTGGTTCTCCTGCTGACTTTTTACCTCCTCCCACTCCTACCTCCAAGATTTTTCACGTGCTGCTCCCTTACTTTGGAATTCTATAGCTCTCCCCCTCAGACTCTCCACTTCTATATGAACTTCAAACGGCCTCTTAAGTCCCACTTCTTCATCAAATCCAGCAAACTGTCCTCCTAACCTTCTGTTCCTCACCCTGTATACCTCTCCTGTGTTACCCCTGTCTGTCTGCCCCTCCTCTTTAGAATGTAAGCTCTCACGAGCAGGGACCTCATGTGCTAATTCCGTTATTACTTTAATAATCTTCGACTGCACCAAAGCATGCTGTTTGTTGCCACCTGGATTCTTATGTTGCAGTAATTGGCTGATGTTCCTATTATCATTTACTCTGTACCATAGGCGTGCGCAGCCCATTTTCTTAGGGGGTGCACACACCATGATGGACATTAAACATAATGCCATACACCATAATGCCCATTACACATAACGCCACACACCATAATGCCCATTAAACATAATGCCACATACCGTAAAGCTCATTAAACTTAATGCCACACAACGTGATAGACATTAAACATAATGTCATACACCGTAATACCCATTTCACATAACGCCACACACCATAATTTCCATTACACATAACGCCACACACCGTAATTTCCATTACACATAATACCACCTACCGTAATGGCCATTTCAAACTTTACCACACAACGTAATGCCCATTACACATTATACTACACACCGTAATGCCTATGGAGCGAGGGGGAATCGGCGTATATTGAATACCGACAGGAAGAGCTGTTACAGCTGTCACAGCTCCTACCCACCACAGTTAAGTCAGTACCAGTATATCACATTTATTTACTTTACTTTTTCTTTTTTCTCACCAAGCGACTATGATCTATCTGTCATGCTTCCTCCTAGGAGGAGCACTTGCCGTGGCTCAGGCTGGCTCCTGCCCGGTGTGCTGGCGATGGCGGTGTGGCATCCTCTGCTCAGCGCTGGAGGTGGGAGGGAGGGAGTGCGGGCGGCAGGACAAGGGTGCGCGGTGTGGCGTCACCACATTGTGCCATTTGAAGTCTATAGAGGTGAGGGTGGGGCTGACATATTCAAAGAAGCCGGGTTCACAGCGTCAGCACCTGTCTCGGTGTGCTGCCTGTGGCAGCAGGCTGATTATGAAGTCCTGACCACTGCCAGCCAGTAACTGGGTGCTGCTGTTGCGGGGCGGAAAGCTTTATATTGCGTGCACTCATGTGGGGAATGCCAGCGGTCATTAGAAGGTGCCTGTGCACCCCTGGCACCCCCCGTGCGCACGCCTATGCCATGTACTTGTCCTGTATTGTCTTCAACTGTAAGTCACTGTTTTCCTGTTTTTATTATGTGTACTCTGTAATTGGGCACTGCAGAATCCTTGTGGCACCATATAAATAAAAGACAATAATAACAAAAATAATACTATTAGCCAATATATAAACAAACATGGATCCAAATTTTTTCAACAGCTTTAAATGGACACTGATGGTCCTGCACAGATATGTCTTTCCAGACACAGAAACTCCAGAGGTTCCCTAAAACTAAAAAAAAAATTGCAATACTGCATACAAGACAGAGAGACTTTTATTACAGATGTAATAAAAATACAAGTAAATGGCATAAAAAAACACCATACAGTAATTGGTGTTTGAGAAACACTGGATGCAGATATATTGATTCAGGGTGATACTTGCTAACGGTAAGCCAAGGGTACCGGCTCCTCCAATGGCTCCCAGATGGTTTAGTAGGTCAACCCAAAAACTTTAAGTAAGATGGTGTTTGTCTCAGCTCTGCTTAATTGTCTGGTCCGGCTGTGACTTGCCCCCAACTCCACTCTTCGGAGTACTGTATGCTTTTTATGTTATGTTTAAGCCAAAAACATTATTGTGAGCTATTTACTTTATAGAGATGTAGTACTACAAGCTGGCTGAAAGTGCAATAAAGACAGATAGAATTGTTGTTAAGTGCTGAAGATAATTATTGAGGGGTGTTGAACATAGTTGTGTTAATAAATACTGATACACTGTGTGTGTGTGTGTGTGTGTGTGTGTGTGTATAATAAAACTGATTCACAGTTATGTATTATAATTTTCAGTGTAATATTGCCATCAAACTGATTCATTTCTGCCCGTGATGAAGTCATCCTATTGACGAAATGCTTTGGGCTGCCTACACCAACTTGATGTGTAATACCCTGCTCCTGCGATGTTTTACTGTATGTCTGACATGATGCTTTGTTACACACATGTCTGTTAATTTCTCAGGTAGACAAATCCCAGCAGCCTCTGCAACTGTTGCAGAGGTCAGAAGCTGGTCACATGATCAGAGTCAAAGGATGACAGTTTATAGTGAGCAGCAGTTGGGCAGGGCAGTCGGAGGGGATGATGAGACCAGTGAAAATAGGTGCAGCTGTGTAACCACCAATGGAGGCTGTGTGGGGCCACATCCCAGGGAGATGTGATCTGGGGCCCCCAGTGCTGAAAGATATGCAGTGAGAGTGAGGTAGTCTTCCATATCAGCATCCACCTTGAGTAGTACAGAGACTGACAGAGGCAGAAGGAGCAATATGGACAGCACCATAAGGCCCCCGGCAACCGAAAGTGAAAGTAGGCAGGTTATGACCTGGATATCCTTATAAAGAGAGAATAAGGGGAATAGCTGCAGTCTGTAGATACCCTGCACAGATGTCAGGAAAAAGGTATCACCTGCAAGCCGTAGGTTTTTACACAGTGTCAGACAGCTACATTAAATACTGAACTGAGCTTTAGTGGAAACAAATATGTACAATATTCTCAAAGCCAGAGTTGCTTCTATAGGAACAGTACAGTCAGTGCCTCATTGAAAATAACATTTAGTGTCTGAAGCAAAGTATGTAATATTGGCCAAAGCCAGAAAACAGCTTTGTGCCTGGCATAAAGAATTACACTAAGACAGTTTTCCACAGAGGCACCTTTTATGAACTAATCACCTCAGCTCTTCTACAATTAGTGAGGATTGTATAAGGGAAGTCACATTAAAGTTTACCCAGCAGCAACTGATTTGTTCAGAGATATTTATTTTAACCTGTAACCAGATTGGCATACAGCTGAATTACTAAGAGTATAACTGACTTTTTCCCCACCGGAAGTCTTACAAACGTGCACTACACTACAGACTTAACTACACTGTCTAGGAAACTTAGGAAATGTTTTATCGGAATCGTACAAACAGTGACTATTTCTATTAATATAATATTTCTATTATTTATTCTCTTAGAGGACCTTTTTAAGAAAACTTGAATGCAAAGATTATTGCAGAAACCCCGTACTGTGTTTAGGGACCATTAATTGTTTTACTATGAAAATTTTAGCAGTTTCATAAATGTGGTTACAGTAACTGAAAGCATTTAACATGTGACTTTGTATCTGCACATATTCTCCTTACTGTGCATAGTGGGTTAACCCTTTTAATTCAGGTAATACTGGCATCAGAGGTAACCAATGAGAAGGTAGATTCATTCTAGTCAGTGGCGTAACTAGATACAGTACATGTGGGCCCCATAGCAAAAGTTTGTAAGTGCCCCTATTTATCATCTAATGCTGAAAAATGTATACAGAATATGATATTTTGACAGGCAAAATGGGCCCCTCTCAGCTCTGGGCCCCATAGCAGCTGCACCCCCTGCACCTATGGTAGCTACACCCCTGATTCTAGTATAATAAAACCTGTATTGTGTTGGAGTACAATTCATTGCATTGTAACGGTGTTAAAATATATGTTGTTATCTCTTACTCTTAATATAAATATATTACCCTTCATAAAATAATCTATTGACAAAACAAGTGGTACATTTTTGAAATTATACTTATCTAAGAAGTACATTACAGATGATCACCACTGTCGATATGCTGAAAGGATTCCTTATTATTGTACCTTTGATTTTATTGGAAGTTGTATACACAGTTTTTCATTAAATACTTTTTACTACAGTTGTTTATCTATTAACTACTTCTTAGCGCCGTCTGAGCCTTTCTTTCTGTCATTTTTTATTGTTAGATTCCACCTAGCAGGGGATCCTCAGAGGTGCTGCTCCATTTGTATAGAGCGCAGATTGGGGTTACCGAAGAGCTGATGAAGCTGTTTTCTGTAAATCAAGGAGGATGATGCTAATTCTACCTAACTTTGCCTATTGAAGAGATTTTTCCAATGAAATAATTCTATGTTCAGCCACACATAATGATTGATTAGTCAGGGATAGTTGGCCCTTATTCTGATCGGTGCGGATATTCCCGCTTGCGTACGGCCCGCCGATGTTTATCGTCTGCGCATGTGCAGAGGTCACTCTGCGCATGTGCAGGCGATTTCGCCGCATGGATTCTTTATACGCCGCACAGGGGGCGTAGAGGGGCGTGAGGGGCTACTTAGCCTCATTACCCTATGCATACGCCCCCCGTTTCATGGGCGTTCCCATGCAATTCATTCTGATTGGATAAAAGAAGTAGTATGGGGTACCATCCAATCAGAGCTATGAAGGCAAAATATACTGTTCAATTGTTTGCCTTTTGTGTCTGACATTCCACTGCAACCCTGATAAAGAGCAATATATTGTCTTCCAAATCAACTTCAGATGAGATGGAACATGATGACCTAAGTTACCCCATAATCAGTGGTGCATTTATAATGGGTGCAAGGTTTGCGGTACACATGGGCCACTGCACCATTTTTCTGGAGAACTGCGGATGCGCATTAGTGTCTGGGCACTCTAGAGCTTAGACTCTATTGTGCTGTGCAGCTGCCAGTAGAGAGGAGGGGACCCCAATGGAGGAGGTTGCATATGGGCCTCCTCCTCTTTTAAAATGTCCCTGCCCATAATATCTACCCAGTTGACCTTCCTCACTGCCTATTGTAATCACTGTAATCTATTCTTTGCCCATCCTACCAGCCTTCGCTTCTTAATTCTCTGCTCATGACTTTGACAATTACTGTACTGTACTTTTAAGACAAAAACGACACCTTTCTCGATGCAAATGCAGGTTTTCTAGATGGGATTAATGATGCTTTAATTAGGACTACGGTAGCCAATCCCATGTCTGGGATTTCATTCCCGGGATTGGAGTACCCAATCCCGGGATTTCAGGATTAGACTGCACATGCGCAGTCTAATGCCGGGCAGCTTCTGAGCACCCGCTCAGAAGCTGCCCGGCTGTTCCCGGCCCCGGCGTGCGGCCTGTGCAGCGTGACATCTGACCGTCACACTGCACAGGCCGCAGCGTCCTGCAACAGATGGCCGCTACTAGCCTCCCCTCCTGCCCAGCTAGTGCTGCCGCTATGTGCCCAGAGGCACCAGGCAAGCACCACGGCAGCTCTGCTGTCTGCCCAACTCCCGCCCACCTATGTAAGTAATTCTGCGTGGTGGCACCAGGCACCCCCCGCAGCGCTGCTCTGCCCCACTCCCAGCTGCCACACACCGGCCCATCCATGTAGTAAAATTAATTTCAATGAATAAGAAATGTTGCTTATTCCCACTGTCTTATATCATATTATCAAAAGTATATTAAAAAGGTTAATGTTTAGACATTTAGCAAACAGTTGGTCTATTCTACTTCTTACTGATCTAGTCCCACTTCTTCCCACTGCTAGGAGCCCAGTGTTTTCATCGTACAGTGACAGGCGAGTTGTACAATCGTTTACATCACCAAGGAGTGATTTCTGGGCACCAGGAAATTCCCATCATGGTGCTTCATCAATCATCCAGAAAATTCCTCTTACAAGAACCATCATCCAAATCCTTACCCTTCATATATCTTTATGTCCTGTTACTGAATATGTAATTTGACAATCATCTCTTCCTCTTCCCTTTCTATTGGATCTGACCTTAGCGCAAAGGGGCAGATGTATTAAGCCTGGAGAAGAGATAAACTAGAGATAAAGGCCCTTATTCTGGTTCAATCGCAAAGGCAAATTCCTTCTCAAATGGACAAAACCATGGCCCTTATTCTGATCGGTGCGGCCGGAGCCGCATATGCGGCTCCGACCGCACAGACGAATCCCCGCCTTGCGTACGGATCGCCACCTCCGTCCGTACGCGGATATGTGGCGATCCGTATGAAAGTGGACGGGGATACGCCTCCTCCACCTTGGGAGCAGCCCCTGCATTCGATGGTCGCAGACCATCGAATGCAGGGCCGCACGCTCCACCAGGTCCCGCAACACAAGACCACACGGACACTTGTCCGTGTGAAATCTTGTATTGGGGCGGGCAGCTGACATCCGGCGATGTCAGCTGCCCGCCCCCTACACGCGCGTCACGGCCTCATTACCATGCATACGCCCCGCGTTTGCATGGGAACGCCCATGAAACGCGGGGCGTATGCATAGGGAAATGAGGCTAAGTAGCCCCTCACGCCCCTATCCGCCCCCTTTGCGGCGGTCAAAAAAAGTGTGCGGCGAATTCGCCTGCACATGCGCAGAGTGCCCTCTGCACATGCGCAGAGCGAAAACATCGGCGGAACGGCCGCATGCGGCCGTTACCGACCCGATCAGAATAAGGGCCCATGTGCACTGCAGGTGGGGCAGATTTAACTTGTGCAGAGGGAATTAGATTTGGATGGGGTTTTACTTCAAAGTAAGATCTAAATTGTAGTGAAAAAAATAAAGCAGCCAGTATTTACCCTGCACAGAAACAAAATAACTCACCCAAATCTAAATCTCTCTCCACATGTTACATCTGCCCCCCCTCCCTGCAGTACACATGGTTTTGTACATTTGAGAAGGAATATGGCTTTGCGAGTGAACCAGAATAAGGGCCAAAGTGGAGATAAAGTAAAAGGAGATGAAGCCAATAAACACACAACTTTTTTATTTTCAAACACAGTTCATTGGTTGGTGCTTTATCTCGTTTCCCTTTATCCCCAGTTTATCTCTTCTCCAGGCTTAATACATCTGCCCCAGTATGTGTTACCATTTATTTGTATTGCTATTTCTTCAGTGACTTTTGTGTGGTAAACTTTCCTTTCCTTACATACTTTATTATAATTATTATTAATAATAATAATAATAATAATAATAATAATCATCATTTAAAAAAAAAATTAAATACAAGGTATTTCCCTGCTATAATGTAAATCCAAGTAACTGCAATACACAGTTCTGTTTTTTCATTATCATAGTTCGAAACCAATCAAACAGTTGAGCCACCTTTTTTCATAGGGCCTATGGATGTTTTTTTTTAATCTTTAATCTTCAGGAAACTGGGACATCAAACACTCGCCATTATTCATTAGAATATTTACAAAACCATCTTTTAATGGGGAAATGGATAAACATTTTATTATTATGTTTAAGTATATTCTTAGACTTCACCAGACCTTAGAAAATATATTCATGTCATATTTTTAATTACGAAGAACACATTTGTGTTCAATTGAAATCCAGCTTGATCCATTCTTGCCCTGTGAATACTTTTCTGTAGGATGTTTTTTCAGCTGTTTTATTTTTAAAGTGTACTACACTTGGCTTCACACTTTCATCCCATTCCTCTGGAGACTGTCTAGCCCAGGGATACATATGGGTTTTCCTTACGGAATGTGAACATATTGCCAACAAATCTATTTTTCTATGTTGTTTTGCAGCATTTGTTTTATTTTTTCTACTTACAATGTACAGCAATATGTATAGATTTCTTTAATCTCATTTGTAAAATTTGATTTCAAATTTTCCATCAGTCACCTGTCCCATGGAGACTAAAATGTGGATTGTCTGGTAGCACAAAAGCAAATGACTTCTATAGAGTTAACAAAGGAAAGATGCTGCAAGAAAATGTAATGAGTGATGGGTTAGTAGATATTCTGAAACTGATGGACAGTATTTAGTGTGGCACCTTTGAAATAGCTGAGGACCCCTCCGCAAAACGCATCAGCCACCTCACTTCCTCTCCAACCATTTATGTGGATTACAGCCATGGGATACAAAATGGATACCTGAACCAGGACATGTGATACATCATTTGTGGAGCAGCTTTTGCTTAATACAGGACAGAAAGCCGTCAGCACCACTCCAAAGGGCATTTTCCAACTATCTGCAATTGAGCCCAGGACTTCTTCCCTCAAATTGTGAGTGGTAAAGCCTAAACTGTCCATCATTACATCTCCGAAATCAACATAACACAGTCCTTTTTAGGAACGGGATCCAGGGCCGGTGCAAGGCACCGGAGCGCCCCAGGCGAGTCGGGCTGGGGGCGCCCCGGTGCCGGGGGGGGGGGGGGTAGGGGTACCTGTCGTTCGGCGCTCTCTCTAATCAAATCTGGCGGCGGAGGCAGCGGGGGTCCCTGCAGTCTATTAAAAATCACGAGCGCTATCCGCCGGGCTGTGCGGAAGCGCTTCTAGTGTGAAAACTCTGGCAGCACGCTGATTGGCTGAGATCAGCGTGCGCCGTGCTGCCAGAGTTTTCACATTAGAAGCGCTTCCGCATAGCCCGGCGGATAGCGCTCGTGATTTTTAATAGACTGCAGGGACCCCCGCTGCCTCCGCCGCCAGGTTTAAATAGACAGGTACAGGTACCCGGGCGGCATTTTCCGCCCTCCAGTGGCCGGCGCCCTAGGCAAATGCCTAGGTTTGCCTAGTGGTGGCGCCGGCCCTGACGGGATCCCATTCAAAGAGGAAATCAGAGGTGTCCTTTCTCTTTCCCCCATCCATGTCATAGAAGTTATGATCATGCTTCATTGTTTTTAATGTAATTAATTATTAATTTCTTTGTATTAGCTTACATGTGTTATTAAATATATTTAGTATGCATGCTGTGTAACTTTGCATTATTCCTCAAAGAGCAGTTTTGTTTTTTATCTCTATAAGTATTTAGTTTGCGTCAGTTTTGATGGTGTTTTGGAAAAGGCAGTCAATGTTCATCAATTTTTAAACACTCATCTCATCGCAATCTCGCTGCCATCCACCACAAAAATGATGACATTTAAGTACGTTTTTTGCTCCGTACAACTGTAACTCAACAGCTGGAATTCAATTATTCAAAAATGGCAGCAGATTGTTGAAAAAACGGCTGTGAATTTGACAATCTGTGGCCATTTCCGACAAAACAGATCTGACTTGTTTTAAAGTCAGATCTTTTTTGTCGGAATCTGCCTTCAATACTGTCGGTAACGGTAGCATTGAATAGGCGACGCCTCATATTTCCTCTTGCGGATATAGCAGCCAGTATTTAATACCGCCCCATATCTGAATGGCTGATTGGTAGTTTTGGGCTACCTGAGGCTGTTACAGATTACCTAATTTTTGAGACCCAGAAAAGTACCCTTTGCTTTTCTCACAGAATGCCAAGGCAGACATGGTTTATGTGTGAAAGCAGTTAATTCGGAAAACACCCTTGTCTGTCGTGCAGTGTGACTGGGATTCTTTTAGCTGTGAAGAACCTGGGTAGGAGCCATGCATTTACCAGCCGTATGTCTGAAAAGGTTTTGTTAATCTGGTAGCTCATACCCATTTTTAGGGAAAAATTAGGTGAAATTTTTGTTACAAAGTGTTTATGATCTGTATTTTTGCCACAGTATAGTTAACACCTCTATATCTAGCCATATACTGTACGGCTCTTTGGACAGGTTGCTTCTTGCGATTTTTTTTTAAATTGTTATGTTAAACTATAACCTCCATGTGACCTGATATTTTTGTGTCCCTAAAATTCACTTCTATACACAATAGTCACTCAGGGCCTTA
Organism: Crinia signifera; assembly: GCF_055691185.1. Classification (NCBI taxonomy): domain Eukaryota; kingdom Metazoa; phylum Chordata; class Amphibia; order Anura; family Myobatrachidae; genus Crinia; species Crinia signifera. The sequence goes on from NC_139222.1 coordinate 231,145,301, forward strand.
TTCTGGTTGGTGCGGTCGTTCCGAATTTTTTCGGACTGCGATTTTTAGCGACCTGCGCATGCGCAAACAACGCAATGTGCATGTGCAACGCAGTGTCTTCGCACTCGTTCTCAGCAATACTGTCTACAAATGTGCACCGAACTCCCTCGGGAAATATGGGCGTAATAAGGGCGTCATGTGGGCGTACATAAGGGCGCGGTTTCAAAGTGGGCGAAACTGGGCGTAAATCTGGGCGTACACGTGGGAGTGCATGAACAGTGGTAGGCGTGCATTTGGACCGGACACCCAGTTCAAGCAAACCAACATGGCAGAAATCTTTGGTGTCAATAAGCAGCTTTCACTTCTCGGAGGGCAATGGTTCATGCGCTAGGCATCTCCCAATTAGTACGGCCACACCTTAAACACTCGCAGCTGAGCACAATACAATCCACTCCTCTAGTCATTAGTGATTAATTAAACACTTTTCACAGATTCACTTGGAAGCATTGCTGGCTAAATGGGCCAATACAAAATACTTGAATATATGCTGAAAACACAACTTTATTGTTGGTATCTGGCCCACATTTACACTGCACTCAATGGACATGAATGAACTCTGTTACCCAAATCTATATGCAAATCTGCCTATTAGATTAATGTGAAACAGCACACGTTTGGAAAAAAATATATTTAATAAATAATAATGTGACATTATAACATAAAACACAGGTAAAGGGGCAACAATGAAGTAATAAAACTTAACATGATGTAAGGGTTAATCTAAAGTGCAAGTAATGTTTTAAGTGTGTTTAAGTGTCAATTAGGAAGTAATTGATTACATTTAAAAATAATATATATGTTATGAGGTACCCTAATTGGATAAGTGTGTCATGTTGCTGAAGCATGATTTCCGAATAAATTACTGAGGTTTGCGCAAATACACCAACTCGGTGCGTACGGTCAGATTCCCGTCCGTTCGGACGCAGTATGGACCGTGCAAACTCTGTGATATCCGACCGCACAAGGACGTGTGAATGCAGCCCGAAGACACTCCCTCTTCTTAGAAAGTCCCCACGAACTGATGCGGACGACCTGTGGGCGTGTGTTCTTAGAATGTCCGCCGTGCGTTGCGTTCGGCCATTTCCGAACAAACACGGATTGTCAAAGAGTCAACCAGAATAAGGCCCTCAATCTCTACTCCCTCAGGCATATTTATTTTAACATGTTCACTGTTGTGCACATTATACTAAACCAGGGCTGGGCAACACCGGCCCTCCAGATGTTAATGAACTACACATCCCAGGATGCTTTGCATTACTTTTGCTATGTGGCCATGCTGAAACTGATGCAAGGCGTGCTGGGATGTGTAGTTCATCAACATCTGGAGGGCCGGTGTTGCCCAGCCCTGTACTAAACTGACATACTTAACAGTTTGCTAACAACATAGTTTCCACTCATATATGGGAACATTTGTCTGTTTGCTCCATGTTTCGCTTGGCCAGATGATGATGACTACAAACATGCTCAGATGTGGTCAACAGCCATATGGATTTAAAAGATTTCTCACTATGGGGCATATTCAACTGGGATCATAATACAGAGACTCCCATGGCGTTGGATTTTTCCAGCAGCCACAAGTGTTTTTTTCCTATTCAATTAAAGCATTAAAAAATCAGACACAGTAATCTTACCAAAATGACTGTGGCTTTTTCTCACAGCTCAAGAACAAGTCTGATATTAAAATCTTTTTTCTTTTAAGAAAAAATTGTTGTGTCTTGTTCTTGTACCTGGAGGTTCGGTTGCTTCAGATGTTTTTCTGGCTTGCAGGTTCTGGCTTAAGAAAAATTCAAACCAATTGTGTTAATTGAATCCCGCTGGTAATGTAAGCATGCTTTTCTTCACACATAAAAAAATGGTCACATGGTCTGCATACATTTTTGCAAAACTCTCACCTGCAATTGAGTATGACTTTGAGTATGACTTTGCATGGCCAATATAAATTATGGGGTTCAGAGGCAAATGCAGCAGGGGTTTCCAGTTGCCTTGAAATATCCATTTCTCGCAGCCACTACATACATTAAAAGAGTGGAATGGAGCTGTGGCAGGATATTTGTCCTATTATAGGTTACAGTGTGTGTCTGTGGATCTAAGTGCTCATCACTGCACCCGATAAAGAATTTGTTAAGAGGCGTATCATGATCATTCAGCCTGTATCTGTCTCTATTACATCACATTACATTTGCTTGGGGCAGACTTGTTAAATGCTTATTACCCATATGTCATAGGTTGGCTACAATTGGTCTAAAACAGTGGCAGCTCCAGACAATGGGCTGCACAGTTCAAACTTCAAATAGGGTAACCACACTCACTACCAGTGAGTCAGTTTGGAATGGCAGTTGGTGGCAGTTGCTGGTCCCCCCCCCCCTCCCCATTTGAATTTTGAACTGCACTTTAGCTCCACCTCAAGAGCTTCCCCTGGTCTAAAATCAAGAATGTGGCAGCCCTCTCAAGATATCCTGCGTCTGCCCCTCGGGTTTATAAAATTGGGTCCAAATATGAAGAACCACAACTTTGGAAGAATGTTGATAAACACTGATTTAATTATGCATAGGTACAGATGAAGCGGTTTCGAAGGGAGCTGCTCCATCTGTACATGCTCTGGTCCAGTTACTGTGTGTGCATATAGGCTGTAAATCTAGTGAAATAAGAGTTTGATGTTACAGATTTACATCAAGCAAAAAACAGATCTGGAATGTATGAAAGACAATGCTTCCACACATTAACACGTATGGGTATAAATGTGCTTCACCTGCAGTGTGCTTAAATGTGTTTAAAGAACTGCTGGCAAAACATGGTTAAACTGTGATAATACTGAAAGCTAGAATGAGACCCTAGGGAACCGTCTTACAGTCTGTTCTCCTTTCTTGCACCATTCATCTAGCCTAACTCCTTCCTCAATCTTAGCACATCTTACCAAATGTATTATCCATCAGCATTCGTCAATGACTAATCATCCAGCCTTGTTAAAAAACTATTTGTATCTTCCAGATTGTTCTGTAGGTTTATTTTTTTTTCTGCACCTCAATTAGTTCAAATCGTTAATAGAAATGAGTTTGTAAACCTGAGTCAATCCATTGTTAAACACATTACAGCTTAATAACCTATATGGACATTTCACACTTTGCTGTGATTCATAACTAAATCCATCAGTTCTAGAACACAAATCCAGACCAGGAAACATTGCATTATTATCGGACTGATACATTAAACTTTTATCCACTTTTTCGTTACAATGGATGTTTCTATTGTAAAAATACTCAATCTGAACACAAAACAATTTGTTTTGTAGCATATTTTCATACAGAAGACAGTTTTAATAATGTCTGCCATAGCCATGAGTAATTTATCATAGGTCTCCCCATTACTTACATATGTCTGATACACCAGTACATTTCTCAGTACAAGCAGAAATCTATTATTCCACTGGGTTTTAAACTGACTTTTATTTCCTTCGGAGTCCGGAGTCATGGCATTGGCCAGTCTGCAATCCTAGGGAAACGGCCAGCATTTTAATGGGGGGAGGAAGATGTTCGTCCATCTTCCTCCCCTACCCCCGTGAACACCTTAGCGAAAAAGGCTTTTGTACAGGGGGTCTACTAATGCTCAAAAATGTGCGTGCTTATGCCCAAACCCCCCACCATTGGGATGGGGATGAATTCGGCCCCTTCCGAGTGATTGTGAATCACCCCTTATGTGCAGCTCATTTGTGAAACTTTTTTTTTTTAGACTTAACCTCCCTCCCCCCCCCCCCCAAAAAAAAATGATTAATGTTATAAACAATATTTACACATCTTACTATATATTATAATGAATATATATTTCCCTTTAAGACTAATTCCACATACAAGAAGCTTCCCAAGTACTTTTTGGAATCAACAAAGAAAACTGACATGACATCTGTACTAGAGATCAAGGATTTGTCACAAGTAACTCAACATTTCCTGGTGTCAAAAATACAAGTGTTTAATTTAACAAGTCTTTAAATAACTGACCATACCTTAACACGCACAATACATTTTGTATGCTGTGGCCGGTACTATATTACTGTGTGACACAAAAATAGACTTTCCTTTGCATCGTCTCTCTGTAGTGTTGTGTGTGTGGTCCCTCAGCCTTCAGTTTTGTTCTTTTGTAACAGTGCATGACATACTTTGTTTCCTTCTTAAAACAATGAACAGCGGGGTCAGTTTTAAAATAGAAATGATGATGAGGAGGACGAGGTCAAAGCGGTTCTTCATCTTCTTTGATGTCAAATATATATAAATGCACAATTTCACATTAACATTTATTTATAAACACTTCTCTTAAAATAGAGAATATTCTGTACTGCATTACACTCAGGAATAAAGTTGTTAATTAACAAGAATTTACAGACAGACAGAAATGTGAGGACCCTGCTCAAAAACTAAAGGTGGGTAAATATTAGAGCAGTTATGGCTAACCTTGGCACTCTAGCTGATGTTGAACTACACATCCCAGCACGCCCTGCATCAGTTTTAGCATGGCAAAATAGTAAAACTGTAGCAGGGCATGCTGGGATGTGTAGTTCAACAACAGCTGGAGTGTCAAGGTTAGCCATCACTGTACTAGAGCGATATCACAATCACAATTTGCCGTATTGAAGTGACAGATGGTGCATGTCACCTTGTGTGTATACACTATTGTGCGCTCCCGCTGCATGGCCAACTGGAAGATATTGCATGCGAGTGCGGCCCGGTGCATATTAATGAGGGCAGAACCGTGATCATTCCGATGTTCCTTAAATCTTGCTGGTGTGTACAGACAATTGGGCATGTTCCAGGACAAAGTCAATTCAGCCTATCCATCAGTCACAAATGTCCATCTTTCTATCTTACAATTTATAGGGTTATAGGAGTTTCATACACAAGATTAATTAATACTTATTGCATTTTGGTCCTGCTAAAATGCAAAGTAACTCATGTTTAATGTAAATTAAGATTTCACAGCTCGTGTGCCATACAAGAGTGGATCTGGTTTGAGTAGTAAAATAGATGGTGGAGAACAGAGGAGGGATGGGAACAAACATGAGGAAAGGGGAAGGGGGTACAACTGTGTTGCATGCTGTGCCTCTGTGCACAGGTGTGTGAGAAAAAGTGCTAGGGATGCTGACAGTACTTGTTAAGGAGTTATGGACCAGGTGGTTTTTAACTATGGGCTGCGGGACTGCAGCCCCCCAGGTAAAATCCACCACTGTGCTTAGCCTAAGTGAAGCCAGATGCAGTCCGTGAGACTTCACTGGCTTCATTGTGACTGGCAGGGACTTCCTATTGGAAGTATGACCTGCCAGTCACCTGCTACGGCAGTCCTACCGGGCTGCTGTAGGCAGCGAGCTGGCTTCCTGTAGGAAACCTGTCCCTGCCTTGCCGTGCAGCCCAATTTGGCTTCTATGAGCTGCAGGTTTGTCGGCAGCTTGGCCAGAAACAGCGGCAGCCCCCCTTCTTCAATGAGGTAGGAGCCACTACTGTTTTACTCCAACTCCCTGTTCTGCCAGCACTGGGGTATCCAAGAATAGATGGCTGGTAAAAAGTTGCAGACTGAAGAGAGATGGATAGGAGACAGGGGAGAAGAAGTACTGTAGATTTGAGTATCATTGGCATAGAGATGGCAATAACGGCAACAGGAAATTGTAGGTTTTCCATGGGAGGAAGTGTATACAGATATAAGCAGAAGTCTCATGACAAACTGTTGGTGGACTATGACAGGTAGGAGAATAGGTCTGGAGGTAGAGACATGGGCAGTGATACAGAAGGAGAAATTGGAGTGGTATGAAGTAAAGCAAGGAGCACAGCATATTTGAGGGTGATCAAGTAGTGGTTTGGCAAGAAGAGACGTGGTCAATTTTGTTAAAAGCTGCAGAGAGTTCATGAAGGATAAGTACTGTAGGTAGAAGTGAGTCTTAGAACTGCCAGTGAGAAGACTGCGTATTTCACGTTATCTAAATAATATGAGGCCCCCTTTAACTTTTTGTTATAGGAAAGCAATCTATATATATTCAGGGGTGTGCAACCACAGACACAAATGAATTAGATTAATTGTACTTGACAGATGAGAATTTGTCTGGGTGAGGTGCGCCAGAAGAAAAAAACCATAACAATAAAATGTAACCTTTATTATAGTGACAGCAATATGGCAAATGGCATACGGCATGTAATTACAAATAATGCGTACTTATATGCTGTATGCCATGTCTCACAGCCACACAGCCGCCAGTGCCCATTCATAGCACTTGAAGAGAGCACACTGCGCATACAGGGGGAAAATTATTCAGCAACATTACTGTCACTATAATTTAAATTATTTACAATTTGTTATTGTATATTATACCCCTTTTACACCAGAAAATGCAAGGACTTTCCCAGGAATATGGTCCCTGGATCATGCATAGACAATCCTATGTTGGCCCCTTTCACACCAGCCTAGTCCCTGTATTTTCTGGTGTGAGGGGGGAGAGAACCCCCCCCCCCCACCCCTCCATGTCACATTACCTGATGGCAGATGCTGAAAAGGGGGCACACAGCTCCATCCCCAGGCAGGAAGTGACCCGGCGTCTTCCCTCAGTGGTGGGAGTGGACATAGATGGCAGGCAGTGACCGGTGGTTCCCAGGCAGGCAGTGACCTGGTGTCTTTTTCCAGTGGTGGGCTGCGGCGGGAGGGGGTCCCCAGGCAGCAGCTCAGCCTCTGTCTCCAAGGAAGTGACGCGTCGGCGCTCTCTTCCAGACCATCAAGCCGGGTTAGTTCCTTTCACACCAGCCAGTAACCTGGGAAGGGCCTGGGAGCAACCTTGCTGGCTAGCAAATTGTTCCCATGAATTTGGCCCTGGGAACATTTAACACCAGCGCAAGTTGTGGGTTGTTTCTGGGCCTAACCTGGGAAATTAGGCTGGTATGAAAGGGGTAATAGTGGAACAGCACCCTGCAACCGGTCTCTGTCAGTCTCAGTGACAGGGCTCTGCATGTGCAGAGACAGACAGACTCAGCCGATCTATAAAGGGCCCAGCAGACTGCCCTACGATAGAGGCACGGCTAATTTAAATGTTTATTCCCCTGCTCACACCAGAGGAATTTCTATACAATTAATAAAATCCCACAGAGACTGAAGTTACCAATAAGTAACATTATTTAGCAAAAAAATAGATACTGTTTCTTTTCAGAGCAAGCTTTCTGATACAGTTAAGGTCCATACACACTGAGCGACTATGCCCAGCGTGTATGGACAGCGATGATGGCAATCATCGCTGCGGGGAAAGCCGCTCAGTGCATACACACTGAGCGGCTTTCCCCCTGCCTGGCGCCGACGGAGGGGGGGAGGACGGCGTTGCATAGCAGAGCTCTATGCAAAGCCTTCCTGAAAGCCGCTCATCTGCTGGTATGACCAGCAGCTTAAAGGCTTTTCCGGTGATGTTGCGGTAGCGCGCAGCAGCTCTCACGGATCATCGACAGGCATGCACACTGGGCTGCTTTGAGCTAAAAGCCGCTCAAAACTGCTGTTTTGAGCAACTTTCAGCTCAAAGTCGCCCAGTGTGTATGAGCCTTTACTCTGTTCATTCAATTGAAGGGAAATGATTTGAATTATAATACAACAGGGGAACCTGCAAATCTCTCTTCATTGTCTGAAACAGAGGAAATATTCACAAACAGAAGCTTATTGTTGTATACATGTGATACGGCTACTGTGTATTATGCAATGAACCTAAAATCTAATAAGGAGATTAACATTAAACACACAGTCTCCCTGCATGTGTGGATTTTTAACACGCACTATCTTCACATTGTTTGTCTCATATATGTGTTCTTTTAATATTTCGCAGTTTTTCCATACAGATGGAGAGCCTGTCTTTCAGTGCCAACTCACGGCAGATCCCCTCCGCAGATTTTGTACATTTTCTGCATGTTTGCATGGGTTTTCTCCGGGTACTCCGGTATCCTCCCACAATCCAAAAATATATGGGGGGAATCTTGAAATGCACACCTTAATAATATACATGTCTCAAGAGGTGCTATCATGCTGGGACCTGTTGTTCTACAAAAAAAGACATGCAGTGCCTGATGCACACTCTATAATATTGAGCTCTGCTATCTCATATAGAGCAATAAATTGAGGTTCTTGGAATATTTGTTGGCCAAGAAATACTAGCCCACCAACCGCGTCAAGGTAACCTCGTAAATTTTCTGGTGGTCCCTTATACTAAGTGCTGCGCCACGGATTCAAAATTAGTATTAGGGACCCACCAGAAAATTTACGAGGTTACCTTGACGCGGTTGGTGGGCTAGGATTTCTTGGCTAACAAATATTCCAAGAACCTCAATGAATTGCTCTATATTAGATAGCAGAGCTTAATATTACACAATCCAAAAATATACTGGTAGGTTAATTAGCTCCCAACAAAATGAATCCTAGAATGTCTGTGTGTGCGTGTACATGTGGTAGGGAATATAGATTGTAAGCTCCACTGGGGCACGGACTGATGGGAATATTCTCTGTAAAGTAGTAGTAGTAGTTTGTTTATTTATAAGGTGCCACAAAGTGTCCACAGCGCCGCACATAGCAAACAAAAAACAAATTACAAGGTAACAGGTACAGGGTGTGTTGATAAAATACAGCATAAATAGGGGTATAGCTGGTAGAACTAAAATCAGCATCAGTCCTGAAGTAGGTATAGAAATTGTCGAGGAGACTGAAGATGAAGTAGAGGAAGGGAAGAACAGGGCAAGAGCACTGGTGAGGTAAAGAGGTAGGGTTAGTACGTGAGGAAGGAGGGCCCTACACTTAAGAGTTAACAGACCAAAAGCACTGTGGAATATGTGTGTGATGCATAAATACATGGAAAAAAGATAATAATATAAGAATATGCAGCATGCCTATATTATGTGCGCAAAAAGTAATAAATATATGGTAAATGATTATGGTGTATTTTCCACTGTTATTAATCTGGTACATTTTCTCGAAGCACTAGCAGTATTTACTATGTACTGTATATAGTTGTCCCTTCATGCTCCAGTCTGATGGGGCCCACACACGGGGTGATTTCAGTGCTGTTTTTCTATGCAAGGCATGGGGAACCTTTGGCCCTCCAGCTGTTGATGAACTGCACATCCCAGCATGCCCTGCAACAGTTTTACTATTTGGAAATGCTAAAACTGTTTCAGGGCATGCTGGAGCTGGAGGGCCAAAGGTTCCCCATCCCTGTTCTTAGCGATCTAACTAGATTGCTTATAAAATGCCCCTATATTGCTCTGTGTGTGTAGGAGACATAGCGATAGCATACAGCATAAATCTAGTGAGATCGCCGGTCAGGGCGGCCAGTGTTCTCACCGGAGAACTCTGGCCCTGACAGATCGCTCAGCACACATTCCTGATGCATCGCTGTGCATCGCTGTAGGCTGAGCAATCTTGCTGAGCAGTCTGAGCGATCTACATTGCTCAGTTCGCACGGCTGTGCCTCCCGTGTGTAGGCACTTAATACTGCCTGTAATACTATGCAAAAGCTGAAATACAATACCCTGTGTGAGGCACACTTTATAGAAAATGTGCATATCAGTATTGTTCAGTACTGATCTACATTAACATATCCTGTCCCCTAATTTGGCTCAGAGTCCTGAAGAAAAATACTTGTTACCCAAAGTGCATTCTGAAACATGGCAAACTGCGCTAGCAGGAAAGTGATCTCTCTGAGAACCTGAGAAGAAAGTCTGTATAATAGCCCCCCAAGGCAACCAAGAGTGTGATATCTGAAAGGAACTGACCAGATGGGATTTTGTTTTCTAGTAATTCCTTCAGAATATGAATAGTTTTAATGGCTTAAAGTGTGAGAACTAGCTCGCAATTGACTCAACTATTTCTGTTTGAAATCTTACAGTAGTATGGTTTGTGTGTGTGTATGTGTGTGTGTGTGTGGTTTAAGAGGAAGCAGGGTTAACACATAATTATCATTGCAACTGTTTTCTCCTTTAACCAATAAGGAGGTATCCAATCCCGGATTCTGACCGTTGGGAAGTGGAATCCTGTCTGTTTCCGACTGCCTCCGACAGTACATCTGCGGTACACTGTCCGAAAGTCCATAAATTGTCGGAAATGGTCACGAAGATCCAATTTATAGGGGTACGTTTAACATAATCTTTTTATAAATGCGACTAAATATTTAATAAAACATTTCTAAACTATGAGGGGTATACAGTCATGCCCAGATACATACCTATTCAGTGCGGCCATGTTTGGACGGTTTTTCTGCTGATGCAGTTTCAACTTCATCTGCGAAAAAAGTCGCAAGCGGAAGCATTTTCAACTAAAACTTTAATGAGTAATTTGCCGATCCACAATAGGTTGAATGACTAAAAAATCATTGTTGATTTCTTGTCATCACCATGTCCTCTTTACTGTCATATTCCTTGCATCACTTATTGGCAGATCTAAGGGCTTTATCTGGTCATGTAATCTGCGGTTGATTGAGGCTGTAAAGGGGATACGGTCATTGGGTCACCAGCAAGTTGTTAGACAGTCATTAGGTTGACACCACTAGGTTGACATGCAGATAGGTCGACATGACTTTTGGTAGACATCACTTTAGATCCACATGCAGTAAGTTCGACAAGACTTTAGGTCGATATGGGTTAGGTCGACAGGGTCATTAGGTCGACATGGGTTAGGTGGACATGGGTCATTATGTCGACATGTTTTTTTTTTTACAGTTTTTTTGAGCCGACACGTGCCGAAAGCCAGTATTTCATGCCCTACCATCCACTAGTGTGTGGTGGGAGAATAAAATAGTGTGCCGAGCGTAACGAGGCAGCGTGCCCGAGACATGCGAGGGGGCGCGGTGGTACATTTTAGTGCTTATGTTGGCTGTGTCCACATAAGGGTAAAAAAAATGACAAAAAAAAAAGTCGACTTTTCACTGTCAACCTTACCCATGTTGACCTAATGACCCTGTCAACCTTATCCATGTCGTCCTAATGACCCTGTTGACCTTATCTACCTACCCGGCTGCAAAAGCAATTCGTAAGATTGCTTGTGCAGCCAGTGCTACTCACAGGCTCCAGAAGGGACTGCGCATTGCATCGGATCTCCTGTCATTCATCTGCAGTTTTAGCTAGTGTTCTGTGATTGATGACTGAAATCGCAGGAAGAGATCCCAAATTGCAGGTAAATTGCATAGCGTATGGGGGCCTTTACACTGATGTTGGGCATGCTTACCACCTACATTTATCATGTTGAAATGTGGCATGGGGAAGGGAAGAGGCTCTCTAACAAAACCTACAGATGGACCGCCTGTCAGCCAGCCTTTAGAATCTCCATATCTCCTGAGCTTGCGTAGGCTGGCGGACAGGACCTCCATCTGAAGGGGACGCGCAGGTGTCTCACATGCTCGCTCGTCCCCATGAGCACGGCGGCACGGAGCACATTCCCTGCCCCTCTCCGATTCTGGGAGATGGGCATGGCGAGTGGGGGGTGCGGGGGGCTACGGGGGAGGATGGGGGATCAGCGGGGAGCTGGTGGAGGGTGGCAGCGGGCTCTGTCAAAACATCTCATGTGCTCCATTCTGGTGGTTGGCGGTGAGTAGCATCGGCTGGCAAATGGCAATAGAATCGCCAGGAGCAGCTCCAATGTGAGCTGCTCCATCTGTCTGTGCAGTAAGGGAGTGTTCAATAAATTGTGAATAGAATCTGACAGTGGAGCATTTCCCATTAGGCACATGAGGCATGTACATAGGGACAACACTTATTGGAGGGCTGACAGGGCCGTCTTAACATTAGGAAGGGCCCCTGGGCAACCTAGTTCACTGGACCCCCCCCCCCCAAATTAGTTTGCCCAGGAGCCCACAGTCACCTCCCCAACCCTCACCTCTCTGGCTCCGTGCGGCAGCCAGTCAGCTTCCGGCGTAATGTCCCTTACACATAATTCCCCTCGTAGTGCCCCTTAAACATTGCCCATATTACTGCCCCTTACAGAATTCCCATACTGATTCCATATAAGAGGAGAGACCTCATTGCCACGTCCCTCTATCCCCACCACAAACACCCTGTCCCCAACATACACCCCATAACCCTCTATCCCCACCACAAACACCCTGTTCCACCCACAGACCCCCTATAAAGCTTAACTCACATATACACCCTAGTCCCCCTGTTTGTGCCACATTCACTCCCTATTCCTCTACACCACTCCCAATTACACACCCTACTCTTTCACTGTCCCCAACATACCCATACCATCCAACACCAGGGTGGTGAGTCTGGACCTCTTTTAGGTTTGTTATACTGGAGCTCGAGCATGGTCCCCCTTCTGATGGCCACAACTTACCAGCACATTGGGAGCCGGGTGGGCGGGATGATGATGTTAGCTGCGGCGGCTGTGATGGCTGTCACGAGAGGGGAGCTGGCCGCGGATCGCCCCTGCGCGCGACATCTGACAGTGGGGACCCCCCAGCTGTCCGCTGCCCAGGCGCTCCCAGTCCCCGCTGTAACAGTGCACTAGTGTGTGCTGCTGCGCCTGCTATTTAAGATTCACATATCCCGCTGGACCGCGCTAGCCAATAGGCGCTCGCAGTCCAGCAGCCACCAGTTGATTGGCTGCTGGACCGCAAGCGCCTATTGGCTGGCGGTCCAGAGGGAGACGTGAATTTTAAATAGCATCACGTCTCCCGCACACAGCGAGCCGCGGTGGGAGCTAGCGGGGGAGATGGAGCGGGCGAGCTGGCGGTGCTGGGGCTGCTCCGGCGCCAGGATAGCTTCCATCGCCCGGAGCTGGTGCTCCACCGGCACCGCCCTCGCTACGCCTCTGCCGCCACCGCCCTGATCCCCCTGCCCGGATCCCCCAGCAAGGGTGAGCGGATTCCCGGACCCCGGCCACCATCTTTCCCATTGGGCTGGGCCGGGGGCCCCTAGGTCCTATGGCCCCCGGGCAACTGCCCATCGTGCCCAATGGGAAAGACGGCACTGAGGGCTGATACTTATTTTAGTATTGTTATCATTTAGCAATAACTACAAAATATTTTCTTTGTCCTTGTATGACTGGTCCAGTAAGCCGTCCTACTTAGTAAATATGATAACATAATTAAAATACAATAATATTATAGTTCATGTCCGTCTCATTTTCTTCTTCTTCTTCTTCTTCTTCTTCTTCTTCTTCTTCTTCTTCTTCTTCATGTTCTTCTTCTTCTTTAAATTAATAATAATAATAATAATAATAATAATAATAATAATAATAATAATAATATCTCTATATACATAGTGTGGCAGGGCCATATTAAGTGAATGTGAACTATCTGGACCAGGTTTTAGGGCACCAGCAGCAGCAGGATGATTAGATCCAGTTCAGCTTTTCCCAAAGAGGTGATCAAGGTTTTGCTGTTTAGCAGCACCTGTGGCTACGGTAGGGCCATCTAATTCTATCTGCATCTGTTACATCTGCCCCCCTGCAGTGCACATGGTTTTGTCCATCTGAGAAGGAATTTGCCTCTAAGAGTGAACTAGAATAAGGCCCACTGTGTCTAGAGATACAGTTGTACTGGTGTCGTGGCCCTGTTCCCAAGGATAGTCTGTGCAATGTCTGATGGTGCATATTAGTGCCACAGCCGATCAGCAGGGCTTAAAGTGGTCCTGGAGAGGTGGTGGAACTCATCCCCCCCCCCCCCCCCGTCCCCACACCCACCCCATAGGGTATTCGGCCTCCCTCTGCAAGCTTTAAATGTATAGCCTGTCCCATACACCCATTGAAAAGAATAGTGCGAGCCATATAATACCACCCTTAATTGAATTATGCCCCACAGTGCAAGACAACCCAAACACCCTGCCAAAGCGTAACAGTGCGCGCCTTCGGGCCGCAGCAAAAATTTAGGGCATGGGTTTGTGGGACAGGAGAATAGAACCTGTGGCGAGTGAAGTGAGCCACCGAGCCAAGGGCTTCTTTGCGCTCGCTCCTCTGTCCGGGCACCGGCAGTCGGGATACTGACCGTCGGGATCCCCCCTGTTGGACCACCATACCACACCCATCTCTATTTGGGTTTCATCAGCTGCGGCATAAGCATAAAGATGAAGCCGTGCTGCATAAAAAGACGCACTCACAGCTGCATTAGTGCTCACCTCTGAATCAGGCCCAGAAACCTATTTTACCCACCAGAAACGGTATTAATAAAATAAAATACTTAGAGCCAGCAGCTGAGTGTGTTATACAATATTTGATTGACAATGTAATCTCTCCTCTAGTAGAACCTTGATTCACCTCTCTCTCGCCCTAGGCTATGATGTAATTGTACAGTAATAATGACTTGTGTTTTGAAGTGGCATACACTGCCAAGTTACAGTGCGCATAGACCTATGCAGGTCAGCAGATGTTTTCATTTCACTGCAAATGTGAAAACTGCACATTCTCTAAATGCTCCACATATTTACCTTTCCTTATAGGCTCTTGCAAAATATGTTCACATAATCCTTGTTATATGACTAATCTTTGAAAATAATAATTGAAAAATGACAGTAAGAAACTGGTTGGCTGGTAGCAGTGGCGGATTCAGGGGGGGGGCACCCGGGCACGTGCCCCCCCTGTCATTAATTTTGTAGCTGAGAACCAGGGCTTTCCAACGAGCCCAGCCCCGTGTCTCTAGCCTTCCGGGAACCGGAGATATCGCCTGGCAAAGCTGTAACGTTTTTTTCCCCATAGGATAATATGGGACCCGTCAATTCCGACCCCCCACCCGGTTCCGGCGGCTGCCAGTTCCCTCCCTGGCATCGCAGAAGCTTGTGGTTGACCTCATTCCATTCCAAATCGCTGGGCCTTCAATATGATATCAGGCTGGTCCATATCGGTCAATCGGTTTCAGAGATATTGCATGTAAACCAATTTTTTTATTTTTGAAATGTAATTTCATGGCTGTTCATGTTCTTTGAGGGCAGATTACTCTGGAACCAAACGTTCCAGTTTCACTGGACCAAAATCATTCAAAGCCCACTCAAAAGTTCTTCAATATGATATTTGTCTCATGTAAATGGGTCAGTTGGTTCCGAAGATATAGCCGGTTAAATTAGATAACTGGTTAAAGGGGGGAAGAGGTGGTTTTCTCTCCCCCTCACACCAGAAAATGCAGGGACTAGGCTGGTGTAAAAGGGGCCAACCTGGGAATGCATTTTCTGGTGTGAAAGGGGTATTATTTCAAATAGCCGGGACCTGCAGTGCTCTGAATACAGCCAGGCTCTGCCACTGTCAGTGGCTATCACTTCTGCCTGGCGGCAGCTGTCCCCGTTTACCGCGAGCATGTATTCCCCCTTGGCAATGAGCATGTAATCCCACATGGCAACAAGCATGGAACCTCTGGCAATGAGCATGGAACCCTTGGCAATGAGCATGTAGATAAGCAGCACTTATGTAGCATAATTTTTAATGGGCATTATGGTGTTTGGCATAATACATAATGGACATAATAGCGTGTAACTTAACGTGTAATGGACATTATGGTGTAAATGTTTAATGCGCGCCTTTGGCGCACAATGTCCCTGTTTATGAAGCGTATTGTGAATTTTGGCTTACTCTGTGTGGCATTATGTGAATTCTGGCTCAATCCATGTGGCATTATGTGAATTCTGGCTCAATCCATGTGGCATTATGTGAATTTTGTCTCAATCCATTTGGCATTATGTGAATTTTGTCTCAATCCGTGTGGCATTATGTAAATTCTGTCTCAATCCGTGTGGCATTATGTGAATTTTGGCTCATTCCATTTGGCATCATGTGTAAGGGGCAAGTATAATGGGGTGTAGTATTTTGTTGCATAATGTGTAGAAGTTGTATATGGTGTTGTACACTACACTCAAGGACACGCCCCCTGTTGAGTGGCCACACCCCCTTTTCTGGAGCGCACCTTCGGCGCGCGCACAATTACATCCTTCACATTTGTCGCCATGGTGGGCCTGCGTACTTTAACTGCCAGGGCCTATTTTTAGTCCCATTCCCACCCTCTCTCTGCAGCTCTCTTAGCATGTACACTGGCACCACTAACACTGCCCCTCCCCGACCTAAATCCTCTTTTATCATGGTGCCCCCCCTGTCATTTTATCCTGGATCCGCCCCTGGCTGGTAGTGTGTCACACTCTACTTTATCACTTTTCGAAGCTTAGTACATCAGGTACTTAACCCTTTGAATTTTTCAAAATAGGTGTGAAAATGGGCAAGTAAACATTTTCATTCATCATAATGACCTGAAACGGTTACATTATATAGGATATATTATCTTTTTTCACACAACATTTGTTATTTGAAATTATATAACAAATGTGAGCTGGCCTTTTTAGTGGACATTTTAAACATCTTTCACAGCATTCAAATGGTTGGCATTCAAATGGATAAGCTGAAGAGTACTTGTGTGTTCTTGTAAGATGACTTTTATATTATAATAAACTGTACAATCTAACATAGAGCAAATTAGAATACTTTTTTGACAAATAAATACTGGCCCAGCGACGAACGTTGTTTTTTTGTTGGACTGATACATAAATGAACAAAAATCAGGCTTTGGTTTCACCCAAAAGTATGTACACAGAAAATTTGTTAAATCACCCCTACTTGCATTTCTGTATGCATCTTGAGGTGAGCCAGCCCCCTACCTACACATTTGGTAAGCTACTAATCATTATAGTAACCAGTGCACACATGCAACTGTACGAGGAGGAAAAGATATGACTTAACACAGGCATATTTATACTTTCATCCCTCTCTGCATAGCCCGCAGTTCCTCTTACATGCCCTCACTGAACTTCACGCCCTGACTGAATTTTGCCAACATGAGACTATCCCATTACAGTTCAGTTGCTCCTCTTCAGTACAATGGGGAAGTGACTACAACATCTGTATTTAACTAGGGTACACATAATATTGAAACGGGCAGTGCAAAAATATGCAAGCTACAGGGACGTGCGGTGAGGCGCACGCCACTGGCAAGCTATTTGCTACCAACAGACACATATTCACCTCAGCATTAGACTCACAATGGTAGAAGACATGAAGATTTGGAATGTGCCCGGACTCTTGTGTTTTGGTTCCAATTTATTATTATATTTTGGTTTTGGTGAAACTACCCTCAAGTGTTTTGGTTCTGATTTGATTTTTGGTTAAGGTTTGGATTTCTTTAAAATCAATAAAAATTAATAAACTGCTAAAAAAAAAAAAAGATAAAAAAAAACAACAAATAATAAAAGCAGCTAAAATCGTGTAATTTGGACCAGATTACATGCAGTTCAAAATTCAAGTTCTGAACTGACAAAAAACCCAAGACAGTTCCACTCAGTACCCCAAAGCTATTACGAACTGGGACCACATTTCTGCATAGAATCCCCATCCCATCCCTCAATGCTCACACTGGACAATTTTGAGCTAAAAGCAGCTCAGTTTTGTCAAAAGCCCGGTGTGTATGGCCCGGTGATGAGTGCTTATGTGTGCTCCCGCATCATTGCTGGCCCCCACCGCTTATCTGCTGATACTACCAGCAGATGAGCAACAGGGTGGATGGATTTCCACAGCGTCCTGCTATGGAAAGCAGTTTGCCCCTGCGAATATCACTGGCCAGTTGGAAATTGTTCAGTGTGTATGGACCTTAAGTTTGGGTGTGTTGGTGTTTCAGGAAAAGTAAACCACACATCTCTAATACAGATATCAAGATAGGGTGTGGTATAGGGGTCCGACAGTCGGGATCCCGACAGTCATTAGCCTGACGTCGGGATCCTGACTGGCAGGACTCAGACAGCATGGTGAGCGCAACTAAGCCCCTTGTGGGCTCGCTGCGCCTGCCACGCTGCGGGCACGGTGGCTCGCTACGCTCACCACATATTCTTTTCTCACTCTATGGGGGTCGTTAACCCCCACGAGGGAAAATAGCCGATGGCCGTCGGGAACCCGGCTGTCAGTGTTTTGACAGTCGGGATCCCGACGTCGGGTAAATGCCTGTCGGGATCCCGACTGTCGGGACCCCGTCGTCCGGCACCCATCAAGATACTAGTAATACCGCTCGAAGCAAATGCTTTGAAATCTAGTCTGCTACCTTGTGATTGCCTCTGTGTTTGCGCATGTGTGTGAGAGAAAGAGATGTAGTTTCACTCACTGCCAACAGATGTCAGTGTTTCGGAGACACACAGACACTAGACATATATATAGCTGATTCCTATGGTGTGTAGATGCGTACATGGGAAATGGACATGCCCTTTAAGAGTAAATGAATAAGAAGTCACAAACAAGTAGGAGTAAATGAGATCAGAGCATGTGGCAATTCGTGGCTCTCCTCATGCTGTACAATAACATATCCCAGCATGCCCTGCAACAACCTTGTTCGGGCTTACTAAAACTGTGGAACTGTGGCAGGGCATGCTGGCATGTGTAGTTCTACAGCAGCTGGGGGTGCTACAAATTGCCTACCACCAAACTCAATAAATGTGCTCAGTAACATTTTATGACTGGGTCTCAGTTAAACATTTAGACATTTGTTTGTTTCTTACACTCATCAAAGTAATGTGAAGATGATGAAACAGTGACATTTTATCATGCATCAGTTAAAAAAGTAACCACATACAATTTGCGCTGTCCTTATGCATTCCAAGACCACACAGATAATGCCGAGAATATAGTACCTTTTGCTTCAAACCACAGTCTCAGTGCTGAGTTAGTTTCTGAAATAATCTTTGGCTTGGGAATGGATCTCTCCAAACCGATCGTTACTTAATACTGTAATTTGTAAGAATAAAAAAATAAAAAATGTAACAACAATATTATGCACATGATGCTGGTGTATAGCGCCAAGGCATTGGGAGAGAAAGGATGACTCAGCTTGAAAAGGCCTCTAAATGGTTGACAGTGCAAAAAAAAAATCTGAACTGACTACTGTTAAGTTGACATTGTAATAATGAAATAAGTTGCATACAGTTGGGGGCATTTACAAGTAGCATCATACTGTAGATGAATGGGTTATTTTAACAAAGGAGGTGTAACTTGTTACTATGGGGGCAAATATATTCAGTGATGTTGAATAGTGCGGGATGAATGCCTGGAGCTATTCAATTAGCTGCATTGTAAACCCAAGACTAGAGAATTGCTGCTCGCACTGAGGTTGAATCAGAGATCACTCTAAGCCAGCGCCACAATGCTAGTTATAGGCTTACTGCATGCTCTAACAGCATTGCACTGGGCATTTAAGGTGGAGAACACCATTTATGCAGCCAATCCATTGGCTTTAGGTGCAGGATGCAATGCAGACAATGCACTCATTCCCTGCACATATGAACATTTATTAAGCTCCTGCTGTCCAGCTCTTGTTTTTAGGAGACAAACAATAATTGGATGACTGTATAAGAATCAGAATGAGCTTTATTGGCCAGGCATACTCAGGTATACTAGGAATCTTTTTTGCAGTAACAATGCATTGCCAAGTAACAACACAAGGGGTAACACATAACAAATTATTATTATTATTATTATTGTTTATTTATATGGCGCCACAAGGGTTCCGCATCGCCTGACAATACATAGATGAGCAAAGAACAATACAAGAAAGATTGTGATTTACAGTACAAAGGCAAATTAGGACAAGTACATGGTAAATAAAGACAGTTGTAACAGTGGACACTGATGCAATTATAACAGTGGCAATGATATATAGTCTAAGAAAAGCACATGAGGAGAGAGGGCCCTGCTTGTTAGAGCTTACATTCTAAAGGTACGGGGAAGACAAACTGGGGTGACACAGCTGGGATAGAAGTGAACATAAACATAGTAACTCTATGTTTATGTTTGCTTCTATCCCAGCTGTGTCACCCCAGTTTGTCTGCCCCATACCTTTATAATGTAAGCTCTAACAAGCAGGGCCCTCTCTCCTTATGTGCTTTTCTTAGACTATATATCTCTGCCACTGTTATAATTGAGAGATGGTTGGATTTAATGAAGAAGTAGGTCTTGAGTGCCCATTTAAAGTTTTGTAGGGAGGTGGCAAGTCTAATAGGGAGGGGTAGACAATTCCAGAGATACGGTGCAAAACGGCCAAATACAGGATCACAGTGTACATTGCATCTCTGTGCATTAGGCCCTACATATTAGCCATGTTGGAAATTGTTTAGTTGGTGGACAGCTAGTGGGAAGAAGCTTTTTGTGGTTCTGGTCCACGTAGCAGGAATGGACCTGAAGTGTCTGTCTGATAGGAGCAGTTCAAACAGGTTGTGGCCTGGCTGGATAGGTATAATTCCTGAACAGAGGGTAAGTTGGCGCCCACAATCATTTCTGCCACCCTTTGTAGCTTCATTTGATCACTCTCACTGGCAGCTCCATACCAGACTGGGATTGAGGAGCATGTGACAAACTATACAATGGCTGTGTAGAAGATGAGCAGCAGTGTTGATGGGATGTTGAATTTCCTGAACATCTGCTGATGAGCTTTCTTGACCATAGTGCTTATGTTGTGCCCCCATTTAAAGTTTCGGGAAATGTTTGACCCTAGGAGAAAAGATTTGTGATAAACCACAAAGATGGAATATCAGGCATATGTGACAGATAATCGCACAGGGTTTTTTGCACGAATACTGTCATTATACCAGAATTATATCATTCCAACCAGCCAACTAGTGTGTAGAAGCAAATGATAATTAGATATTTTCTCCCATGCACTGGAAAAATGGCCCAAAACGGTCAACTGTTGAGTGCAGTGGAATCCTGTAGTTGTCATTTACTGAAAGAGAAAAAGCTGAATAAGAGTTTACAACTGGATGAGGAACAGCTACAATGGTAAGTTTGTGGAAGACAGTTTCATGAAACAAGGCCTACACCATGGCAAGACTCAGCACAGTAAGAAGACACAAGGTAGTTATACTGCATCAGCAAGGTCTCTCCCAAGCAAATATATAAAAGCAGACTGGGGTTTTAAAATCTTCTGTTCAGGCTCTTTTGAAGAAGCTTGAACTTTATTAGCTATATGCAATACTTTCAGGATGAATGAGATTACCTAATAAATGTTGCTGTCATAACCAGTAACTTCTTTTTAAATTCTGAACAAACTAAATCTTTCGTATAGCTGCTAACACAATTATTAATATTAAACAATGGTGTAAAGGAAAAGTAACAAGACAATTCAAAAGAAAGTCATTTTCCATCCATCAGAGTATTTATTTGGCTAATATAGGCTCCTCCGCCCACCATGGAATTGTAACATTTCTGGTACATACACAAACTTTGTTTGATATCTGACTCCAAGCTTCAAAATTTAGTATGACTCATTAAGTACAAAGTGATAGTGGCAGAAAGATAAACATAACGTCATTGTTTCCTATAGCGGCTAATGTTGAATGTGTCACATTCATATAAAACAATTATTTAAGACTACAATAATTGGATTAAGATATTATTTGGAAATTATTCAGTTGATTTGAGTTACTGAGAACTCACCATAGTAACTATGTGGGAGGTTTAGTGAACACTTTGGCCCTTATTCTGGATTACTCACAAAGGCAAATTTCTTCTCAAATGGACAAAACCATGTGCACTGCTGGGGGAGGGGGGGGGATTTGGGCAGATGTAACGTGTGCAGAGAGAGTTAGATTTGGGTGAGTTATTTTGTTTCTGTGCAGGGTAAATACTGATTGCTTTACTTTTACACTGCACTATAGATCTCACTTTGAAGTAAAACACCACCCACATCTAATTCTATCTGCACATGTTATATCTGCCCCACCTGCAGTGCACATGTTTTTGTCCATTTGAGAAGGAATTTTCCTTTGCGTGTGAACCAGAATAACCCCCTTTGTGTCTTCTTCTTGAAGAGGAGAAGAAAACAATATTGTGTAAGGTTACTATGTATACTTACACTTTATAGAAAATTTACCAAGGTGTTTTATTCTTTGTACTGATATGACTATACATTATAGTGCATACAGAAGATTTCAATCCATGTTTTAGTTTTTAGTTTTTTTAATTTACAATAAAACTTTAAGCTTCAGAGGTTGATTTATCATTGAATGCATATAATATGTCCTGCAGTATTCTACTATTATGGGGGACTCAAACATGATGAGAAACCTCTGAAAACACCTTTGGAGGATTAGATTGATAAATTGTCCAATTTTCTTTATAAAAAAGTTCTAGGCAATTAACTTGTCACTAAAAGGTACTACAGGAAGGACTCCAGAAAGGTAATTACCTATTATATCCCTCCTGATCCTGCCCATAATATTACCTATTAACCCCTTGAGTGGTGGGTTTTGCTGGGGCAGGACAAAACTGCCAGGGCAGGTTTGTCCTGCTCCAGCAAAACTCACCACAGGACGTTGGAAGCCCCCCCCCCCCCTTGTCGCAGCCCCCTCCCCCCTGACCTCCGATCTGGCGTTTGTACACTGGAGCTTCCCTGCCACTGCTGCCCCCGCTGCCTCAGCCACCTGTTACGGCGCTCAGGTGCCTGAGTGCTCCCAAGTCCCTCTGAGCTGACCCAAACATACCCGAGCCTGCTGCCGACGTCGCTGCTGCTGTAAAATGAGTGGCAGCTGGTGGCATGCCGGCTGGGTCAGGGGAGCTCCGGAGTACGCCAGAGCAAAGGTGATGGGAGTGGGGTGAAAAGTGGGGGGGCTCTAGAGGTGCTGCGCCAGTGGTGCACAACTGGACACCACTGGCACGCACCTATTCTATATTAGTGGTAATCCTGGAAATTTTCCGGGACAGCCCGCTGCAAAATTTTCTGGGACAGCCCGCTCCGGGCATACCACCCAAGGGGTTAACAGTTACTTACATTATAGAGCACAGGAAATTTCATTGCACTTTACAATTGGAAACAGTAATGAAACAAACTGGGTAGTTTCAGACAGTCATAGAGGTAAGAAAGTCCTGCATGCAAGCTTCTATAGGGAAATAGGCATTGATATACCAGGATAGGTGTTTTTAAACACATAGTGGTCCACCAGATTGCAAAAGATCTTGGTGGGCCGTATTATTTAGTGACCCAGCAATGCCGGGCAGGGGTCAGGAGGATAGGAAAATAAAGAAAGATAAAATACAGTGAGGAAGTTATTTGATAGGAATGATTTTAATTATTTATTTATTACCAGTTTCTTATATAGCGCACACATATTCTGCAGCGCTTTACAGAGAGTATTTGAACAATCACATCAGTCCCTGCCCCAGTGGAGCTTACAATCTGTATTCCCTACCACATGTACACGCACACACAGACATTCTAGGGTTAATTTTTGTTGGGAGCCAATTAGCCTACCAGTATATTTTTTGATTGTGTGACAAAACGGAGAACCCGGAGAAAACCCACGCAAGCACAGGGAGAATGTACAAACTCTGCACAGTTAGGGCCATGGTGGGAATCGAACCGTTACACCGTCTGTGCTGTCATTTGTAAAGGTTATGTAAGTAATTCTGGATTTGACAAGCTTCCCTGTGAGGTGAGCTTTCAGAGAACTCTCGAAGCTTTGGAGACTAGAGGAGAGTCCTATTGTGAGTGGAAGGGCATTCCACAGAGTTGGTGCAGCCAGAAGAAAGTCCAGCAATTGTGAATGGTAGCAGATAAAGAATTTGGAAATTAGACATAGATCTTGTGGGGAGCAAAGAGGTTGGGTTGGGAGATAATTTGACATAGAGAGATGTATATTGCTGTAGTTTGGTTGATGGCCTTATGTGTATGTAAAAGTATTGTATTGTAGTATTGTATATTGAATACGGTAGAATACAGTTTTGCAGAAGATGAATATCTGGTGGATTGTACCGGTGAGAGTCTGTATTGGGGATTACCAGTAAAGGCCCATACACACTGGCCAATTTTGAGCTGAAAGCAGCTCAAACTTGGTGTTTCAGCTCAAAGCCTCCCAGTGTGTATGGCCCGGTGATGAGCGCTCCTGCATCATTGCTGGGAAGGCGGCTTTCCCCAAGCGATGACAGAGATCATCGCTGTCCATACACGCTGGGCAAAATAGCCAAGTGTGTATGGACCTTTAGGAAACTATTGCAATGTTCTATGCCAGAGATAATTAGGAAATGGGTGGTTGTATTTTGGATATGTTTGGATATGTTTATATTTTGAGAAAGATTGAATGTGGGAAACAATGGAACATTCAAAGTCAAGGATGACATGCTCAGAATGCTCAGCAAGATTGCTCAGCACACAGCAATGTGCCAGCACTGTGTGCTAAGCGATCCATCAAGGGAGAGTGCAATGAGCAAATCTTTCATTTTTTGGTTATATACTATACAGTACTATGTGAATGTTTTGTCTTTTAATCAGTGGCGTAACTAAGTTTTGGGCGCCCCCCCGCCGTTAGAGGGGGCGCCCCCGCCCCCCTACCGCCACGCACCCCCAATCCCCCCGCCGCCCCGCCGCCCATGCAACCCCCCCCCCCAATCCCCTGCAGCCTTTCCTATCACGCTGGTCCCGGCGGCTCCGTTCTTCTTCTGCTGAGGACCACCACAAAATGGCCGCCCCCATACAGCAGACAGTTTCAGAGAACTGTGTGCTATATGGGGGCAGCCATTTTGTGGTGGTCCTCATCAGAAGAACGGAGCCGCCGGGAACAGCGAGATAGGTAAGTCTGCGGGGGATTGGGGGGGGGGGGGTGTAACTATAGCACCGCAGCCCCCGGCACCCCCACATGCACAGCGCCCCCCGCGGTGGCGGGGGCTGCGGTGCTATAGTTACGCCGCGCTGCTTTTAATAGTTTTAAGTATACATTTAACAGTGTAATTATCCCATTCCTTTTTAAATAGCAATATTGAAATTTGGTATGGGATACAACTGTGTGTTGCAGGGACATGCAGTCAGGGCAGATAGTTCTTCCCATGTTATTCTGTGTCATAAGTATTTTCTTTATATTATTTTAGCAGTTTTCAGTATTTAAAAGAGTTTGGGAGGCACCGATAAGCATGCCACCTACTAACAATTGTAAGGCGATGAAGTGGGGGATGGGGCTTGGGGTGGGGCTAAAAAAGCCCATCAAATATAATACAAAAAGTGGCAATTCTAGAAGTGTCTAATTGACAGGGGCTGATGTGATTGGACAGCAGATCCAGCTGCTGTCAATCACAGCAGCCCCTCTCATTTAATCTTCTGGCAGTGCCACTGTGGCTCTGACCTCCCCTCTTCCCCTGTGACCTTTGCCCCGGCTCCTCTGTATCCTCCTGGTTCCCTGTCCCCATGTGCCTGCTCCCCTCTCCCCTGCCAGATAAGTGTAAATAATTTTTCTCCAGGTGGGGGAATGGGGTGTTGCTGGCGGCGGTGGATAGAGGAGGGGGGGGGGGGTGCGACCTTTTGACTGTCGACCCAGACCCTGTCAAACTAATGCTTATCTCAACCTAAACCCATGTCAACCTAGACCCATGTCGACCTAGAACCATGTCGACCTAATGGTATCGACCCAACGCTTGTTGACCAATTTGCTGTAGACCCAATGACCGTAACCCCATCCGCCACCCCGCCCTCCACACGCATGCGCATATGCCAAACATCGGTCCCCGTGCGAATGAACCGTCCGGCTGAATGTACCAAAATAACACCCTCTGTGAGAATAGGCAGGGGAGGAGGAGACTGCCTGACTGGGCTCTCCTTTCTCCACAGAAATTTCCACACACACCAGCCAATCAGCCATGTTTGAAATATGACAGTTGGGAGCTGATTGGCTGGTGCGTTATCTCCTTCCACTTTATCTCCAGTTTATCTCTTCGCCAGGCTTAATACAGGCTTAGGGGCAGATTTATTAAGCTTGGAGAAGAGATAAACTGGAGATAAAGTGGAGAAAAGGTAAAAGGAGATAAATCACCAGCCAATCAACTCCCAACTGTCTTTTTCAAATACAGCTGATTGGCTGGTGCTTTATCTCCTTTTACCTTTTCTCCACTTTATCTCCAGTTTACCTCTTCTCCAAGCTTAATAAATCTGGCCCTTAATCTGCCCCTTTGAGAGGAACAGGAGGTGTAATTAGTCTGTCTGTGGCAGACACAGACACAGACACAGCTTCCTCCATCCTGCAGCGCTGAGGTAAAATCTGACCACAGGGGGTGGGGATTAGCCTTATATACAGCAGGTGCATGTGACCAGAGTGCACGTGCACTACCTGTGCGCACTAGTCATGCATTCGCAGCTAAGCTCCCTGCTCCTCTGGCTGTAGGAAGGTATCCCAGCATATGTCAGGAGGCTTGCACCCTAATCCAGCTATTGCTAGGTGGCAAGCCTCCCGATGAACAAATTGTGAGTACTCAGCTGTCCTGTCATTGGCAGTAATAAGCGCTAAAGCCATTGAGAGTACTCAGTGCTCCTGGCATTGCCAGTTCTCAGCGCTACAGCCATTGTGAGTACTCAGTTCCCTGTCATTGCAGTACTCAGTACTACAGCCATAGTCAGGGCTAGATTTCCCACTAGGCATGTGAGGTACGTGCCTATGGGCGGCTCCTGCTGGGGATGGCATGGGAATTCCCCCTTCTCGTGGGGATCTGCGAATCGCGGGGGGGGGGGGGGGGGTCATGAGGGGGGGTCCGCAAACCATGGGATGTGGGGTCACGGGGGTCCACGAAATGCGGGAGGGAGGGTCACAGGGGGTGCGCGAATTGCAGGGAGGTCCACGAATCGTGAGAGGCTGCGGAGAGGGGGGGCTGAGGCATCAGCAGGTATGCGGGGGGCACACAATGTTGTGCCTATGGGCAGCATGTTACTTAAATCCGGTCCTGGCCATAGTAAGTACTCAGGGCTCCTGTCATTGAAATACCCCCCAATACTACAGCCATTGTGAGTACTCAGGGCTCCTGTCATTGCCAGAACTCAATGCTACAGCCATTGGCAACACTCCTGTCATTATCAATAGACAGCACTCCTGTTGTTATAGTACTCAGCACTCCGATTACCAGCATGCATTAATCACTATCAAGTACCTTCTAGTGCTCAGAAACTCCAGTGTGTTCTCAGCACTTCTAGTTTTATCTTGTCACCAGCTGATTGCACTTACTCTCTGTCACTGAATGCAAGTTTCAGTGAGGCCACTATTTAGCCCTGGTGAAGTTCTTGTCCTCAGACAAGGTGTCTTTCTGCTTCAGTGGCTGTCTAGTGCTTCCTGCAAAGTGTAACTATAAAATGCAGTCACTATTTTGACCTGGCGGAGAAAAAAAGTGAAACCATATTGGCTCTGTATGCCTCCCATTGCTGGATATTGGAAACACCATCTGAAGATGGCCTTACTGACACTTGGTAAATTGTGAAGAAACTGCAGTCTCCATAGCAGACTATGGGTTTGATAATCTGCTAGAATACAGAGTATCTTTGTTTCTAAATAGAAGGAATCACCCTTTCTGTGTCAGTCATGTCTGTCTGCCACTCCCCTTCACATTGGAAGCTCCCACGAGCAGGACCTTTTTTAATCCATGCTCCTTGCAAAGGTGCCTAACCCTAGGTCTCTGCCACCCTAATGATTATTTACCATGTACTTGTCCTACATTGCCTTTTCTGTAAGTTGCTTCCTGAATAGACCCCTCAATCATGAATACATTTTGAAATGCAGTCGATCACTATTAGCATTATCTTCACTGTTATTTCATTTTAATATAAACTATTTTCAGTGTATGAGTATAGACCAGTAATGGCTAACCTTGACGCTCCAGTTGTTGTAATGCACAACCCAGCATGCCCTGCATCTGTTTTAGCATGGCCAAATAGTAAAACTGTAGCAGGGTATGCTGGGATGTGTAGTTCAACAGCTGGAGTGTCAAGGTTAGCCATTACCGGTATAGACTGACAAATGACACAGAAGAAGAGCGTTACCATAATGGCATTATATAGGCACATAAATACAGTACAGGCAGGATGTTTCGTGTCTGAGTGTGATCTATAAATAATGATTTTTTTTTTTTTTGCATTTTTATGCAGAGGTGTGATTTGGAGACAGTTTGTTCTGTTTACATTGATAATGGTCACAAAGTTGTGCTATTTTTAAAACTGCACTACTAGTAGATGGTGGGTGGGTACGAGTGCTCTCCACCTCCCCTTACCAGATCTTTTTCCCATGTTTCTTCTGGCATACAGAATTACCAATTTCAAATTGCCATCATTTAATAAAGGGTCGTGATTGGTTGTCCTACACCCACACCTCCACCCACACCACTTTCTTGGGGTGGTAACAGCCCTACAGATCATCCCCCAGGACCTTGGCAAGGACAGTACCCCTATACACTCAGTATTTATTGGGTGATAGTGCAGCTTTAATGAGTGATAACAAGAGCTAGCTGCTAAAACTTCTTTAAACATTTTATTGTATAACAGAGGCGACAAGAAGAATGAACTGTCCTGAGATATTCTGCTGAGGAACTGGGTTCTGTGAGAGAGAGAGAGAGAACTGTGCTAGCTACTAGGTGCTTGTTTTTATAGACCTTCATCCTGTCTCAGCCTTGCTGGGTTAAATTCCCAGTTGTGGAATAACCACAAGCCAATTAGAATTTAAATTGTTGTGCAGCCCAGATCTAATTGACGTCTCTCATTTTATTTTTAGGGTTTGAAGTAAACTGTATATCCATGCAGGGTATAATCATGTTTATTTAAGAGCAATGCATTTCTCATTGAAAGAAAAAAAACAGAGTCAAAAATACTAGACCTAACTTCTAAAATGGGAAAGTGGGTGGTGTGTAGTGCATATTTGTCATTGAGAATTTCATGTCAGTTTGCTATTTGCAGAGTACTGTACAAAAACAATGATTTAGACGGCACACGGTATGAATCAATAACACCTGTTACAAGAGCAGTCTCCTAGCGATTGCACTATTAAAATGTTTTCATTCAATATATTAGCTTATAGCGCAAATGGAAATAGTCAGCAAGGGGAAATATATTGCTATGCAAATGAAGTATGATATCATATTTATTTAGTTTTTTTCCATTAACTCTTAATTTTAGATTAGCGTTTAACATTGCTTATGTCTGGCGAAGCTTTAAAGGCAATGTGGTATAGTATTTTGTTGTATACAATTTATTGTTTTTTTTTTTTTTTTAATTATTTTTATTATAATGTCTTACAAAAATACTTACATACATACATATAACCATAAAAACCATACATTTTCTTTTTTTCTCCAAAAAGTTTACATACTTGAATTATTACAAAGTATTATTTTTCCGTACACTAATTGTTAGTTGTATTATGTCTTTAACGTATGTTTCTAATTTATCCGGTCCCTGGTGCCATGTTAACAACCTCTGCTTCTTCGTTTGCTCTAATTTTGGTGTTTATTTTTGGGGGAGTGCATCTTATTTATTGATTGTTTTATTCCCCTTTTGCAATTACCCTTGTGAGTCACCCTCCGTACTTTTGCCCTGCAGATGTTGTTATATGGCTTTGGGTCTCGGTCACAATATACGCCTTCAGGGCCCTTATTCTTTTCTATTTATTACCTTTATTGTTTATCCCGTAAGGTCAAGTTTGAATTTAACTTTCCCCTTTCTCCATTTAAGGAACGTTATTTATCCCCCCTTTTTGTCAAAAGGGATCTAGGCCCGTTGCCTCCTTTTCCATACTGTACCAGGTTGTTGTTATTATTGTTTTCCTTATTATCTCTCTAGCCGGAGGGGAGAGGTTTCTAATATACGGCAACCAGATGTTAAAAAACCCTTTTGCTCTTTAATCCTTATCTATAACCATCTCCGTCCAGTCCATTTGATATAGATATGAGATTCTGGGTTTTAATATGGCCATTAGAAGTGTGTTTGAGGCGATCCATTGTGAGAGAATCGTCTTTCGTGTGGCTGCTGCTATTTTAGCTAGGAATTTCCACTGTCCTTGCGACAGTTTACTTTGTTTATTGCTTGATTTTATGTCCCATAGGGCCCATTCGGGTGTGAGTTCTATACTTATACCATACGAAGTTTGTATATATGTCACTACTGTTTTCCAAAATCTTTGTACTTCAGGGCAGCCATACATGCAGTGATATAGGTCTGCACCTGGTGTTTTACATTTAAAACATTTTGTATCCGCAGATACCCCCATTTGAAATTTCTTTTGGGGCGTATAGTATGCCCTGTGCAGCAGTTTATACTGCATTTCCATGTATGATGCTGTTACTAGATTTTTATTTATTCTAACAAATGCAGTCAGTATGGATTGAAGTGATGTCCCCGGTAGGTCCCTACACCATTTGGCCATCCCGGTCCGCATGTCATCTACCTGAACCTGCTTTCTCATTTGTGTGTATATCAGAGAGGTGGTAATACCTCTACTAGAAGCTTGACCTGTCATGGCATCTAGGCCTCCTATTGTCTCACCATCTGTTAAATTGGATAGTATGCTTAATGCGTGGCTTCTAATTTGATGATAGCTAAATCTGGGGATGTTTGCCTTAGGGTATCTCTCAGCTAATTTCTCGTAGGGCAGTATTGACAGATCTTTCCGGTCTATTACGTCTATCACATTTCTAATCCCCTCCTTCTTCCACTTATGAATATCTTTTTTATTTTGTATAAGTGGTTCCTGGGTTTTTAAATTATGGTATGCTGAAACAAATATTGAATTATATAAGGATAGTCCCATTCTATTCCGTGTGGTTCTCCATGCTTTACACGTGGAAATCAATAAGGGATTGCCCCTGATTTTAGCTGGGAATTTTTATGTTTTCATATGTAGAAGATTACTTAATGGGATTTCATGGCAAAAGGCCTGTTCTAATCCTGTATTCGCAAAATTCTCTGTATTGTTAATCCAATCTACTGCATACCTATAATTAGCCGCCAGCCCATAACTCCGTATACATGGCAGGTTTATGCCTCCCCTCTCTGTCTTCTGACTCAGTTTATATAGCGATATTCTGGCTTTCTTCCCTTACCATATAAAGGTACTCATGGCGGAGTTCAGTAGGCGCAGAGCCGCCTCTTCAATCAGTATGGGTAACATTTGTATATAATACAATAATCGTGGGAAGGCCACCATTTTTATCAGGTGGCACCTCCCAATGTATGACAGAGGCAGACATCTCCATTTCCTGAAGTCCGCCAGGACACGCGCTATTATGGGCTAAAAATTATTATTATATAGCTCATTGGAATGTGCCGATATTTTAATCCCTAGATAGGTGATAGATGAATCTGCCCACTTAAATGGAAATACTCCAGACCACCCTTGCCTTGCTCTACTATGTAATGCCAGAGCGTTTGTTTTCGCCTTATTTATCCTGAAACCGGATATTTGTTCGAAATCCCCTAGTGTTTTAATTAGTCCCGGGACGGCCTCCTGTGGGTTAGCAATATATAGCAATAAGTCATCAGCATATGCTGATACTTTCAATGTATTTTGTCCTACCTGAATTCCCTTCCATTCCTTGTTTTTATAAAACTGTCTGATCAGTGGGTCTATTGCAATATCAAACAGCAGGGGTGAGAGCGGGCATCCCTGTCTTGTACCTCTATGCAGTGTAAATTCCGTTGTGTTTAATCCGTTAACTGTTAAAAAGGCCTTGGGTGAAGAGTATAATTTCCTAAAGACTGTAATAAAGCCTACTCCTAGATTTTGAATGTGCATCACCCTTAACAGATGTGACCATGATACTCTGTCAAAGGCCTTGTCCGCATCACAACTTATCAGGATTGATCTTCCCCCTGTACTTGTTTCGGCTTGGACCAGGGATGCTATTACTTGTCTGATATTATGAACAGATGATCTCCCGCGAACAAACCCAGTCTGGGTGGTATGAAGAAGTTTAGGTAGCACTACTTGCAATCTCTCCGCTAAAATAGATGTCAGGATTTTAAGATCTTGATTTAGTAGTGAAATTGGGCGGTATGAAGATATTAATGTGGGGTCTTTTCCTACTTTTGGGATAACTATTACCCTTGCTTTATTAAAGTCTGCATATACTGGATTTCCTAACAGTAATGAATTAAAGAGTGTTTGGAGGTGTGGGACTAGATGCGGTGTTAATATTTTGTAGTACTCTGCACTCAGTCCGTCCGGGCCTGGTGCTTTTCCCCTCGCCAGTTTCCCAATCACCCCTCTTATTTCCAGCTCTGTAATGGGCCTTACCAAATTTATATTTTCTGACTGTGTCAGTTTAGCAAGTCCTGCATTTTTTACAAAATCCATCCCCAGTGAGGGATTATCGGGGGGTGCTTCATAAAGTTTGATATAATAATCTAGAAAGGAATTGGCAATGTCTGCCGCTGTGTCTACTTGTTGTGTCCCTGAAATCAATTTAGGAATATAAGTTATAGGGTTTTTACTCCTGATTAAAGATGCCAACAGTTTACCCGATTTATTCCCCCCCCCCTGAAATATCGATTCCTTTGGCAATCTATGTTAAATTGAGCTTTTTCTGTACATAATGTGTCATAAAGAGCTTTCAATTCTGTATATATCTTCTGCGTTTCTGATGTCTTATCCCCCAACATATTAGAATATGCTGTTGATATTGCTTTACTAAGCTCATTAAATCTCCTGTTCATCTGCTGCTTCTTTGCTATTAGATATGCTATAATATGGCCCCGCATTACTGGCTTCGAGGCCGCCCATAATAGGTTTATATCTTCGATATGTTGTCTGTTATCTTCCAGGTAATTCAGGAAGCTCTTTTCTAGATGCAGTTTAAAGTCAGTTGATTCACTTAAATATGCGGGGAACCTCCAATTGTAGGAGTGGGTTTTGGGGCTTGCCAGTGTCAAAGTAAACCAGGTGGGTGCGTGATCTGTAACCAATATTTCCTCTATTTTTGTGTTTCTGGTCCTTACCAGTAATGTTGCTGGTATGAGCCAGAAATCTATCCTGGATGATGTTCGATGTGGGTGCGAAAAAAAGGTAAATTCTTTGTCTATTGGATGCTGAAATCTCCAAGGATCGATTAGCTGGAGCGAGTCCATTAGAAGGGAGAGTGCCGGGGGGGGGAGTATCTCTTGTGGCTTTATCTGATTTATCTAATCTTTGGTTTAAAGTTGTATTGAAGTCCCCTCCTATTATAATATGTCCTTCAGCCCATCCCTGTAGCTGGACATAGAGGTCTGTATAAAACGCATTATTCGAACCCACTGGGCCGTATATTGAGGCTATTGTATAAGTTTCCCCTTCTAACCTCATTTTCACAAAGAGATACCGGCCTTCCGGGTCCTGTTTCTTGTCTATGACCACATACTGTAACTTTTTGTTAATTATGATCATAACCCCTCTTTTTTTTTCCACATAAGATGCCTGTATGTGCTCAGTAAACCAGTTATCTTTGAGTGTGTTCAAGTCCCTATCCTTCCAGTGGGTCTCCTGGAGTAAGGCTATATCCGGTTTCAGCCGTTTTAAGTGTTGGAGTACCTTCTTTTTTTTTATAGGTGAATTTAGGCCTTCCACATTCCAGGATAGGAACTTGACACACTCCTGAACTATCACTCTCCCATTATCCCCAGCTTGCCCATGACCGGAGCTGGCTTGTTCCTGTGCCATTTTCCCGCTAACCCGGGTTCGTCTGCTCACCATTTCCTCCTTGGTAAGGGGCGAGTTTCGCGCTATACCCTTCCCACCTGGGCATATTTATAACTCCCATCCCCACCTTCCAATAGGGCTTCACATGAGCATCCTCAAAAGCAAAAAGCAGAGAGGGACAGGGGGAGCAAAAAGAAATGAGATTTAAGAATAAGAGGGGGGCCAGATGACACCTGACTAGGAAGATGGCGGAGGGCTTCAATTTCTGTCTGTTCCTTGTGTTATTGGAATATATTGACATATGAAAATAGGGTATCCACTCAAGTATTATATAACCTTCATGCGATTTTGAGTCCCAAATGTTCCCCGTCAAATATTGTGAGTGCATTCCTTGAACCAACCGACTACATTTATGTGATAACATAATGTGTATCACTAAATTAAACATACCATAAAAATTAAAAGGGTATAACCCTTTTCGTGCTTTGATAATAGTCACAGGGCTACCTGGGAGGGACCAAACTTCTTGTCCTCCAAAATAACCCCATGCATTCTGTGACTTTTTAGAGGTGCCAGTGCTTAATATACATATAAATTCTGTGAAACATATTAACTGAGAATACTTTTCCTTTATAATTTCTTTTCCTCTATTAGCGCTTCTATGCTGTCTGTGCATATACTCAAACATACTGTGTACTTTGTACCAAAA
This sequence comes from Crinia signifera, assembly GCF_055691185.1. Classification (NCBI taxonomy): domain Eukaryota; kingdom Metazoa; phylum Chordata; class Amphibia; order Anura; family Myobatrachidae; genus Crinia; species Crinia signifera. Next base: position 231,179,435 of record NC_139222.1, read on the forward strand.
AATTAATAAAAAATAAAAACCAATCATACTTAAAAAAAAAAGTTTGACAGGGTAATTTGTCTCTTGATATTTCCTATCATATTTCATTATTCATTCACATGAGTATTTTATACTTGCGTGTCCCTGTGATAGATTCAGTCCTTGGTCCCCGGGCCTTCCTTCTGCTTCTCTAGCAGTAAGGCCACAAAGGGTTGCGCCGATGCCGTTGTATCGAATAGGTGTTGTTTTCCATCGTGATATATTCTCAACTTTGCGGGATATTGTAGTGAAAACCGTATTCCTGCTTTGTACAGGGAGTTACAGATTGGTGTAAATTCCTTCCTCTTCATTCCTACCAAGTAGGAAAAATCTTGGAACAAAAGAAGCCTTTCGCCCTGGTATTCCAAGTTGCGTGTTTTTCTAAATGCGTCCATGATGGTGACTTTATCTGTATAATTCAATACCTTGAAAATTACTGGGCGTGATCTGGGTCGGTCTGGTTGTTGTTCGATGCGCTCTTTCGACCATTATATGACCGCATGCTGGAAGACATTGTAATTCCTTTGGTAGCCATTTTGACACTATGTCCATCAGGTCTTTGTTTTTAACCGTCTCTGGCAACCCTATCACTCTTATGTTGTTTCTCCGATTTCTATTTTCCATATCTTCCAGCTTTTCTTGAATGCTTAGTAATGTTGAGGCTTGGGTAGTTATTATTTTTTTAGCTATGGTCAGTTCTTCTTCTACGTCTGAGATGCGTTGCTCTGCCTCTACAATTTATTGTTATATGTTACATTACTGACTGCAGATTGTTCCCAAAGCAAAGGTTTAAGGGAATTAACGTATGTTTGCAAATATTTCTAAATTGCATCCACACACATTCCAGTGACTAAAACTTTTTTTCAACTTAAGTAAATAATAGTGGTCTATATAATTTCACATTAGGGACCCATTTATCAACATATTCTAGCTTTGTAATACTTGTGTATGATAAATAGTTATCCAGCCAATCAGCTCCCATCGGTATCACGGCCCTTAGGTCATTGGTTCCAGTCCCAACATGACCCTAACTGCGGAATTTGTAAATTCTCCCCGTGCTTGCGTGGGTTCACTCTGGGCACTTTGGCATCCTCCCACAATCCAAAAAAATACCGGTAGGGTAATCGACTCTTGACAAAGAAGATCAACCCTAGTGTGCAAGTGTGTGTGTGTACATGGGCAGATTAGATGTGGCAATTGGTTCTTATATGCCATCAAAATCTATGTTTCTATCATACGCAATGTTTTAAATAGCTAAAATTTGTTGATAACTAAGCCTTTACGTATGACATTTCTGTGGGTAAATGAGTGCACTCCAGAGCCATCTCCATTGTGCTTTGACTAAGGCATTAGGGGTGAAATTTAATAGGATGAGAGATTGAGAAAGTGAGAGATTTGGTAAGAAATCTCGGTACTCTTTACCTAGGACGGCGCCCATCGCGGGCATCGCGTCCATCGCATGCACTAAAGTAATGGGTGCCGACGCGATGCCTGCGATTTCCCATAGGGATCAATGTTAAATTTTTCAATGGACGCAATTTTTCAGTTCAATGCCTCAATGCCAGCGATTTTGCCATAGGAAACAATGTTAAATGGGCACATAGCAGTGAAATGTCCCCCACAATTGTTAACGACACCCCACGATCCACGCGAACCCGAAGCGTGGCGAGCTCAGCGAGAGGCGGCGGTATGCGTCCTCCGACCTTTTCATACCCCCACTATCCACGTCGGCGTGGAGTTGAGAATAGAATAGTGTGCGAGCGCAGCGAGCCACCGCGCCCGAAGCGTGGCGAGCGCAGCGAGCCCCGCGAGGGGACGTGGATATCTGTGAAGCCCGCGTAGGGCCGCGTTTACCTGTGAAGGTATCCGCGTCCCCTCGCGGGGCTCGCTGCGCTCGCCACGCTTCGGGCTCGGTGGATCGCTACGCTCGCCACACTATTCTATTCTCAACTCCACGCCGACGTGGATAGTGGGGGTATGAAAAGGTCGGAGGACGCGTACCGCCGCCCCTCGCGGGCTCGCTGCGCTCGCCACGATTCGGGTTCGCGTGGATCGTGGGGTGTCGTTAACAATTGTGGGGGACATTTCACTGCTAAGGGTGCCTATTTGGGCTCTGTGGCCCATTTAACATTGTTTCCTATGGCAAAATCGCGGGCATTGAGGCATTGAACTGAAAAATCGCGTCCATTGAAAAATTTAACATTGATCCCTATGGGAAATCGCGGGCATCGCGTCGGTCGCGTCGCACCTGTTACTGTAGTGCATGCGATGCCCGCAATTTTTTACACCCGATGACCGCGATGGACATCGTGGGCGCCGTGCTAGGTAAAGAGTACCGAAATCTCCAGTTTTTTTAATAAAGCGGCAATCATTTACACTGCAAAATCAAACTGGTTTTGCAGTGTAAATGATTGCCGCTTTATTAAAAAAACTGGAGATTTCTTACCAAACCTCTCACTTTCTCAATCTCTCATCCTATTACATTTCACCCTAGGTTTTCTACCGAGATGACCATGTTTTCGGGGCATATGTGGTGCCATCTTGCCACTATGGGGGAAATTTACTAAAGGAAATTTGTAAAAAAATAGGTGTATTTGTATCCAGAAATACACTTATTTTTGACCTTTACTATCCCGAAAATACAGCAATTCTTAGTCGTATTGATGTGCTATCAATACGAATATGAATTGCCGTATTTTCGGGATAGTAAATGTCAAAAATAAGTGTATTTCTAGATACAAATACATCCTATTTTATACAAATTTCCTTTAGTAAATTTCCCCCTATGTGTTTGAGCACCAAGGTAGAACACACATGTGTAGTACTCAACTTTGGGGAGACCCTTGATGCTTAGAATACAGCTGCATATATATGACCAGTTGGTCCTCTATCTGCTCCTCTTCATCTCCGCTACCTGTTATTGCTACTGTGAGTACTCCTGTACATCTAGAGCTACACATTACAATAAACCAGAAAACCTGGTAAAGTCTCATGGCGTTGCAAAGAAAATGGAGATACACTTCAGCGCTATCCTAAGGAACACATATACCAGGTAGTGAAACCTATCTCTCTTGCACAGATGTAATATTACACTTTCTCTATGGGACCATTGGAGTCCTTACTGACCTCAAGTAAGGTCCCTATATGCACATAAAGGTATCTTTCTTTTTCTGAAAAACGTAAGGACTCCAAGGGTCCCATAGAGAAATTGAAATTACCATGGAGACCACGTTCAATATAACATCTGGGCAAGAAAGATAGGTTTCACTACCTGGTGTATGTGTTCCTGAGGATAGCGCTGAAGTATATCTCCATTTTCTCGTGTTGGGAGTCTGGTGACCCACGGATATACACGTAGCTGAAATCCTGGGCGCGACCACTTTCCTCTTAAATCTTTGTTTGTGAAGTCTCATGGCGCGACTCACTTCATATGCAATTTTTGCTGATATCTACTATTGATCAACTTGTATTGATAGTGCCGGCATATCAACAAAATCAACTGATACAGTACTAGTTCTTCCAAAAATTCAATGTACGCCTTGCCATGATTAAATTAGTTTATCCACAGTAAAAAAAAAAATCACAGGAAATAACATAATAATATACCATATTGCAGTTGTACACATTTCAGGAGTCGTCAGACCCAGGAAGCCTTCTTCTATTCTTTGTGATGCCCTTATTGTAGGGACCCCAGGTCTAACAGACGGGTGCGGTATATTAGGTCAGCAATGTTTAGGTTTACAATGTTGACCTGCACAAGGTTGACAGTGATTAAAGGTCGACGCAAGCAAAAGGTTGACATGGAAAAGGTGGACCTATCAAAAGATTATCATGAGTTGCTCATGTTTTATTGTTGTCAATGGTGATACTTTATCATGGGGAACACAAATTGTGTGCCGTGTCCTCTCTAACCAATGTGCCATTGCTGAGTTTGGTAGTTATATGTGAATATTGTTGGAAGGACAGTCATTTATTCATGATCACTGTCACCAACTAGAGATGTTCTAAAGTGTGAACATTTGACAACATTTCAATCAGTTAAATGTCAAGGAATATGCTCTCATTTCAGGCGCCGATTGACCTGATCTGATTTTGTAGTTTGCAGTTGTAGTTGGGCTTCGCTATATGCATTTGAGGCTTCCTGTACATGCTTGAACTTTATCTGAACTATGAACACTTGTGACTGCATACAGTTGTCATGGTGAAGCTGCCCCCGAGATGACTGGTTAGCAGAAGATTCTGTAGATTTTTCAAAAATGTCTTTGCCGCCAGTTGTGGAAGGCACGGTCATTGGAAGAAGAAGATATGGTACTCGTGTATTATCTGGGCGATTTTTTATTTTATGTCATTGTACAACCAAAAAATGGTTGCATCGCATGTGATCAGATCGCATGCGATGCGACGCGATTGGACCCGATTTTTAATTGTACAGGCACCCAGATGCCTCATTCCTATGTTAAATGCCTCCCCGACCCGATTTTTGATTGTACACCCACCCTGATGGGGAATGACTATGTCAAATGCCCCCCATTGTTAATGCCACCCCACGATCAACGCCAACCCGAAGCGTGGCGTGCGCAGCGAGCCCGCGATGGGCGGCAGTACACGTCCTCCGACCTTTTCATGCCCCCACTATCCATGTCGGTGTGGAGTTGACTCTACACAGTGTGGCGAGCGTAGCGAGCCACCGAGCCCGAAGCGTGGCGAGCGCAGCGAGCCCCGTGTGGGGACATGCATTACTTCACATGTATTCCGCGTCCCCTCGCGGGGCTCACTGCGCTCGCCACACTTCGGGCTCGGTGGCTCGTTGCGCGCACCACACTATATAAAATCAACTCCACGCCGACGTGGATAGTGGGGGTATGAAAAGGTCGGAGGATGCGTACCGCCGCCCCTCGCGGGCTCGCCACGCTTCGGGTTTGCGTTTATCGTGGCATTGCGTTAACAATGGGGGGGCATTTTACCTAATAATTAACCATCATGGTGGGTATACAATTAAAAATCGGGTCTGGGGGGCCATTTAACATTGGGTACAATGTAAAAATCGGGTCGGTCGCGTTGCATCGCATGTCATTGTAATGGCATGCGATGCGACCAATTTTTACATTGTACAAGGAACGTCTAAAAATCCTGAAAACCGGGTCCCATCGCGTCTCATCGCATGCCTTAAGTAGTGGCATGCGATGAAAAAATCGGGCGCCCAGATATTACACAATGTTGGAGCTTGCTTTTATTTTGCTACTGTATGTTTTCTTCTTCTTCTTCTCCTTCTCCTTTTCCTACTCCTTTTCCTTCTTCTTCTTTGCCCACAAGATCTTCCTCATATAGTGGCTCAAAGATTATAGCAAATCTTTGATATTAGATATCTCTTATTCAGTAAAGCCAAGTTCCCCTTCTGAGGTTGGCTTTCACACCAACTGTTTCCTTAAGTGCCATAGAGAAGGTTGTGCATAAATATTAAGCTTTGATATTGAGAATAACCCCTTGGCCCACTTTTATTTTGCTCACCAATTTATGCCATGGAGAATTGTGTTTTTGTATTCATAGGAATCCTTGCCTAATAGACAGTAGTGGCTGAACCATTCTTCATAGATGTCATGTGTTACCCAAGCCTTTCTAATGCTCAACCAGATAACAGGAAGAAATGTAGTTAAATTACCCTTAAAATTAGTTTTTGTAAGTGTTAAATAAACATTGGTTTTAGTTTACAGTCACCTGGAGCATTCTCACTAACTAATAGTGTCAAATGGACTTTTGACATCTTAAATCTGGCATTGATTTTCATTACTGGAGTTGAGTATTATTCCTGCCATTTTCTTCTGAAAGTGTCTTAAAGTATTCACATTAAACACCTGTTAAGGTGATCATTAAGTTTGACCCTTTTTATCTTTGTGCTCCCTCAGTGTTCACACTTGATAACTCCTCACTATTCTCCTATATATTTAGCCAGATCTACTGTGTGTATAACGCTGGGCGGAGTTACACAGTTAACTCCGCCCCCCTCCCAGAGTTATACAAACGCAGTCCCCTGACAGGCCAAGAGGCACCTCTCTGAACTAGCACCTGTTACTCGGCAGCAGCCTGCAAGCAGGGGAGTAGGAAGGCAGGGTAGGGTGGTTCCAGCAGAGCCCATGCTCCAGGCACTGCGCTGTGTCAGCTTCAAAGATCTGTCACTGTGGTCTGTGCACCCGGGAGCTCCTCACAGCCAAGGGGTCCAGGAAGTTCCTGTCAGTTTCAGCCTCTGTGTCTCACTTCCTGTTCCTGCACTCCTCCTCGGCAGGAACTCAGCTACAGTGTACACAGCTTCCAGTAACACCATCATAGAGAGGTTTGTGTGTGCATGTTATCTGCACTTTAAGAGAGTTTGTGGGGGATGGTGCAGTCCAGTCAGCAGTTTCAGGGGGGGGGGGGGGGGCAGGCTTAGTCCCAGTGTGCATGGGGGAAAGGCAGGCTGCATTCCCAGTGTGTGTGTATGGGGGGAAAGGTAGGTTGCAGACCTAGTGTGTGTGTGTATGGGGGAAGGCAGGCTGTAGTCCCAGTGTGTGTGTGTATGGGGGAAGGGCAGTCTGTAGTCCCAGTGTGTGTGTGTATGGGGGAAGGGCAGGCTGTAGTCCCAGTGTGTGTGTGTATGGGAGGAAGGGCAGGCTGTAGTCCCAGTGTGTGTGTGTGTGTGTGTGTGTGTGTGTGTGAATCGGGGAAGGGCAGGATATAGTCCCAGTGTGTGTGTGTGTGTGTGTGTTTGTGTGTGTGTGTGTGAATGGTGGAAGGGCATGCTGTAGTTCCAGTGTGTGTGTATGGGGGAAGGGCAGGCTGTAGTCCCAGTGTGTGTTTATGGGGGAAGGGCAGGCTGTAGTTCCAGTGTGTGTGTGTGTGTGTGTGTGTGTATGTATGGGGAAGGGCAGGCAGTAGTCCCAGTGTGTATGTGTGTGTGTGTGAATGGGGGAAGGGCTGGCTGCAGTCCCAGTGTGTGTGTGTGTGTGTGTGTGTGTGTGTGTGAATGGTGGAAGGGCAGGCTGCAGTCCCAGTGTGTGTGTGGGTGTGTGTGTGTGAATGGTGGAAGGGCAGGCTGCAGTCCCAGTGTGTGTATGTGTGTGTATGGCGGAAGGGCTGGCTGCAGTCCCAGTGTGTGTGTGTCATTTTAATTGTGTGACCAGACCTCTTCCTTGTGGGACCATTATGGGAGTTAGGGCACAAATTCCCTGGCACTGGTCTAGACTCTGCCTAATGAGGAGGGGGGATTGGGGGGGGGGGGGGGGGGGGGTGTCTGTGTTAGGGGAAAAGAGTTCCACCACCTCTCCAGGACCACTTTAAGCCCTGATCACGGGGCGCAATTGACTATAACTTTCAATTTGAGAGCATGTCCCGTTATTCCGCAAGCGCCATTTTGTGTTAGATCGGCATCATATAAATAAAAGGGCTCAGATAATGTTGAAATCAATTGTTTTGTAGAGGTCCCATATAAAAAAATGTAAAGAATGGGTAAAGTTTGTATCAAACAGATTTTGAAACACAAAATATGATTTTAAGACACGCAAAGATATGATAAGATTGTATATATGATAAAGTATACACAGTATGTGCTTATTCAACAATTTGTCAGGTATTTTATTATTTTAATTAGTTATGACCCAATAAAATACATTATAACAACCATTTCACATTGAAATCAGTATTGAGCCCTTTAGGTTTTAAGGTTTCATATAATAGATTATCTTCATTTCAGCACATTTCATTTACGGATTGGATCGAATGGATTCCACAAAAGGAGGTGATGTGACTGATATTGTTACTGTGAACATTCTTAAATGTGCAGACACCCCTCTTTTACATTCCTTAGATGTCCTGCCCATTGGGTTTTGAGCATGTGACTAGTTCTTTCTATGTACTGCTTTACATTGGTATGTCACGCAGCTATGCCTGTGTTTAATAATAATTTAAATTTTAATTAAGGAGCGTCAGATGTATCTCCAAAATGTAGTCTACCTTACCCAGTAATCCTTTCTCCTAATGCCTTTACAAAGTGTATTAGTTTGCCATGACTCTTAAGCTGCTCTTAGAAAGTTATTTGGAGTTCTACCCATTTCTCATGCCTTTCTATGTTAGATTGACAAGGTGCATGATTCAGGTCCAGATAAATTAATGTCAAAAGTGCTATGTACCTTGGTTCGGTACTTTGTGCATGTGCTGGTCCCATCCTATGCATGTAAGGCAGCAGTTGTTAGGTGTCTGCAGGCATTTAGGGGCGGCAATGGTCTCCATTTCACAAAACAGAGGAGAGTTGCTTCCATTTTGTGCGTCAAGGCCATGGTCTCCATCTTGTGACAACAATTCCCTGGTCACAGAGATGGAGCTCTGGTGACCGGTCTATGTGACCTCAGAATTTACTTAACCAGCTGATGGATGGTGGAGCACACATTAGAGATGGAAACAGTGTAAAACTCATTCATTACCCACCAACTGCATCTCCCTAGGCACCCACTGCACCCCTCTTATATCCCAGACACCCTTACCATCCACCATTACCTACAGACACCCTGCCAATCTCTGCCATCAACTTTCACCTACTTCAACCCCCTGACAACTGTTGTTTCCGCCTGTCACCCTCTGCCTTGTCATTGTCTGCCACTGCTATCCTTGTCACCCAGGGCCGGTGCAAGCCCTGTTAGCGCCCAAGGCGATCCCCCGCCCGCACGCCCTCTCTCCCCAAGGGCACTGATCGCCTGAGGGGGGGGGCAGCGGATTGCCGCTACACTAGCTCCGGGGGGTAGGTGGTGTGCGGCCGCTACAGGGGAGGGGGGACTGCTGGTGCTGTCCAGCCGGGGGGGGGAGGGGGGGACTGCGAGCGCTGTCCAGCCGGGGGGGGGGGGGGGGAAGGTGGGGACTTCGGGCACTGTCCAGCCGGGGGGAAAGGGGGGGACTGCGGGCACTGTCCAGCCGGGGGGAAGCTACAGGCAGCTAAGTGCTGACTATGTGGCGGGGGCTGGGGCGCCGCCGAACACTGCCGCTTGCCTGGCTGCTGACGACCAGTCAGAGGCAGCAAGTTTTTCACGGGGGTTCCGGCGGGTAGGAGGAGGGATATCACTCACCAAAGTAGATCGATGCTGCTGCAGCTTCTCCTTCCTCCGGCTCTCCTCTGCGGTAGCTGGCCTGCAGCTCACTACCGCCCTCCGGCCCTGTTGTCACCCACTGTTTCCATCTTCCTCTGCATCTCCATGCAGCCACTGTCTCAACCATTCTCCCATTGTGACCCACTGCCAGCCTCATTAGCCACTGCTCCCCATGACACCCTCTCACTCCCCATTATCATATGCCTCCCTTTGCCTAGTCACCCACTGCCGCTCCTGAGTTACCATTTGACTGCCTCTTCCATCACTTATCATCCTCTACCACCCCCTGCCTCTCCTTAGTCCCCCTCTGTCCTTCTTCTGCCTCTTTTAATGTCTGCTTCCCCTGTCAAACACACTGCCTCCCTGCCATCCCCAAAGCATTCACAGTAGGTATAAACATTAACATTTTCATAAATATATTACAAAACAAATGCATGCATTGAGTAATAGAGAGCTCTGATTGAACTGCTAGATAAGAGGGATGTGAGAACAGAGGGCCCTGTTTCAAGGAGCATACAGTCCAGCCATACATGTACATTAACTGGAATTTCACCAACTTGATTGGGAATACTGGTCTGAAAATTTTCCCAGGAATCCAGTGCAGTAACTAAGACTTTGCAATAGAATACTTCATCTAGGACAAGGCCAAAAGAGTGAAACTTTCAAATATATCAAGGGCTTTAACAAGGTACAGATGGGAGACATTCTTCACAGGAAGTGGAGCAAAAGAACACGAGGACATGCACTGAAACTAGAGGGAGGAAGATTCAGGGGACATTTGAGGAAGAACTACTTCAGAGAAAGAGTAGTAGGTAAGTGGAATAGCCTCCCATCAGAAGTGGTAGAGGCAATTACAGGAGTACAATTTAAACATGCTTGTGATAGGCATATTGATATCCTTCCAAAAAAATAAGGATCAAATATGGTTTGAGGTAACATGTTTAAAAAAGGGGCAGACTAGATGGGCCAAGTGGTTCTTATCTGCCATCAAATTCTATGTTTTTATGTTTCTATGACACAGGGCGGGATGTTGTAACATCCGCGCCCATTATCGCCGGCTACCGCATTATTAGTAACGGCATATGCTATAACATATGCCGTTATTCATGCAAGGGACAGCTCTTGCGGTAAGAGCTGTCCCTTGCGATGCGGTGCCGGCGCTGGACTTCCGGGTCTGTGACCCGGGAGTCCATCTGCGCATGCGCAGACCCCGGCGCCGGCCGCAGGGCACGCTGGGAGGGATCCGTGACGGATCCCTCAAACAGCGCTGCGGTAAGAAGCCCATAGGCTTCTGCAGGGATTCGCCAGCTTTAGCTGGCGATTCCCTCCGCAGCGCTGACACTGCGGAGGCGCCATATAGCATATAGAGATGCGGTAGAAACCCCGAAAACGGGGTTTTTACCGCATTTCTGCTATATAGCATCCCGCCCACAGTGTCTGAATTTATGCCTTGTCTTAAAGGGTGACAATCAGAAGCTCAGAGAGCCTGATGGTTTATAGTTAGACTGTGCTCAACTCTCACCTTTCTGGTCTATGCCCCCTTTCCCGTAATAGCGTGACATCATATTCAAAGCAGCTAGTGAACAGCAGGGAACCATAGCTGAAGCTGAAGAAATGTCATACTTTGTGTTTAGGACTATAGCCTACTGTATATATATTGTATTATCAGCAAAAAGGCCAATATATAGCATAATATCCTTTTTTGTTGACACCACATAAATAGATTTTTGCTAGATACAGATTTCCATCAAAGTGACAAAGGTGTTTGCAGAGGAACAGAAGCTTATACTAGCCAGTGAGATGAACTGGGTGGAGCAAATGTGTTCCTTATGCTGTAAGGCAAAAATAAGGGACTCATTTTGTTTAAGATTAAGGGTTTGGACAAGGAGCTGATTAAAGGTCGGATTCATACATGTACACGTTTTCAGGATGTGCCTACAACCAGCAGCGTAACTATAGCACCGCAGCCCCCGCCACCGCAGTGGGGCGCTGTGCGTGTGGGGACGCCGGGGGCTGCGTTGCTATAGTTACACCCCCCCCCCCAATCCCCCGCAGACTTACCTATCTCGCTGTTCCCGGCGGCTCAGTTCTTCTGCTGAGGACCACCACAAAATGGCCGCCCCCATATAGCACACAGTTCTCTGAAACTGTCTGCTGAATGGGGGCGGCCATTTTGTGGTGGTCCTCAGCAGAAGAACGGAGCCGCCGGGACCAGCGAGATAGGTAAGGATGCAGGGGATTGGGGGGGGGGGGTTTGCATGGGCGGCGGGTGCTTGGCAGGGCGGGCCCCCCCCCCCCCCCTAACGGCAGGGGGGGGGGGCGCCCAAAACGTAGCTACGCCATTGCCTACTGTGATCCTGTGTGCACAAAACATGGCACCAGCATCTTAGTTCCCGTGGCCATTCACTATAGGGTACTCAGGGAGTCAATTATAGAAAGACCACTGCAATCACTAATGAATGCTGAGGCTGTGGTCCAGTGGTGTAACTTGTGGGTGGTGAGCCCAGGTGCAAAAATATAATTTGGGCCCCATCCTCCACAACAACCCAAGTTCACAATATGCAACATGGCAGTGGGTGATTAAGAGAGTCAGATGGTGACAGGAATAGGCAGGGGGAGGCAGAGTGTGACAGGAGAAAACAGGAAAAAAACAGTGTGTGACAGGGCCCCTTAGTTCTACTTGGATCTACAAAGCTACCGGTGGGCATTTGAATACATATCCTTGTATACTAGCTGTATATGGGATGGCAGATAAGAATATATTAGTGTACATTAGGATACATAGTTTTTCACTCCACATTCAAAGGCAGCCAGTATTTCCTTTACATGCAAAAACATAAATTAATGCTTCTTATATAGCACAATATATTTATAGCCCATATAGGAGGAAATGTGCTACTTTTTTTGCCCCTGAATATGCATAAGCCCTAAATCTGTTTTGTGAAAAGATGAATTAAAATCACTTTCGAAAACTACTTTTCTAATCAGATTTGATGCCGCCTCCTGATCAATTTAGGGCTAATCTGTGGTATTCAACAAATTCCGCTCTGAGAATACACCACTTTCAATAACAAATCCTAATCTGTCTGTCTTGTTCTGGTTAGAGAAACCACGGCGGATTGGCATTTTCTACAAGGATTTTCTATTAAATAATTCTGTTTTTTTCTTTTGGGATGTCATGAAACCTACCACAGCTAATTATCAGAAATACTATTTCCAGTACTTTTGTCCCATGCCAGTAATAAGATTGTAACAGATACCCTGCCCCATATGGAGGAAGAAGCATTTCTAGCTTGCACAGCAAAGACTATTTTCCTGTAGGACAATACAGACACACTGGGAACACTTTCTACTATATTTCCTCATCTAAACCTCTTCCTATCAAAGCCTGTACTGCTCAGCGATATTGATGTAGGGCTTATTTAGACCTGTTCGCATGGCGGTCGATGATTGATAAACTGCACATATGTACGGCGAGGGCTGGATTAAGCCTTCAGGTGGCCCGGGTCACTTTAGACATGCCACTTGTCATTACTGTCTGCAAACTGCACAGGAGAATATTACACTGTCAAAACACAGAGTAAAGGCAGTATAAACTTGGTCAATGGGTAACTGCAGGGAGGGGGTGGGTTAATATAAACATAATATATATATATATATATATATATATATATATATACTGTATCTATATATAGATATATATCTATATATCTATATATCTATATCTATATTTATCACTGCCCCAGTGGAGCTTACAATCTATATTCCCTACCACATATACACGCACACACAGACATTCTAGGGTTAATTTTGTTTGGAGCCAATTAGCCTACCAGTATATTTTTGGATTGTGGGAGGAAACCGGAGTACCCGGAGGAAACCCACGCAAGTACGGGGAGAAAATACAAACTCCACACAGTTAGAGCCATGGTAGGAATTGAACCCATGACCTCAGTGCTCAATGCTAATCATTACACCATCCATATTCTGTGTAAAGCGCTGTGGAATATGTATGCGCTATATAAGAAACTGTTAATAAATAAATATATATATATATATATATATATATATATATATATATATATATAAATACAAGACAATTTACGGCACTCCGGTGTCCCCAGGACTCACTTGCTCCAGTGCCTCCAGGATGGGTTACATAACCCGATGCATATTCCCTCCAAACACGAGTGGCACTTGGAGACTAATTAGTGCAAGAAAAGTGCGTTTATTGTCACATCAAACAATAAACGCATCAAACAATAAACGCACTTTTCTTGCACTAATTAGTCTCCAAGTGCCACTCGTGTTTGGAGGGAATATATATATAATTTGATTGATCTGGCAATTTTATACATTCTGGCTGATTTAACTTTGTGTATTTCAGTAAGATTTATGGAGTATCCAGCTGTTTTTTATATATAACTGTTTTTCAGTTGATCTATCACTGACTTTTGACACTATACAGAGGCTTAATGTCAATACCACTAGACCTAGCCTATATGGAGGCTTAATGTCAGTACCATTATACCTAGGCTGAGTGTTTATTCTGCCAGCCATTATTGTTTATATTGTCCCACGGTGTCACCCCCTGCTTCAGACACTTGACTATGAGATTAACATTGATATTTAATGATTATGTGATAATATTGATACTGAATTGTAAGACACGTATTTTGATGAATCCAGCAATACAGCACGGTCTAACAGCTATTTTAGTAGGGTTTATGCTCTCGGATTCTGTTTTGCTCACACACTGGTCTCACAATACCTTATGACTGATACCTGAAGTATGTACGGCCAGAGGCTAGCTTTTTCATTCATTCTATATGATATCTATAATATTATAGGCTAGTAATTGGGTCCATGACCTATCTGAATTCACATACCATATTCTTATGAGTGACCCTCTTAAGATAGGTCACTATTGAAATTAATCCTAATCATCCATTTATAGGTTTACTCCTCCTCCGTTTTTCAAGCGCCCAGTCTCTCTCAAGGGCCCTTATCTAAGGTTTACCACTATCGGGTACGTTTTTTTTACCTTATATAATGTCTTTCCTCCTCCTCGTCATACTTCCTCTCGCTCCTTTATTTATTTTAGTATAATTTATTGTATTTTAATTATGAGACACATGCTCTGGTTTACAGATTTCTCTGAGATTTTTAAAGAAATTCTAAAGATTCTGTGATTGGTCTTATACCTAACATACCGCACATTCCTGGTATGTACAAAATCATCCTATTTTTTTATTTTTTAAAATATTCTATTTATCAATGTATATTGTATTATATGTACATTATTCTTATGGCATTCTGTACCACCCACAGAGTACCCCTGAGGAAGTCTCTTCGGAGACGAAACGCGTCGGGTTGTTTCCATGCGGTTTCAAAGAATCTAAACTTGCGAATGTCACATCTATGTGTTTTAAATAAATGTTATTGAAATGTAATTTTGTCGATTTGCTTGAAACTTGAGCACATGACAAGGTGGTGGGAATCTCAATAGCGCCCTCTACATCTCTTCTTGTGTCTTTGTTTTCATCTCCCACTAACAGGGGGGATTTTGAAGAGGCAGCCGCTATCTACTATTGGAAGCGCTTTCAGCAGACCATTTGCCTCCAAAACATGAAACCCCCAATTCCATGTCACACAGTCCACCAACCTTATCCATATGTAATGCTGTACGTAGCACTTCTCATGTACAGTATTAAACTCCTATTTGCCTATAAATTGAAAACTTGCAGGTAGGGCCCTCTTGCCTCTTGGTTAGTCTGTTATTGCCCTGTCATTTCTTCCTTTTTTATCCCAAATGGAATTTGTTGGCGATATATAAATAACTATATCAATAATAATGGGGCAGATGTATTCAGCCTTAACAAGAGATAAATGCAAGGGTGATAAGGAGAGATAAACGTCCAGCCAATCAGCTCCTTACTGACTTTTTTGAAACACAGCCTGTAACATGGCAGTTAGCAGGTGATTGGCTGGGCATGTATCTCTCCTTATCACCCTTGCATTTATCTCTTGTTAAGGCTTAATACATCTGCCCCAATTTGTCATGTAACTACCAATGGTCTCATAAACTAGAAGCCAAATCTGCCAAAGTACTCCATTATTTTATTATGTATGTATTAATAGTTATTTAAACAGCGCTTTATAGAGAATATTTGAACATTTACATCAGTCCCTGCCCCAGCGGAGTTTACAATCTATATTCCCTACCACGTGTACCTGCACACACAGGCATTCTAGGGTTAATTTGTTGGCAGCCAATTAACCTACCAGTATATTTAGGAGTGTGGGAGGAAACCGAAGTACCCGGAGGAAACCCACGCAAGCATGAGAGAATATACAAACTCCACCACAGTTAGGGCCATGGTGGGAATCGATCCCATGATCTTAGTGCTGTGAGGCAGTAATGCTAACCATTACATTGTCTGTGCTATGACAGAAAGTGTACACTATGAATGTATTCATCTACTGTTTGTGCTGTGATCTGGGAGAGGTGCAGTCTGGGAAAACAAGCATCTCTCCTTCTCCTGTTTCATACTAACCAAAGGGTATTTGAATTTCCTGCAGTAGCCATACAATGATTTTAAGATTTACTTCAAGCATTAAAACTACAGAACTTTTACAAAAGGAATGATCAAAACGTATTATAGCAATTTCCTCCCCAGTTTTAACTTACCCTGGAGGTATTAATATCTCAGTGCCTTGATCTGCAATATCGCTCTGAAATATTATGTTTAATCTACAAACGTCCTACTTACATGTCTGGTACGTGTGTCATTACACAGTCTACATTGTAAGCAGAAAGCTCTCTAAATTGTACATTAACACAGACACGTACTTAGAAGCTGAGTTCATTAGTCAGCAGCGCAGAGAAGTTCAACGTGGCAAAACCTCGGCGACAAGAATCAACCTTTCTTGCTGACACTCCTTTCATCAGGATTAACACCAAATTGTGTCCCAGTAAAGCTTTTCAAAGCACAATCGCCGCTGGCATTTCACAGTACAGGTGTCCTCACAGTGAACAAACCTAGCTAAATGCTACATTTACCTGTATCAGAATCCCAAACAAAACAGCAACCACAATTCCTGTGGAAGATGAAGATCAAAGATCTGAAAAAAGTGCATTTTGAAATGTTTCAATATCATTCCCTCTAGCACTCCTGTTAAAAGCCACAATTATGGATGCAAATAAGATAAAAGCAAAGGAAATAGCATTGCAAAATAAGATCCACAAACAACACCTAAGATTAGTACTTTGGCAGATTTTGTTTAAATACAGAACATCGTTCTTTCCTAAAGTTAAAGCCAGCAGTGAATTGGGGCTTATTCCCATACACCTGGCCCATTGTTGTCAGACTAGAAGTGGCTGGAACATTACAATGGTATTAACTCCAGCATAAAAGTTTGAGAGGCACCAGCTGTATGCTTATAGTGAGAAACACCCCTTCTACAAATGTCATAGTACTGACGTATATATGTACAGTATGTGTGTCTAACCCTTGAAAATGCCTTTTAATGGACAATACAACATACCAGATTATTTTTGTTTTCTGACATAGTAGTTAGTACTTAGTAATTGGTTCAGTACTCAAAGTAATACCACACCTGCCCAGGAAAGGACGGTTCATGGTGGAAGACGTTTAGCCGTTGCCATACACAAACTGGTTTCCAAACTTCTGTTTTCTCACCACAAATGATTCCTTAATGATCTTATAACCATAATGCTATCTCTGTAGAGCAACACGGAAATTTGCAAGAGATAAGTGACAAGAGTTTCCTCTGAGGAGTTTAGCTTCCTTCTCCTTTGCAGGGCTTGGTCATGGGGCTGGTAGTGATCAAAGACGAGAAGTCTAGGAGGTGTGACAAGGGTAATGTGTGGGTGTGGCCAGTGCCCTGTGGGCATGGCAGCCATCAGGGGACAGCTCCAATTCTGGGCCCAGACAGAAAGGGGGCCCAGGACTGGAGTATAGAAAACTAAATTTACCATAAACAAAGTTTACATTTCCCTTGAAGCAATGAAGTGGTTGAGTTGTGAGGCCAGTGTTGCAGACACAGGTCTCACCAGGCAGTCTAGGTGTTTGCAAAAGAGACCCTGCCTATTTTGTCAGTCCTGGGCCCCAGAATATCCGATTGCGGCCCTGCCTGTGGGCATGCGCTCCTCCTGCTCCTGATGTCTCCCTAATTATGCAACAGTAGAAATATTTCATTGTTTATGTAGTAAAATATAAGTGCATTTATAGTACTTGTGATTTATATCTGACCATGTGGCCAGCTAGACGGCTGGTTTTCCATGCATGGCCAATGGAAGACATTGTTAACGAGCGCCATGCTGCAGAATGGTCATCTCTATCACTCTATTGATGGCAGCATTAGCAAGTGTTGTGTTGGGTGCACATCGTATTGTATGTACCCAGTTTTTGCGCTAACATAAATGTCAATTATATTTTCTACCATTTTTTCACTCATGTAACATCTTTTAATCAATAGTTTTTGCTTCTTTATTTTTAATTCAATAATACTTTTTATTTTTTTACTAATGTGCTGTCCGGGGGTGACTGGATTGTGCCACATTATTATGGGTCCCACACCGCGGATTAAAACTTAGTATAGGACCCACCAGAATGCTGGTGTGACCTAGATGCTGGTTGGTGGGCTAATATTACTTGTCTTATAAATATACCAAGCTTATTGTTATTGTGGAGTGTGCATCGGTACTATATTTTTGTGTCTTTGTAGAACTACAAATCCCAGATTGAAAGCACACCTTGGTATGTGTGTAATTGCGGCATGCAGTCCGTGATCCCTTCCCCCCCCATATACTAATTATTGTGTACATGGTACACCTGATGGTTTGGACTCCTTCAACTTGGAGTAGCAACAAGCCCTCCTGCTCTGAATGGTTTTTACCAGCTTGGTCTCTAGTATTTACAGACTGCATATTAAAACTGAAGGCTCAATGGTGCAGCGGCCATTTTCCTGATGTTTTCCACATGCTCAGTAGTAAAAATCACTTTTTGCCCAGAGTCAATAGCGCTCCCTGCTACAGAGGAAGGGTCACAGAAGAAAAGACTGCATTAAAACTGCAGTTATATAGCACGTTGGGGCCATTATAATGGAATCATGTCATTATGCACCCCAAATGCCCACTTAGGTTGCACCACTACTTCCGCTATAACAACCTGGTAGCTTTCTCACTCTTTATCTTGTACACATACAGAAGCACAGAGGCACTCACACATACAGAAACACAGAGGCAACACAAGGTAGCAGGCTAGCTTTCTAAGCTTTTGCCTTTGAGCTGGCTTAGTTAGTGTTTATAGAATAGTTGATCTTTCTTATCCGTTGTGCAATATTGTGCAATCATGTAAATTATGTAAATTGAAAGCACAATAGGCAAATGGCGGTCACTCCAAATATTGATTTGATTAAGATTTCTCTTCTGTTCATTTACTTTGCATTTTGATAATTGATAAAACTAAATTTTTAACAATTCTTTTTTTTTTTATTCTTACTTTGCCGCAATATATATATATATATATATATATGTGTGTGTGTGTGTGTGTGTGTGTGTTGTGCCCAGGTGCCCTCTACAGAGGAATTCACCTATTCATCATTTATTTATTTTACACTTATGTCACAAAGACCCAATGGGGAAATTTACTTAGATGTGTATTCTACTTAAAATGTGATGTTGCTATGGGCAACCAATCAGAAGCTACTTCGCATTTATTTAGCACCCTCTAGAAGATAGTAGACAGGATCTGATTGGTTGCCCATAGCAACATCACATGTGAAGTAGAATACACATCTTAGTAAATGTCCCCCAATGTGTGCACATGTAATCTAATGAATACAATAAAATTATCCATTTTATTTTGAGACTTGTTATATGGTTGTTGTTTTTTGTTTTCAAATAATTCTGACTAAATCATCACTTCATGTTGGAAGATTATAATAAATCTAAAAATGCACAGAAACTAAATCATCAAAATTACTAAAATGGGGCAAGACAACAACAAACAATAACAATCCTATATCGTACGACTTCAAAAGTGTATGATATAAAACTGCATTGTCTTACAAGTAAGATACATTATATAAACAGTCCTCCAGTTTTATATTGCCATTAGAGGTGTTTTTAAAAAAAATCTTTTCCTTGATTATGTGTCAGAAACATTTGTACAAATATGTGCAGGGCAGCCGAGAGGAATGCCGATCCCCTGTAAAATTTTGGGGGCGTGGTCTAAGTGTGGGGGTGTGGGCACCTCCTGTACTTAGGCCACACCCCAAAATGTTTCAAAGAGGTTGAAAGAAAACTCTAAAAACTGTTATCTCAGCAGCAGCACACACCTACAGCATGTGCTGTGCTGACAGCAGGCTCGGCATGACCTCTCATGCTGTCAGTGAGACACTCATGCTGAGCCTGCTGTCAGCACAGCACATGCTGTAGAAGTGTGTGCTGTTGTTGCTACCCGGGAGGGATGGAGGGGGAAGGGCCCCTCCAGCAAGCCTGGGCCTGGGTAATTAGTACCTGCTCCCCCCCTCTTGGCTGCCCTGAATATGTGTACAAACTTTCAAAGCAAACTCATTGAAACGTGTTGAATGGAAAACTCCCTTTCCGCAAACACTTTACAATTTCATGGACGATCATATAAAAAAAAGGCACAGAATGCAAAATGATATGGAGCTTTGACCCAGGATGACAGAGAAGGAGAGGTTGTTTCTAGACAGCAAAAACATTGGCGAGTTATTGAATTTAAAGTTATGTTTCGATGTCTGCATGGGTCTGGCAAGAAATACAGGCTGATTTGTCATTTTGAAATATTGTTAAAATGGAGAAAAATAACACTTTCAATTAACATATCTGTACAGCATAGATTGTAATTCCTTTCAATTAGCTGCAGGCACAGACATTGACAATGAATCAGCTGTCATTACATTCTGCCATCTATGGCATTTTCCCTACATTTCCCAAAATATTGGTTTGATTCAATTTGTGAAGTAAGCAAGATATGTAACACTTTCTACTATCCAACAAAAGTAGGACATTTTATGACGGCAGAAACAGTAACAAAAATGATCAATTGCAAGTCTCCGTTCCTGTTATAGTGGATTGCAAGTCTAATAGCCAATCAACGGCCGGCCTGTCTTTTGAATAAAAAAAAAACCGCCACAGGTCCTGGACACTGTGGACTGCCCTCCCGCAGCAATGCTGCATGGACACCCAGACCCCACTGCTGCCCGCCCCTGCAGGGCTGGATTAAAGGGGGGACAGTACTTGTGTAGTTTCATTGTTGCAGTTACGTAGTCAGCATAGCGTCACTGTCAGAATCAGTGTAGTGTTCCCACGGCCAGCGTAGTTAGCGCAGTCAGCGTCCCTATCAGAATCGGCATAGTGTTCCTGCGGCCGCTTAACAACGTAGTCCCCGCGGCCAGCATAGTTAACGTAGTCAGAGGCCCTGACAGAATCAGCATAGTGTTCCCGCGGCCGCTTAACAACGTATTCAGTCAGCGTTACGCAGTTAGCGTATTCAGTCAGCATTCTGTCACCACTAATTTCATTGTCTCAGTTATGGCTGCTGCAGCATTATCCATCTTTAATCTGCCGCAGACGGAGAAGGAGTTAGTGCAGTTTTTACAACGCCACCACTTGCTGCCAGAGACACAGACCTGTATCAACGGACATCCTATGAGGCTTAATATAAAGGAGTGGATGTGGCGCTGCCACATAAGCAGCTGTGGCAAGAAGGTTAGTCTCCGGGGCGCTCAATGGTTTCAAGGATGTCACCTGACATTTATGACCCTTCTACGGTTCATATTTTCCTGGGTGGAGGAGCTAACTAGCATTAAATTTTGTGAGCAGCACCTCATGATTTCCAAAAAAAAGTCATTATTTACAACATGTACCCTGGATTTGATGTCACAGCCCCAACGCCAGATTGGCGTGCCTGGAAAAATAGTTGAGGTGGATGAAAGTTTATTTGTACAGTAAAAAAATCATGTCGGACGCATCCTGCCTCAGCAGTGGCTGTTCCCGTGAGACAGGTAAATGTTTCGTAACACCTGTGTCCAGCCGTGACACCAACACCTTGGTGTGCGCCCTCCAGACGAATATTGAACCAGGTACCACTATATGGACCCAGACACTGGGAATCATACAAAAAACATTGAAAGGCTCTGGGGGTCATGCAAATGGAGGAACAAGAGACACCGGGGCACTGCGCGCCAATACCTTGACTTCTACCTGTAGGAGTTTATTTGGCGCAAAACACTTGGAGCAGAGAACGCTTTCCTGCGCATTTAATATGCACTAACTCTGATCCCAACAGCCGATACATCATATGACACAAGTGCTGACGCAGCTGCATTAGCATCAGCTGCATTTGAAGACGATGCAGAAAGCGAAGAATGATTGTTTTTATAGTTTCTTTGACTTGTTACTTGATATTATTGTACATTGTTCATTGCTTTTTTCTTCTTTATTATTCACTAAAATCCAGTTACCAGTTAACACATGTCGTCATTACTGTTTCAGATGTATGATATGGCAGGTGTGAATGTTTTCTTTAAACACCCCCAATATCCACGCCAGCCCGAAGCATGGCGAGCAGGCGCGTTATGCATCCTCCCAACCTGTTCATACCCCCACTATCCACGTCAGCATGGAGTTGATTTTCTAAAGTGTGGCGAGCCCGAAGTGTGGCGAGGGGACGCAGAATATATGTGAAGTAATTCGTGTCCCCTCGCTGGGCTCGCTACACTCGCCACACTTTATAAAATTAACTTCACGCCGACGTGGATGGTATGAACAGGTCGGGAGGATGCATAATGTGTCCCCACGAGGGGCTTGCGTGGATAGTGGGGGTTTGAAAAGGAGCCATTTGCCAGTATGTAACATGCAGCACTCGAAAATGCATCCTTTATTGTGCATGAGACGCACTTGCAACCGCACCCCCCTTTGTGCACGAGATGCACGTGCTACCAAACCCCCTTAACTCCGTCTCTTTGAAGCGAACACAGGCAGGGTTTCCGTACCCTGCCACAAGAATTTATGAGATGCACAAGCGTCTGAGACGCTTGTGCGTCTCAGACAGATGGAGCGTCTCTCCGCCGGCGCACGCATGATCCCCTCTGCCAACGTCTGTGTTTTGACAGTGTAATATTCTCCCATGCAGTTTGAGGCCAGTAATGACAAGTGCATCCCAACAGCATTGAAGATGCAGATCGACAGAATGAGCCTGAATCCGTTTTCTCTATTTTGGCCGTGAATTTTTGCGCATGCGGACGAATATTAATCCATGCCCATTTATGTGGACACCCCCCCTTTTCGCTGATCGCCAAGTGGGACATTGAATCTAGGGATGCCAATCCCGGGGCATTTTTTCAATCCCAGGATCCAGGATTGAAAAATGCTCAATCCTGGGATTGGCATCGCTAGTTTTGTCAGGCGTGTCCCATACCCACCCCCACACCGGTCGACCCGCACATTTACTTACATTAGCGGGTGGGCGGGAGTGGAAAGGGTTCGGAGGTGCACGGTGCCTCCGGGTGCGTGCACCTCCTCCTTAGCAGGCAGTAGCCGGAAAAGAGGCAGGCCGGAGAAGAGGCAGGCGGGCAGAGG
Organism: Crinia signifera; assembly: GCF_055691185.1. Classification (NCBI taxonomy): domain Eukaryota; kingdom Metazoa; phylum Chordata; class Amphibia; order Anura; family Myobatrachidae; genus Crinia; species Crinia signifera. The sequence continues at coordinate 231,202,196 of NC_139222.1, forward strand.
AGAAGGGGTGGGCGGGCAGAGGAGAGTGGAAGGGGCGGGCGGACTGAGGAGAGTGGAAGGGGCACACGGGTGCATGAGAAGGGGCTGCATCAGAGTGGGCGGTGTGGCCTGCGCTGCATGACATCTACTTTCACGCTACGCAGGTCACACACCGGAGTCGGGATTCTGGAACAGCCGGGCAGCGTCTGAGCGAGGGCTCAGATGCTGCCCGGCATTATAATGCACATGCGCAGTCTAATCCAGGGACTAAAATCCTGGACTTTTTGGGGCCAAATCCCAGGATCCATGCCAATCCCGAGATTGGCCACCCTAATTGACCTGGCGGTCTGCGGTCGAACAAAACAAAAATGGCCCAGGTCACGGCTGTCGGGCCAGATCGACAGTTGTGACCCGGTTTAAATACCCCCCTTAGTCTCATCTACTAGCCTTCAGTATTAGACTGATTCTTTGATGCACCACCTAGTAAACATCATGTGGCTTCAATCACTTTTTGTGAAACATGATCTCAACATGGAAGATAAAGGAAACACATAGTTATTCAAAAAGTAAAAATCTGCAAGGTGCAATGTTATGGGAGAAAACCTTGCATTTGTTATTTACTGTCAACTGCTACTCCTAAAATTCTCTGATCACTGTAAAATACTATATACCTCCATTCATTCATCTCCACTCAGTATTCTAACCACAAACTCCTCTTTATTGCATTGAAATCTTTTTTTTCAGGCTTCCCCACTCTCAACGCAGTAACTGATAAGATCTTGCTATGATCTACTTCAAGGATGATTAAATATCCAGTATTAATATATCGTCTTCAGTGTGCTAAAACCTGCCCTCGCAATTCATTGTTTAACACTCTCTCACCTCTTCTTCCTTTAAATCAAGAAATAAGATTACATCTTTAACTTCTTTTCCTCCCATTCTTCAACCTGACCACTCGACCTTAGCTCTTACAAATCAGTTGATTGTTATCTCCTGCGCCCCTCCTAGCTTTAAATAAAATCTATTATCTCTCCACTGGTATTGCTTTATCATTTTCAGGTATATATTTATTACTTATATCCAGAGGCGGAACTAGAACTTTGTGGGCCCCATAGCAAAATTTATAATGGGGCCCCCCCGGCAATGCCCATTACACATTATGCGCAACACTGTAATGCCCCTTACAGAATATGCTACACACCATACTACCCTTACACAATATGCAACACAATGCAAGGCCCCATACACATTATGCGACACACCGCAATGCCCCTTACACATTAAGTGACACACTGCAAGGCCCTATACACATGCAGCACACCGTAATGCCCATTACAAACTATGCCAATAATCACAGCCTGATAAACACATAAAAAAAAAAAACACATAAACGCAGATCAACACATTAAAAATAAAAAAGTAGATTTTAAATTGGTGCTGCTGCAACATGTTTATGTGCAGTAGCCCACCTCACCAGCAGCAGTAGCCAGCAGTACTTCTCCCATACTTTCTCTCCCGGCCACACACTGAGCTTGCAGCGTGGGCCAGTCTGCCAAGCAGAATGCGGGGCAGGCACCAGCAGGCTCAGTGCGCACCATCACTCCTTCTACTCTCCATGTTCAGGCTTCTCCAACATGGTGACGGCACCACCCCCCTTCCAGCTCCGTCCGCAAGCAGTGCACAGCACCAACCCCGGTCGCCTCCTTCCACATGCTGCCACCTCTCATCTGACGCCTACTGCACGGCGCTGCAAGGCGCTACACCCCGCCCGGCTCCTTCCCCGCGGCAATACCCCCTGCTCCTTACTCGTTGCTGGGGTGGAGGCTCGCTGAAGCAGGCAGGCGCGGCGGCTTTATAATAAAATATTTAAACTACCGAGGGTGCAGGGGACTGCTTGCTGTCAACGGGCCCCCCCAGCTGCCGGGCCCCATAGCAGCTGCACCCCCTGCACCCTCGGTAGTTCCGCCACTGCTTATATCCCTAACAAAATAATATATTTGACCCACATTTTCTCTGTATATTGTCCCATCGATCTCCAAGCTTCTTCAGAGCTGTGTTTATATGTGTCTTCTATTCATATAATCTTTTGGACTCCCTTCAGTCAATTTTTTGCTCACAAGTCTCCACAAATACTGCAATGGTCAATGTCATCTCTCCTAAATCTAAAGTACACTACTCACTTCCAAATCTCCTGAACTTTGTGCTGTATATGACAGTGCAGACCATTCAATCAGTCTGTACTTTCCTTGGGACTTTGGACCTGATTCTGTTTGACTCAGTAAGCTGCCCAGATCACAGCTTACCAAGCGCCAGAGAGCCTGCCCTGCCAAAAAGCCCCCCCCCCCACCGCCATTTCCCCTCACAACCATGTAGGGAGATGTTTACCGGAGACACATCCCCTCACATGTTGCTGCCGCTGCATTACTCCTGCCTTCACAAATAAAAGTCAGTTTGAAGACAGGGCAGGTGGCTGATGTCACCCGCGCACCCATGGGAACCCCCAGCGCTTTCATGTGGATGCCCATAAAATGCTGGAAGTTACCATGGCCCAGTGCCACCACCGCCCCTGTCCCTACCTTCCTGCTGCGAATGTCCCGGTGAATGAGTAACTCACTGTGGTCCTTCGCAGTTGGGTTTTGCATATGCACAGAAATGCGCATGCACAAACTTCGACCTTCGGGGCAGGGACTGAATTCGGATCCCTAACTGTGATCCAGAATCAGCTCCTTTGTTATTTCCTGGTTCCCAGCTTATTTATAGGACAGGTCATTCACTGTACAGAACTTCTCTAGTGGTGATCCGCCACTTCTTTTCTTTCTCTATCAGTGGGAGGCTCTTATTGACACCACACACTTTTTCTCCCAGTACTCTCTGGTCTACATTTCTTCTTAGAATAACCTTCAATGAGTGTTAAAATGGTATCCTCAAAGACATACTCGGGGGTTGAGGTCCTGTCAGATCTGTAGGTGCACAAATTTGCACAGATTAAATAGCAGTGAATGAGTCCATAATCAATTGAATTGTACTGTGCCGAATCTACAATGGAACGTGATCCTGGACTGCAGAAGTTTTTGCAAAGTGATATAACAGAAGCACACAATAAGCACAATGTGTACAATACTTTACTTGAAATAGAGGATTTCGTACCTATAGGTATAACATAAACAGCCTAGCAGCAATAATGGTAGCCAAGGGTGCTAGGAGTAGAGACTGTAGGCCGATCATGGGCCGTATAACCTCCAACATGCCACCGGATATCAGCTCCATATCAGTCCTGAAATGTGATGAAATGGTCGTGGCTTACAGTGGTAGCGTGTTAGATGCCCTCATTCCTGCAGACTGTGAAGTATTTCTAGAAAAGTATTATTTAAAATTGTGCGCATTGTGCACTTCTCTTTTCTCTCTCTCTCTCCATATATATATATATATATATATATATATATATATATTCACAGAAAAATAGTGCGCAAGTCCTTAAATCCTCCTTTTCAAATAGAGGGTAATTAAGTTCCACTTGTCTGAATCTCCTTAGCACTGCACTTAGGTCTCAACTGGACCGGCAGCTTCTTCAATTATCCCTTGCGGGCACCTGGATCCACAGGCGAAATCTCTAGAACAACAAAGCAAAGAAGCGCTCCATAGTGCAGAATCACTTGATAAAAACTTTTTTATTGTATCCACACTGGATAAAAGGTGAATGGGTAGAACGTACCCCAAATAGCGGTTCACAAAACCACAGATGTTAACAGCATGGATGTTTAAACTGTATCACACAGTACTTGCCAGAGCGGTTACACTCACTGCACACGATCAACGCCAGGCCACGCCCCTACGCGTTTCGTCACCAGGACTTTGTCAGAGGGCTCATATATATATATATATATATATATAACATGCGGGGGGCGGCGGCACTCAGAAATAAGGAGACGAACAGCGGGTATAGTACCAACGTTTCAAAACCCTTAGGTTTTTTTATCAAGGTGCAGCGAGAACCTTGATAAAAAAACCTAAGGGTTTTGAAACATTGGTACTATACCCGCTGTTCGTCTCCTTATTTCTGAGTGCCGCCGCCCCCCCCCACATGTGATATATATATATATATATATATATATATATATATATATATAAGAGTTTTGAAACCAGGCGCTTCATAGTGCAGTAAGCGTTTTTAAAAATATATTTATTCAGGTGAATGAACAATAAAACAGGGATAGGGTAACGTACCAGAGTGAGCGGTATCGACAACAGCGGTACAAACAGCATAAATGTGGTGCAGGGCACCAGAGATACAGAGCCGGTGAACACTGGTGGAAAACAGTGCTGCCGGATCATATACTAGGAGGATCTGAGTGCTATCTTGATGCATTGGACATTATCCAGTGGACTGTGATTACACAGATTTGGTACGGTATTCTCTCCCCCCCAAAAGGGACATTATTTATTTTATTTTGCGCATCGTTATTTTGTTTTATATATATATCGTCTTTGCCTGAAGACGATGTGGTGAATAAAGCATCGAAACGTTCAGGGCCGGTGCTAGGGTGTCTGGCGCCCTCCTGCAAACCATACATTTTGCGCCCTTTCACATTGCCATTGCAACAAGCTGCAGCCCGATTGTGGAGGATCTCAGGTGCATGTACATGTATGCATGCACCATCTCAGTGCTGTGTCCGCAAAATGTTACAGGCACTAAAGGTGCCCATACACGCTGCGAGAATCGCATACATTATGGGCTAGATCGCATCGCACGGCATGCATGCAATGTGTGTGCGATGTGATCCAAAAGCAATACAAAAAGTATTGCAGCACATACTTTTTGTACTGTGCGATGTGATGCCCGATTGCAGTGTATATGGCCACCTTTAGGCACATAACCCAGCCCATTATTTAAAAAGTGTCTAAATTTAATATAAAACAAATCTACAATTATTAAACAATTTGTTATAAACATGTATAATAAAAAACTCACTGTTCTTTTACTGTTTAACTCTTGTGCAGTCCCTCCTCTTCTATCTGCCTAGGCAGGACGCTGAGGATGCCATTACACCCCTCTCATGACTGAGGGGGAAACGAATGGGAGAGAAGGAGGAGATGGAAGAAGAGGGGAGGAGATAGAGGGGGCGGAGTGTTGAGGACTGGCACTGGCACAGCACACTGAGAAGAGGGAAAGAATGGGAGCCGGCGCTGCTGCCTGCTCGGCATTTGATTGACAGCTGACAGGCGCAGGGAGCAATGGGTAGGGGGCGGATCCGGACATGCCATCCAGGCATTCACAGACAGCGCTACATGCCTCAGTGCAAAAGTTCATGAGGAAGAAGGGGCAGGTCGCAGGAGGAGGACAGTGTGTGCATGGTGCAGGGAGCTGCTCAGCCTCTCCATACTGCCACCCGCTGTCAGACAGGCGCTGCGGGTGGAGTGCAGGAGGCAGTGACAGTGAGTGCTGAGGCAGCTTTAGCAGAGCAGGGAGGGAGACAGCGCCTTTTCAGCATGGCGCCTCCCTGCTTTGCAGGAACTGCTGAGTGGGTAGCGCCGGCCCTGGAAACGTTGCAGAAAGCAGAGCCTCTTTCCATTTATTATCGCTGGTGTGCCGCCTATACGTCCTTATTTATATATATATATATATATATATATATATATATATATATATATATATATATATATATATATATATATATAGGGCGTAGAGAGGAAACGCACACTCAAAGTAGGGATACCAATCTGGGTGCAGGGACAATCATCCAATATTGTATATCAGTCCCCAGACAGATAAATCCAATCCTGGGACAGACAGGTCCAGCACACCATTGCATGTAACATGCAATAAAAACAGTTTAATGAAGCAAGGAATAAGAATTCATTATACTCAGCATATCTGTGGCAGTAGCATTAGGCAGCTATACACTTCAACTCCACAGGCTTAGCCCTGACGGGCCGTTTCGGTTTTAAATCACCTTCCTCAAAGGGCATCAACGATACAATGAATCAACAGAGTATATATCAAGAAAACACACCTGAAATAATTAACTGTAATTTATCCAATAGCGGCAGGTCGTTCACTCACCTTTCCCGCACTGCAGGCGCGTGTATACGGCGTCCCGGAAGTCTCCACGGGACCAGGAACCAACATGCCTGATCTATGTGCCCGGGGAAGCAAGGAAGGTTCCTAGGCAACGGAAGTGTACAGACGGTTGCCTAGGCGACGCGGCTTGTAGCATATAACGAATGCCTTCCCCAGTTGAAGTAGGACACACCAGAGAGAGACGATAATTCCAGCCCAAGTACAAAGGAGAGTTCACTACACCTTCTCTTGGGATATTGTTGGATATCATACCACTGGGGAAGACAAGTAGTCTTCAATTATTTTTAATGGTCCCATGCACTTAGGTGACCAAAACACCTTAAAAAAACTTTTATCTACGTGTTAATAAATAACACACACTAAGAACGACGTATATTGTATTCCCCTGATGAAGTCTTGCTAGACGAAACGCGTTGGGAGTTTTTACCTGTTTCCTGTGAACTTCTGAGAAACAATAAAACAATACCTTGAGAATAACAACAGTTTCACTTAATGTCATTTCGGATAAACACCATTTATGGACTTGAAATTAACATTATTTAGGCGCCATACCACAAGTGTGTGTTTATATATATATATATGTGTATATATATATATATATATATATATATATATATATATTATAAGGGCACGGTTGTGCCCTTATATTAAAGCTGAATACAACGAACGGATTTTTCCCATAGGGAACTTTTCGGATGGGGGCATGGTGTTTGAGGAACTATACCTCAAAAGTGACTAAACGTACTGAGCTGAATTTCAGGGCGAAATATAAAAAAATGAGCAATTGGGAGCGATCTAAACTTCCAACTGTCAGTTTTTTTCTGACACTTCAGAAATGACCACTTGTCACCCATGTTAGTCTATGAAGTTTTTTTTTGGGAAGGCATAACTCAGGGTAGAGGAAGAATTGGGACTTGGGGTTTGTTTTATTGGGTAGATATTGTCCCAGTGTAGTGCCTTTTGGGGATTAGGTTTTTCAGATAGGTACAGTTTTTTATAATTTAGTGAAATATGCTCCATTAAACAGATAGGGTTTATCAACTTGTTGCGCATGCGCAGAAGCCGCCAGCAGGGGGAGCACGCAGAGAGGCTACACTGACTGGAGTGTAACCAAGATGGCTGACGGAGCAGCACTGTGATGTGCTGCAAACTCCCCTCCATACTTTCGTTGAGGTACTAGGTGGGGGGACAGTGAGTGTGCGCCCCCCCACCCGCGGGTGCCCCCCCTGTGTGGGCTCTGCCCCCCTGTGTGTAGGCTGCCCTCCCCCATGTGTATACTGCCCCCCCTTTGTGTACACTGCCCTCCCCGTGTGTATGCTGCCCCCACGTGTGTACACTGCCCCCGTGCCCCCATGTGTAAGCTGCAAACCCCCCAGTTCCCCTGTGTGTACACTGCCCCCCCCCACCAGTGCCCCCGTGTGCACACTGCATCACCCCCATTGCCCCTGTGTGCATGCTGCGGCACCCCCAGTGCCCCCGTGTGCACGCTGCCCCCCCTCCAGTGCCCTTGTGTGTACGCTGCCCCCATGCCTACCGGCAGCAGCTCCTAAAGGTGAGCCTTTTATTATTATTATATTTATTTTTATTATTTTTCCTGCCCAGACTCTCCATGCTGCCGCCGGGAGTCCTCCCCATGCTGCCGCGGGGATTCCTGGTGTGGGACACACCAGGGACCAGCTTCCACAGCCTGCTGCCTAAGAGTCTGGTGAAGCCCCGGCCTTGAGTTGCCTCCGCCACCCGGAAAGCAGAAAGCAGCCACCCAGGCGATCAGAGACGCAGCTGCAACCAGGTAAATCTGTCCCCACACTGTCCCTGTGTGTACCCTGTCCCCCACCCCACTATCCCTGTGTATATCCTGTCCCCACCACTGGCCCTGTGTGTACCCTGTCCCCCCCCAATGCCTCCGTGTGTACACTGCCCCCCAGTGCAATGCCCCCGTTTGTATGCTGCCCCCCCCTGTGCCCCCCGTTTGTACACTGTCCCCCCAGTGCCCCGTGTGTATGCTGCCCCGCCAGTGCCCCCGTGTGTACGCTGCCCCCGCCAGTGCCCCCGTGTATATGCCCCCCCAGTGACCCCGTGTGTACGCTGCCCCCCAGTGCACCCATGTGTACGCTGCCCCCCGTGCCCCGTGTGTATGCTGCCCCCCCGTGAGTACGCTGTCCCTCTCCAGTGCCCCCCTGTGTACGCTGCCCCCCAATGCGTGTGTCCGATGCCCCCCCAGTACTCCCGTGTGTACGATGCCCCCAGTGCCCCCGTCTGTATGCTGTCCCCCCCAGTGCCCCACTGTGTGTACGCTGTCCCTCACCACTGTAACGGTATCCACTGCGCTATATAAGATGCTTTAACGGTATCTACTGCGCTATATAATAACCTGTAATGGAATCTGCTGCGCTATATAAGACACTGTAACGGAATCTGCTGCATATGTGTATGCTGCCCCCCCCAGTGCCCCCGTGTGTACGTTGCCCCCCCACTGCCCCCCACTGCCCCCGTGTATACGCTGCCCCCAGTGCCCCCATGTGTGCACAGCCCCCCCAGTGCCCCCCTGTGTGTTTGCTGCCCCCCCGTGTGTTCGCTGCCCCCCGTGTGTGCACTGCCCCCCCGTGTGTACGCTGCCCCCACATGTGTGCGTTGACCCCCACTCGGGCCTCCGCCTGGGCGGCGCCCCGTGTGCATGCTGCATCACCCCCAGTGCCCCATGTGCACGCTGCACAAATGTTAAACATTTTTTAAAAATCCAATGTTTAATCTTACAGTGAGAATTTACATTTATGAATTTAAAAGAATATATTGAGAAAATGCTATGAAATTCCATAGACAAAAAACCTTACGGTTTCACATGTCCCATTAAGGCTTCAAACGCATGATCTGGCATTTCAGAAACCTGTTGTAACTCTTCCACTCAAACGCCAAAAAGCAATGAAATTCCAATCATTAAGGCTGACACCTTAATGGAATTGTTTTTTGCGCAATACAGATATGGGGGGGGGGGATCTTAGAATGCACACCCAAGATACATGAGGTGCTATCATGCTGGGACTTGTAGTTCTGCAAAGAAAAATACATGGTGCAGATGCACACTCCATATTATTAATCAATAATAGAGGCTCTTGGTATATTAATTGGCCAAGAAATATTTGCCCACGGTGGCCTCATTTCTGGTGGGTCCCTAATACTAAGTTTGAATCTGGGGCGCAGAACCCCGAAAAGGTTGGCATAGGCCAGTCACCCCAGGGCAGCACACAAGTGAAAAACTAAGCTAAAGGTGTATTAATAAGAAAGTAGCAGAAGCTAGAGGTTAAAAAGTGAAGTGCTAGAAAGTATAATATATTAGTGGGAAATAAATAGTGCTTAATAAATGTTAGGGTGTGCCACCCCGAAAGCAACTCAGCCACACCAACCCAAGGGGAGCCGCGCCCCAAATCCATCCCCAAGACTAGCAATAAATGTCAATTTTAGGTCTTACCTATATTGTGCCTCCAGTTTGCAGTCTGGCTACCAGGGACCAAGCTGGTTAAATAATTATTTAATTAAAAAAATTTGAAAAAAGGATTGAAAAATAAAAACCACTATTTGGATTTTACTATACTTCTTTTTGGACTTATTATTAGACGAGTGCCTGACAATCCACAGATATATATAGCTTGCAGAAAAAAATGAGGACACTCACCGGACTTTCAATTTGGATGTACATGGAATAAATATATATATATATATATATATATATATATATATATATATATATATATCAAGAAGAAGCTCTAGGACACTGGCGCATTAGATTACCCTATGTACAGTGTGTTCGGTGTAACCTATAAGATTTTTAGAATCTAACTATAAAATCCTTAGGGTGGCTGGCCAATTCTTAGAGGGTGGTCTAATCCTTCCTGCCACTGAGCCAAGAGACTGCAGCACTACCTACCGGTCTCCAACCACGAAAAAGACTTTCGCCCCCTTTTTTTACATACCCCATATCCAGCTAAGTACTAAACATACTTTTTAACAAAGGGGATATACTTATTGTTCTTACATGTCTGTATTTTTTTAATACCGTGCTCGTCATTTTCCACCCACTTCCTTGTTTTTTCCATTCCCCTTCCCCATCCCCTCTACCCATCCCAACCAATTGTACAACTGCCATATTTATGTTCCTGTATATTGTATGAATTAAGTGTATACAAAAAATCTTTTACTAGTTATATATATATATATATATATATACTTTTTTATTTTGGTATAATAAATACATATTTACAGTATATTTTTGCATATACGTCCATACTTTTTTATAACAAACACTAGACCACTGTAAGGCGCCTTGATTCTCCCCATACTCTTCATATATATATATATATATATATATATATATATATATATATATATAGCGAAATAGCCGGCAGTCCTTTACTTGAATAAACGAATAATGCACCAGGTGCCTTCCTCAGCTCAACTCCACATCAGGGGTGGCATACATGCATTCTTTTGGGCAGCACTCAGACGTCTTTCAAAAGAACTTAAGACGACACAGGTTTCATCAAGATCTTTCGAGATTTATTCTCGTCATCAGGATATATACTTTTTGTGGACGGCGGCACTCGGAAAAAACAACAACAGGCTCCTTGGAGGCATCCTAGGAGCCTGTTGTTATTTTTTCCGAGTGCTGCCGTCCACAAAAAGTATATGTATGCCCAGCCATCGCTGCAAGCAATAAAGAGGGCACCGGCTTATTCATAATTTCAAGTGATGAACTGTGTTTGCATTTTCTGAGTGCCGCCCCAAGCTATTATCTATCTATCTATCTATCTATCTATCTATCTATCTATCTATATATATATATATATATATATATATACTAGTAAGCCTGCTAGAAGCAAATGCTTCAAAAGCTAGTAAATGTAGTTTCACTCACTATCAACAGATGGCAGTGTTTCAGAGCCGCACAGACACTAGACATATAAATATATGATATCAGTTAATTTAGTGAGTGCAGAGTCCCCTACAATTTCTGTTTAAACATTGTGGTCACAAACCATAGGGCACCCCAAAACTAGGAAAGGTGAGTGCCGATGTTTAGTGTATATATTGTTTATTAGATTAATTTTTATAATTAGTCTTATTGTGGTCACATTCTCTCATGCACCCTGTTTTAACCTATACTTCATAGCTTATGTTGACCATTTCCCTAGATCAGTGGTTCCCAAACATTTTTTTGAATCACGGCACCCTAGAGCATCAAAATATTTTCAAGGCACCCCTAGGCCAAATGCTTCTTATTGAGAATTTCAGAAAAAATATATTAAATTAAGTGCATTGTGTTTATATGTCACAGTTATCTGGTGAGGGAAAGGATTTGCTTCTGTTTGTCCATATATATTATGATTGGCAGCCACAAGCACTGGTTTTCCCTGGTACATTGACCATAAATAATATGAATTGATCCTGGTCCACCAACCCAAGGCACCCCTGCAAGTGTCCTGAGGCACCCCAGGGTGCCTAGGCACACAGTTTGGGAACCACTTCCCTAGATGATTAGTGACAGGCGTAACTGCTCACCATAAATAGCACAGTCTGCTGTGAGCTTTAGACCAGATAGCATGAAAAAACAGGGTATCAGAACTAAGTTCTGTGGCAGCGCTGGGTGAAATATGTTATGGTACAGCTAATTGAGAGATTGGATGATCTGTACAGATAATTTTATTAAATTGGACAATCTGTCCATATATAAAATGAATATGCAAGAATTGGCATGTACATACACTATAAAATTACAACAATGAAAATAAAAAATAAAAAATATATATAAAAAAAACACTTCTGCCTGCTGGTTTTCATGTATACATGATTGCAATCGGTATTAAGTATCTGGTATAGTTACCAATCCTGGTGACAGGAAAATGTTCCAGATTTCAATATTAAAAGATTTGATCGATAGGGCCCCAGTGGGCTGATGAGATGGCTCAAGTGATGCTGGACCGCACAGCCAGTGATGTTGGATCCTCTCTAGTTGGTGGCCTGGAGTGATGTGAAATGTTCCGTGGCCACTGGAGGTCTTTCCAAGCGGAGTTGTCACTGATGGATATTTTCGGTCATGGATGTACTTGCTAGGCTCCTGTACAATATTGGTGCAGCCTGATGGTGAGCCCGTGGGGCCAGAGGTACCTCCCAAGGGTGGGGAGAAGAAGATTGTTGGGGGATCCTCTCTCAGGATAGCCGTATCGGACAGTTGGAAATGAGTCCACGGTTCCTATGGAGGAATGGATTCCTGGTGGTTCCCAATAAGGACAGGACTGGGAATCAAGTCCTATAGTGGGTTTTGCCAGAAAAGCGGGGTCCAATGAGTGGTGGAGTCTCAAATAAGACTTAGGGATAAGTCCAATGGTGGACAATACCAGCACGGCAGAGTGCAGAAGTCCAATGATAGACAATACCAGCACGGCAAAGTGCAGTGTGTGGTGGGGTCTCCAACGCGTTTCGCTGCTTCCCACAATGCAGCTTTTGTTCCTTGACAAAGCTGCATTGTGGGAAGCAGCGAAACGCGTTGGAGACCCCACCACACACTGCACTTTGCCGTGCTGGTATTGTCTATCATTGGACTTCTGCACTCTGCCGTGCTGGTATTGTCCACCATTGGACTTATCCCTAAGTCTTATTTGAGACTCCACCACTCATTGGACCCCGCTTTTCTGGCAAAACCCACTATAGGACTTGATTCCCAGTCCTGTCCTTATTGGGAACCACCAGGAATCCATTCCTCCATAGGAACCGTGGACTCATTTCCAACTGTCCGATACGGCTATCCTGAGAGAGGATCCCCCAACAATCTTCTTCTCCCCACCCTTGGGAGGTACCTCTGGCCCCACGGGCTCACCATCAGGCTGCACCAATATTGTACAGGAGCCTAGCAAGTACATCCATGACCGAAAATATCCATCAGTGACAACTCCGCTTGGAAAGACCTCCAGTGGCCACGGAACATTTCACATCACTCCAGGCCACCAACTAGAGAGGATCCAACATCACTGGCTGTGCGGTCCAGCATCACTTGAGCCATCTCATCAGCCCACTGGGGCCCTATCGATCAAATCTTTTAATATTGAAATCTGGAACATTTTCCTGTCACCAGGATTGGTAACTATACCAGATACTTAATACCGATTGCAATCATGTATACATGAAAACCAGCAGGCAGAAGTGTTTTTTTTATATATATTTTTTATTTTTTATTTTCATTGTTGTAATTTTATAGTGTATGTACATGCCAATTCTTGCATATTCATTTTATATATGGACAGATTGTCCAATTTAATAAAATTATCTGTACAGATCATCCAATCTCTCAATTAGCTGTACCATAACATATTTCACCCAGCGCTGCCACAGAACTTAGTTCTGATACCCTGTTTTTTCTTGTCTTTGATCGGGCCTAACTAACCCGCTAGTGCAGCTGCCTTGCTCATTTCAGCGCCCCTTGGTGGACACTCCCACACAGTGCCCAACCACCCCCTTGTTCTAGACCAGATAGCATGCCTGGAATCAAACATTAATGTGATAGCTAAGTGTATTGTAGCCATTTTGAGCAATAGTGTTAGGACCTGCAGAAAAGTGGGGTCCCGTGAAGGGGGCTTCAGGCTTAAATGCATTGATCAATTCATGAACTAAATCTTCACTATTTATTAATATCAGTTAATTTAGTGAGTGCAGAGCCCCCTACAATTTCTATATATGTGTGTATACTCTTCTCTTTTACTATTTTAGCAAATAGCAAATGGTAGCCATAAATATAATTGTGACTGTAGAGGGTATAATTTGGAGGATATACACTAAAGTAAGAAAGCTATAATCTCAATTGAGGGAAATAATATATTTTCTACACAAAATGCATGTTGTCTATGAAAGGTTTGGTTTAAAGCCTTGAAAAATGAAAGGTGTCTTTATATGTAAGCTGATTTAATACTGTATTATGTAGACTGAGTTACTATATATATATATATATATATATATATATATATATATATATATATATATATATATATATATATATATATTGTAATCTTGCAGCAGGGCCCTCTTACCCCCAAGTCTGTCTGTTACCTAGTTTGTTTTATCACTGTCTACTATTGTAAAGCGCAACGGAATCTGCTGCGCTATATAAGAAACTGTAAATAAATAAATAAATATACATATATATATATATATATATATATATATATATATATATATATCTAGGTCAGTGTCAGTCTGCAGTTATTTCATTGCATTGAAAATCCGGTTTGATTGCCGCCCCATTGTGTCTATGTACACTGATCTAGGTATTACATTAACTAGGAGGGCACCCCAGTCATTGTACTTTGCCCAAATAGAGTGCCGGACCCCAGCAAATTATATATATATATATATATATATATATATATATATGGTTGTACATGTTTGTACTGTTACCTGACGATGGGGGTTTAAGACCCCCGAAACGTTGTTCATTAAATTACCCTGTTTTGCAAAGACCCTTGAGTGCCGCTTCGTTGGTAACCACCACCGGGCCCATCTGCACTGTACTTATCCGGATGAAGGCACCAGGGCATATGCATCAGCAACCAGGAGTGCCAGCTCGCAGCACCAGTATATATATATATATATATATATATATATATATATATATATATATATATATATATATATATATATATATATATATATATATATATATACAGGTACAACCCCGATTTTCCGGAAACCGATGGTCCGGAACCTCTTTTTAATCCGGACACATCGGGTGCCAGGGGGAAGGTAGGAGTTAATGTGTTTTGTCTGTAAAATATTTTGTGGGAGGGCTTAGGACGCCAGCAGAAGCAGCAGGAGGGCTTAGAAGGGAAGTGGGAGTGTATTGGAGTGCGGAACGCTGCGGGGAAGGGCGGCGCCGTGCTGATTAGGTGAGCCTGAGATGTGCTGCGGAGGCTTGTAATCATTATACAAGCTGCGGGGGGTTGGGGAGGGGGGAATCAAGCTGCGGCGGGTCACGCTGCGGGGTCTCCCTGCATACAGGTTACACCACCGAAAATCCGGCAAAATCGGTAATCCGGCTCAGTGCTGGAACCGATGATGCCGGAAAATCGGTGGTGTACCTGTATATGTATATATATATATATATATATATATATATATATATATATATATATATATATGTATGTGCTTTCCCTGAACTGACGACGGGGCCCCTGAGCTCCAAAACGTTTTCTATGCACATGGATGAAACATCCTCCACGTTTCACCAGCCTTTGAAGTCTCCGAGTGCCGCTTATTTTCTCGCTCTATATATATATATATATATATTGGGAAAAAGAAAAAAAACTTATGCGCCCAGACCATTCAAATACCAGTCCAGTGATTACACAAACCCTTAAAAAGGGGTTTAACCAGACACGAAAGTCCAATCTCAGGACTGCAGCCACTATCCTCTAGGTTAGGACCTCCGGTATCCACAGAGGGAAATTTTTGGAAAAGGAACAGAGGAAAGGCGCTTCATGGTGCAATATCGTACAAATACATTTATTAAAAAGGCAGGTGTCTCCTCGATACAACATAGTGAAGACTCGTACCACATAAAAGAAATCTGTGGACTGGATACCACACGGTTTAAAACATAACCAAGGCAAGACTGCTCACAAGTGTCTTCCAACAAAAGTAACCCTAGAATGTCTGTGTGTACATGTTGTAGGGAACATAGATTGTAAGCTCCACTGGGGCAGGGACTGATGTGAATGTACTATACTCTGTAAAGCGCTGCGAACACTAGTACTGCCGCTGCGCTGCATGCTGGGGATCAGAAGGAGGAGGACGGAGTCATGAGCCATCTCTCCGCAAAAGACCATGGGACCACGCATGCGCAGCAGCCCTCCCATGGCCATTTTGGATTTGTAAAAAACTGCTGCGGACGCTGCTGACACCGCAAGCATGCAGTCTGCAGACCTGCCAAGGGGGAGAGCAGCCGTTTGTGGTGTGATATGGATGGCCCACCAGGAAGTGGCCCGGTTTCCCGTCAAGGCCAATCTGTCTCTGGCTTATGAGTGAGGATAGAGGGAGAAAGATCAGGAAAGGAGCTGTAGATTTCAGTGTTATCAGCATAGATGTGATATTGGAAGCTGAGTGAGCAAATGAGCTCACCCAGAGAGGGCATGTAAAGATAGAGAAGAAGAGGACCAAGAATAGAAAGTTGGGGGACACCTACTATCAATGGAAGAGCAGGAGAGGTGAAGTCATTAGAGGTACAGCTGGGCATTGTCAAAGCTGACAGTGCAAATATAAGCATTAACAGTGATAGTAAAAGTTGTTTGCAGATGTAAAAATGGTGATATTACAGCTGAATAGCCAGATAAAGCAGCCAGGAGTAGTGTGTTGTGAGAATAAATTGAACTCACTCAAAGCAGCCTTTGGTTTTCTGAGTTGTTGTTGTTTTCTGTCATTCCGTGTCACGCCAGTATAACGCTGCAGTTATGTTTTAATTATGCCACACTTTAAAAATGATGCACTTCAAATATATTATGCACACAGCTAAACCATATACACAGCCTATACGGCCCACAGCCTATGTAGTGATCTTTAAATGCATCTGCACTCATTAATTGGACTCTTCCCACCCAATCCCCAACCCCCCTATTACAATGAATAGTAATAAAAGGGGCTTACATAAACACCCATGCATTCCAAGACACCATGTATCATTAAGAGTTATATTCCTCCCTTCACATAGGAAACAGAGATTTGCTATTTAACTTACAAAATAAAGTTTTTCAATAACACATTTCTGATATCTAAAGCAGTGTGCAGAATGATCAATTACCGAAGCATTTAAACACATCCAGCAACTGAGGTGGAATACTCTGCATTTCTATGATATACTGAGCTCTTGTAAATTATCACTGTATTTTGGCAAAATTAAATTATACATTGATTAAATTATTATCTTAATGATGTTTTTTTTTTTTAATTTTCACTAAACTTCTTATTATGTTTGCCATAATAGTCAGAATTTACCATGGGCCGGATTATGAGTTGAATGCACATGTTAGTGAAGCATTCAAGTATGCAAGTATGTAAGATTTTGACTGTATGTACGCCTGAAGAAGAGTAACGGGGCTATTTTGGGGCATTGTCACATAGGCTAATTACAGTTAGGGTGTTTCAGCGGGATGCACCTGATCCAGGCATGGGCTTGCTGGATGGGCCCCGTGGGGGCCCTGGTCCGACCCCCACCAGCATACCTTCCCCCCTCCTTCCCTCCCGGACAGCAGTAGCAGCACACACCTACAGCATGTGCTGTGCTGACAGCAGGCTCAGCATGAGCGTCTCACTGACAGCGTGAGGGCTAATGCTGGGCCTGCTGTCAGCACAGCACATGCCACAGGTGCGTGCTGCTGAGGTAGGATGTGGGCAATAACACGCCCCCTTGGTGTTTTTTCACACTCCTTTAACATTTTGGGGACCACGTCTCCCACAATTAGGCCACACCCCCAAGATTTTACCTGGCCCGGCATACCTCTCGGCAGCCCTGTGGGCAGGTCTCATACTAGTATTATGTCACAACAGCAAAATAAATGATAACAGGTAAAGCTCGAAACGGTAAAGAAGGGGGATGTGAAACCACGCTTTACCTAATAACATGCAACAGGTGGAAAATTAAAAAGCACATTTAATAAAATTATACACTTTAAAATGAATTTCATATAGACATAACAATACTGGTAGTGGTATTCATAAAATGGAGCAAGGGTAGTCACCCAATTTTTCCAATGGAAATTTCCAATTCAGCTTTCCTACTGTGACCGGACCAGCTTCTAGAGCAAACCCCAGTAGCCGTGCACAACCAGGACACTGTACCAACAGCAAACCGGGTTGAGCCCTATACCATCTGGTGCTCCCTGGACTGGAGGATACCATCACTCCTAAACAGTCTTACTACCACCAGCAAAATTCACTTGGGACTTTAATAGGAAGCATTTCTAGGAACGGACACTGGGACACTATTCCATTGGAAAAATTGGGGGACTATCCTTGCTCCATTTTATGAATACCACTACCAGTATTGTTATGTCTATATGAAATTCATTTTAAAGTGTATCATTTTATTAAATGTGCTTTTTAATTTTCCACCTGTTGCATGTTATTAGGTAGAGCACGGTTTCACATCCCCCTTCTTTACTGTATATTCTGTTTGTTTGGGCCTGACTCCCAAACTCTCGAAACCGCAGCCTAAGCAAAGCTACCCATTTTTAGGCGCCCTCTCGGGACACTTTGTGCCCCACAACCCCCTTTTTCACAGCTCGAAACGGATTGTAATTCAGAATGACACAAGTTTATAGTGTTTTCAGAGCTGTATGATGACTGTGGTGTAACAGCAAAGCAGCTTTTGTTTTAGTAAATTTACCCCTGTGTGTAAAAAGCTTCTCTAAGATACTCTGGGCCTATGTATCACATGTGCCCCATGTAATACACATGAGCATGCTTCTGACACGCAATGCACATACAAAATATGAAGCCACCTCTCCATATCCATCCTACAGTGGCGTAAGTTCATCCCAGTTGCCCGGAGGCAAGATGTGTATTGCCCCCCTCCCCTCCCCCTCCCACTCATACAACCTTATGGGGAAAATATACTGTGCTATGAAATATATATATAGAGAGAGGGGGGAGAGAGAGAGAGAAGACATATATTTCAGAACTCAACAGTGACATCAATGGCTTCAATTAACGTGTTTTAAATTGCAGGGGAAGATCGGTGCCTCCTTGGGAGCAGGAGCCCGGCGGCAGAAGACTCCATTGTCTCACAAAGTTCTGCCTCTGAGCCCTGCAGTATGTTACTTTGCTTTCCCCCTGTCCCATCATTAAATTGTGTAAGTATGTTTACAAGGAATAACATTACTCTGGTATGCTTCTTATTCAAGGTAAAGTCTTCTTTTTTTCCTAAATAGCTTTACCTTAAATGGAATGGTTTATTTTGTATTTTGACTACATCCTAATACTGTCATAATTACTTAGAATTACATATAATTTCTTTTTTCTCTTAGATCACGGGAGCCAACATTTTCTCAATCATATATGCTGCACAACCCTAAGTGTTGCCTAAGGGATACTCTCTCCACTCTCTTTATCAGCACTAACATTTCATTGTGAACTGAGTATTATCTCTGTAAGATAATGCTAGAGTACAATGTCTCCAAATAATAACTTCCTCAGTCCGTGACAGGCTTTCCAGTGTTTTGTTTTTTTCATGTTTACCTTTCTGTATTTAGTATCCTATCTTTTATTCTGCATCTCTTTTTGAAGATTGAAGTGTTATACACAAAGGGAAAAGTCTTTTACTTGCAAATAAGCCATGCATTCCTACTAGATAGGTTCCATGATGGAAAAGAGAGTGAACATGAAAGACAATGACTTCATAGCCTAGTATAGAAATGAGAGCAGTACTTTTGTATCTAAATTCCCTGGTGGTAAACATATTTCAAAACTATTTTGGCACCAAGGGAATATAAATAGGTACACTGCACCTCGGACTCAGGTAATTGCCAGGTTGGTGACGTGCAGTTTGATCCAGGTTATTAGAAGGGTTAAATCCGGGTCATTCTCTGTATAATGGGTTTAATGTGAAAGGTCCCCCATATACTGCGTCTACTTCTCCCATCGGAGAAGTGGCATGCAATGCTTCCTTGAGCCGTCTAGGATATTCCCAGGTGGTAGGACGCAATCCCAGCTAAGACTGTCTGGCTCAGAAGCAATCCAAGCGATTTGTAGGGTCCGGTGCGATGCATGCAGGAACAAACATCGCATCGGACATGCTGTCAGTTACCTGCAATTATTTTTTGTTCTTGTGATTGATTGCTGCAATCACAGGAAAATAACCCAAATTGCAGGCAAATCACCCAGTGTATGGGGGCCTTCAGGATCAAAATCCTGGGTCTGACCTGGGTTAGCGGGTAAGGAGTATATAAAAATGTAACATGATCAATGATGGCTCATTGTGCGTAACAATAATAGAAGTAAGGAAACAGCTGTACATTGCTGAAGAAGGTAAGCAGATTGCCATTGAAGTAGCCTGGTAGAAACAGTGCTTCTCTTGATTGGTGAATGATGGTTGGCTAGCTATGGAAAACAGCCAGAAAAATAAGGGAGGACCTATTACTAACAAGGAGCTAAACCTTACAAAGACTTATTGAGCTGTAGAACCTTATTCCTTGTTGAATTAACAAGGTTAGGAGTAACTTCAGCAGTGGGGGTTAAACAAGATATACAAGCACAGCAAAATGTCTGTGACAGAGGCTAAAGTTCAATTTCAAGGAAAAGCAATAGAGCCCCCTTCCTACAGCAACTAAAGAGGAGATAAGGAAGGTGCAAATTACCTGGAAGGAGATACACCCAACAGCAGCACAGAGGAGCTGGCAGTCACAATGACCATGAAAACAGCCTTGTAGCTTTTAAAATCTACCAGAACATAATGCACTTTTGCTGTAGCAGGTACAGTATACTCAGTGGAATAACTACTGTAAGGCAGCCCCAGCTGCCACTTGGGGGAGCAAGCAACAGCAGGGTCTGTGTGGGCGCCGACACCCACTCGACTCACTGACATGCTACTGCCTGCCCACTGACTGAGCACCGGAGGTGAGTCAGCCGCACCGTTGGTGCGACCATAGCAGTGATGACAAATCCCCCCACTGACTCAATTGACCATACACAGAGCCGGCTATTGGCTACTGTGTACAGGATGGGTGGGCAGATGGGTGTGCTAGAGCAGCCAGGGATGCGTTGGAGCCAACGGAAGCAGCAGTGTCTGCTGGCCTCTCCTCCTCTCTCCTGCTTCAGCTTCTCCATTATGCGTGTGACCACAAACTTTTTGGCAGGGGGGCAAAATTTATAGTTACGCCACTGGGTATACCTCAATGCTGGAATATGATTACTAGCTCAATTCATACCTAATGATGTTGTTCTAGATTTTTTTATGGAAGCATCTACAATATAAATACAGTATATAGTTTGTACAACACATACAGTGTTATGTCCTATCATTTTCTTTGAGGAATGTATTGGCCAACTCCTAGTGCCCATAGAAACACCAACTGCAAGTGTTCAGAATATTCACATTGATGTAATTAAAAGTCATAGCCATGTTTAGCAAAAATATGGGGCAACTATGTACAGCAGGTATGGTAGGAGCTAGTGCAGTTCCGAAAGTTTGAGCTAGTTATTTGGTCAGCCAAAGGTCAGTTGGGAGGACCGAACTATAGTATATTGGTCAATGTGTCAGACCTAGAGAAGACAGAAGAACCTGCCCATCACCCATAGACAAGTGTGAACATTTCTAGAAACTGCAGTCTAGTAATATGGGTTAAACTAACTTTAGCAAAATAACCAAGCCCCTGACAGAAATGCTACCAAGTGGTACACACACACACACACACACACACACACGTGTGAAGAGCATCATCTATATAAGTTAATTGTAGAGTTTATCATCATTGCTTTGACTACCAGTATTCTTTGTGTGAGGACAGTTTTTATAAAATTACCGGGCCTGAAGAATGGTTCTAATGAACCAGACGGGACCTCATGGGAATATTGAGATGCAAAGTTCTGCTCAGGAACTCGGTGAGCTTTGATTGTAGGTGAATCTGGCCTGTGTCACTGGATCCGCTCTATACTTCTTGGTGGCACCCTAGAGATATAGTCATCGAAGGTTTAGTTGTAAACTTTCTAGATTAAATTCCCCAGGTGAAACTAAAGGCTGCAAAGAGGGTCACACTGTCTGTACATGTACAGTAACTACAATTGCAGGTAAGGACACTGACCAGGCGGACGATATTCATGCACAAATGCAGTGATCGGTAGTGGTTCGTAAGGTCGACAGTCAACAGGTTGACCACTATTGATGGACAAGTAAAAGGATGACACATGAAAAAGATTGACATGCATTAGGTCAACATGATAGAAAGGTTGACACAAGCAAAAAGTCAACATGGACATGTCGACTTGAAAAAAGTTGACATGGGCTTTTTTGGGGTGTTTATGTCAACATAGGTCCATGTGGACACCATATTAGAGTACGGCTGCACTTGCCATGCTTTGGGCATAGAGTCACGTTGCGCTCGGCATACTCTTATATTCTCCCTCTATGCCCACTGGGATGATTAAGCATGAACAAGTCGGTGTAAAAAAAAAATGGTACTCTTTACCTAGAACGGCGCCCATCGCGGGCATCGCATGTACATCGCATGCCATTATAATGGCATGCGATGCGACCGATGCGATGCCCGCGTTTTTACATAGAAATGCCTGTTAAAATGTAAATCGCGTCGGTCGCATCGCATGCGACCAAAAAATCGCATGCGATGCGACCGACGCGATTACCGCGATTTTACATAGGTAACAATGTTATATGGCCCAATTGACCCGATTTTACATAGGGAACAATGTTAAATGGCCCACAGACCCCAAATAGCCACCCTGAAGTGTGAAATGGCCCCCCCAATTGTTAACGCCACCCCACAATCAATGTCAACCCGAAGCGTGGCGAGCGCAGCGAGCCCGCGAGGGGAGGCGGTACGCGTCCTCCGACCTTTTCATACCCCCACTATCCACGTCGGCGTGGAGTTGAGAATAGAAAGTGTGGCGAGCGCAGCGAGCCACCGAGCCCGAAGCGTGGCGAGCGGACGCAGATACCTTCACAGGTATCCGCGTCCCTCGCGGGCTTCACAGGTATCTGCGTCCGCTCGCCACGCTTCGGGCTCGGTGGCTCGCTGCGCTCGCCACACTTTCTATTCTCAACTCCACGCCGACGTGGATAGTGGGGGTATGAAAAGGTCGGAGGACGCGTACCGCCTCCCCTCGCGGGCTCGCTGCGCTCGCCACGCTTCGGGTTGACGTTGATTGTGGGGTGGCGTTAACAATTGGGGGGGCCATTTCACACTTCAGGGTGGCTATTTGGGGTCTGTGGGCCATTTAACATTGTTCCCTATGTAAAATCGGGTCAATTGGGCCATTTAACATTGTTCCCTATGTAAAATCGCGGTAATCGCGTTGGTCGCATCGCATGCGATTTTTTGGTCGCATGCGATGTGACCGACGCGATTTTTTAACTTGCGATGCCTAAGATCAAAATCGTGGGCGCCGTTCTAGGTAAAGAGTACCAAAAAAATCATGAAAAACTCATGTCAACCTTTATCCATGTCGACCCTTTTAAGGTCTGAAAGTCTTTATAACTTATCTAATATCATCACCATCTAGTGCTGTGTGTGTATGGGAAAATAAACATAATTACTACTATGATCCCTGTTTTTTGTTTTTTTTCTGTGACCAAAAGTTTTATGATCACACTGACTTTCCTGTGTTGAGCGTATTATTTCCCATGGTGTCATCACTGTCCTACCAACCCAACAGCTAACCAGCAAAGAAATATTGAATCTCTTACACATTGCCCTAGAAGTAAATGCAGCCCTAGGCACTGAGGATGGCTCGTATGGCAGCAGAAATTCCATTCTTTATATAAGACCACTACATTGGTTTACAGTTGTCGGCGTCAGTGAGTGGCTAGCATGGTGATGTTATGCTTGCAGGAGAAGCCATATGCTATGGCTACTGCAACAATATAAGGCATTGCAAAGAGAGTTGAATAATGAGTTTAGTTACATCATGTGACGCACCAATCCGCACAACACACAATGCTGCGCCCTCCAATATGCGCTTCCTAGTTCTGTCCCTGTAGTGGTGATGGCCTATCCATTTAGATGGAGCAGGACTGAAGGAGAGATACAGGCAATGTGGACTGAAGCCTGGATAGTGGTGCAGGCGGAACAAGGGAGGTGAGCTGGTAAAAGTGCAAGTGTGGGAATGCTGTCATTCTCTCCATCGCATTTAGGAACAGGCAGATATTATTTATAACACACACAGATAATTAAATAGTCACTATGCAATGTAAATATAATCTAAAAGCACAGGAGCTATTATGGCCCACAGTAGTGCAGGGGATATCTGTCATTGCATACAGTAGTGAATGTTACCTTTATATTTGTATATGTATGTGCTATCTGCAGCCGAAATATAAGCAATGGGGATGAAATGATTTAGCAACCAATCGGATTCTATTATTTTCTAGAAGGGGCTAAATAAATAAGTAGAATCTAATTGATTGCTATGGGCACCATCACATCTTCAATACGGGTATGGATTATTAGATAGACAGCAACTAGGTCGAAAAGCATTAGGTCGACACCACTAGGTCGACATGCATGAAGGTTGACATGAAGGAAGGTCAACATGACTGAGGGTCGACAGAGTCATTAGGTCAACACAAGCATTAGGTCATGGGGAAGGTCAACAGTCAAAAGATCGACGTGAGTTTTTCACTTTTTTCTTTTCCCGAATTTCAACACAGTCGACATGAACACTGAAACGTAGCACGGCAGGGCATGATATACCGCCTGTCGGCACATGTCGGCTCAAAAAAAGGTGAAAAACCCCATGCTGACCTTTTGACTGTTGACCTTCCTCATGTCAAACTAATGCTTGTGTCAACCTAATGACCCTGTCGACCTTCAGTCATGTCTACCTTCCTGCATGTCATGCTTCAGTCACGTCGACCTTCATGCATGTCGATTTAGTGGTGTCGACCTAATGCTTGTCGACCTAGTGACCGAATCCCTTCAATAGAACATGCATCTTAGTAAATGTACCCATAAGAGACGTGTGCTTGCTTGGGATATGTAGTGATATGTTGGCATCCTTCAATAAAACTTTATTTAGAGCACAACATTCGTAGAGTATGTAGACAGGTCTTCCCTATTACACAGTCCTGGTACAGCTGTATCCATTATCCGCAGATACCGATAACCCTACGTAGAATTAGTCTGCCCATAGCATGTAGTACCCAAATACTACACAGAACAACTGCATGGATAACCAGGGCTATACTATCCTTCAGCATATAGCACATTTATAGATATGTGGATTCCAGGTTTGCATATGTTTTGCAATATACTGTATATGAGAATTTCTATAGCATATTATCCATATACATCCTACCATTTTACATGCTGAATTTACAGTATTTTAAGGCATAATTGTTTAGGGAACTTTGTATTCCCTTATTGATTAAAAGAAAGTGCATTCCTTTGGAACCGTATCCTTCAGAGCATTCCAGTTTCTTCAGTTACATAAAGCTATAACATAATGTTCTAACATCCGCTGCCCTGTATCGTCGGCCACCGCATTCTTATTAACGGCATATGCTCTAACAGATGCGGTTATTAACGCAAGGGACAGCTCTTGCGATAAGAGCTGTCCCTTGCGATGCGGCGCCGGCACTGGACTTCCGGGTCTGTGACCCTGGAGTCCATCTGCACATGCGCAGAGTGACCCTCACACAGCGCTGCAGTAAGAAGCCCATAGGCATCTGCAGGGAATCGCCAGCTTTTGCTGGCGATTCCCTCCGCAGCGCTGACACTGCGGAGGGGGGTTAGAGAATCCAGAAATGTTTTTACCGTGGTTTAGAGCATCCTGCCCTGTGTCTGCTGGACATTCTTGTCTGGGAATAGTATGGCAGAAGACTTGTATACCGGACTTAAGAAAGGAAAGTGGAAGCGATATTGTTCACTGAAATACTGGACAGCTGGTAGAAATGAGCATCTATTGGTTTGTTAAATTTTACCATTAAACATTAAGGGAAGTAATACAAAAATGGGGTGCAGTTCAATTATTTGAAAATTAAATAGACTGGAATAAAGATGTTATTGTAATATATATATATATATATATATATATATATATATATATATATATATATATATATATATATATATATATATATATATATATATATATATTCTTTATCAATGTTTATGTTCACTGAGATCACCTGTAGGGGGAAGTTACAGAAATTGGCCTAAAATCTCCATACACACTGAGCGATTTTCCCTCTGGCCAGCAATTTTCATAAGGAGTTGATGACTTTCCATAGGCGGACAGTAGGGAAAGCCATCCACCCCGCCACTCATCTGCTGGTAATACAAGTAGATGAGCGGTGGTGGGCGATGATGATTCCGGAGCGTGCATCACTGGCGCCTACACACTGGGCGGCTTTTGAGCTCAAACAACAAAACTGAGCTGCTTTCAGCTCAAAATCGCCCAGTGTGTATGGGCCTTTAGTGTTAAATTACACTGATGCCCCTTTCATACCCCTTTCACACAAAAAAGCAAATGATTGGGTCATACATTTCTACCCCCTAATATACCGTTCCATATGGGTCCTTTTCTTGTTTAAATGGGTTAACCAGGGTCAAAATTCCCGGGTCTTCGACCCTACCATGGTTGAATGACCCAGGAATTCTGACTACATTTGACCATATCACACAGCAACCGTGATGAGCAGAAAATTAGCAGTTAGAAATGTTGACCCGTTAATTTGCTTTTCTCTGTGAAAGTCTGATCCAGACTAGGACCATCAAATGACAAGTAAAAGCTGTTTGAGTGACAATTCTGTGTGACCGTGGTATAGGAAAAAGCATGTTAGGGGGTAAATTTACTAAGATGGGAGATTCTACTTATTTAATTAGCACCTTTCAGAAGATAATTGATAGAATCTAATTCGTTGCTATGGGCAACGTCCCAACTTCAATATAACTCCCATCTTATACCCTTTTCACATTGCAAAAACCTGCTTTCAACCCGATTTTCTAAACGTGTCTTAAAACTGGTCAAAAGCCAGTTAAACCCCTTTCATATTGCATGATGTAAAGGTATATTGCAGTTTAAATACCGTTTTGTACCTTTCAGATTCAACCCGTTTCACCCATAGAAAGCCATACAATGTCATTTTAAATGTTTTTTTCCTGCTTGTGGGCGGGGATCAAGTGTGGTTATCATTTATAGCAAATACCGTTTCTGAGCTGTTCACACTGCAGGTGAAACGGCTCCGAACCGTGTAGGATCCTCCTTTTAACACGTGTCAAAATGCCGGTTTTCTGTAACCGGTAAATTGACAATGTAGCTTTCACATTGCAGCTGGAAACGTTTTAAAGCACTAAAAAAACGGCAATATACCGTGTTACAGCTGCAATGTGAAAGGGGTATTAGTAAATGTGCCACGGATGCTGCTTTCAGACCGCATAACTGGCTTTGACCCTGTATTTGGAAACGTTTCCAAAAACGGGTCTGCCAGATAAAACCCCTTTCACACCGCAGCACTTAAACGGTATATTACCGTTTAAGTGCCGATTTTTTGACACTGGCAGACCCGTTTTTGGAAACTTTCCAAATACAGGGTCAAAGCCAGTGCAGCCTTCAGCCCTCCCCTCCGTGCAGCTCCCCCCCCCCCCCTCGCGTGTCGACCGAGAGCATGTCGACGCCCCCCCGCGCGTGTCGACGCCCCCCGCGCGTGTCGACGCCCCCCCCACCCCACCCCGCGTGTCGGCGCCCCCCCCGTGTCGACTTACCCCGTGCCGGTACCTCCGTTGTGGACTGCAGCTCAGTATGCTCGGAAAGCACTTATGAAAAAAGTGTCTTCCAGAAAATGGCTGCCCCATAGGAAACCCTGTTTAAAAAAACTGTCTTCCGTATGGGGGGCAGCCATTTTCTGAAAGACACTTTTTTCATAAGTGCTTTCCGAGCATACTGAGCTGCAGTGCCGGGAACCACAACGGAGATACCGGCACGGGGTAAGTCGACAGGGGGGGGGGGGGGCGCCGACACGCGGGGGGGGGGTCGACACGCGGGGGGCGTCGACACGCGCGGGGGGCGTCGACACGCGCGCGGGGGGTGTCGACACGCGCGGGGGGGGGCTCCAGTGCTGTGAATACTTAATGAGCGCTCATTAAGTATTCACTGTGCTGAATTTAGGACCCAGCTCATTGGCTGGGTCCTAAATACCGTTTCTGAGCCGATTTTTGCGCTAAAATACCGGTTCAGAAACGGGTAGGACCCTGCATTTTAACCGGTTAGAAAAAACGGCATTTTCTAACCGGTTAAGTGGGACTGGACCTTTCAGACCGCACACATTACCGTTTTAAAACGGTAAAAAAACGGCAATTTACCGTTTTAAAAGTGCGGTCTGAAAGGGGCATAAGTATAAAACAGCTTGCTAGCAGGCTCTATAAGAAGGTTAATAACGGTGATAATTTATGACATCAACAAGAAATCAGGCATTTCTAGGGATGTGATAAGTCCCCACAGCCCAATGTACTGTATTAATACAGAAACCGACTAGGCAGAGTGTAGGCTGGGACCTGTAGTTCTACATCTACAGCAAAACCAGCGATTATTGTCCCAATACAATGTTTAGTTGAGTTTTTACAAGATGTGTAAAAATAGTAACAATTGAATCACTCAAAATGCAACAAAGTAGCCTAGAAATCAGAGTGTACATATGATACATTGTGGCAGTTACAACCATGTGCAGTATGATACACTGTGGCAGTTACATCCATATGTATCTCAGGGCCGTTTGTTCAGAGCTGTCATTTATCTCAAATACTTAGCTCAAACATGGGTTATAATAGACTAGTTTAATAAGCCTAGATTGGGTCATGCTGGGACTTTTAGTTCCATATTAGTTACAGGTCACAACACTATATGAGCCAAGTAAATCCCTGTAATTTACAGCTTTTGATCATCTTGTTGGCCCTGGGGTACTATGGAGTCAATGTGTTTAGGAAATCCCTTTCCCTAGTCCTGCAGGTATAGAGCACTCACTGAGGTTTTGCATGTCACCCTGCCACTCGTAGCAGATCAAATGATCTGTATCCTCGTATCTGTCCTGCAGAGGAAGTATCTTGTTAGCCTGTGTGTAAGAGCTGGTTTCCCCTTTCCCCATTGTGCTCCCTGGGACTGCAGCAGCCTGGGATGATCTGAGGGACTACAACAAGTGCACATGCCCTTCCTGACAGTGACAAAAGGATTGGGGAGGGGGGTATACAGCCTGTATAATAAGAATACTGAGTGGCACATCACCTTACATCCTGTCCTTTGAAAGTCACTCTGCTTTGAATTGGAGCCACTTTTGCTTTGGGCCTTTGGGCTCTTTAGCCTCTGTGTCTCAGATAAA
Source organism: Crinia signifera (assembly GCF_055691185.1). NCBI lineage: Eukaryota > Metazoa > Chordata > Amphibia > Anura > Myobatrachidae > Crinia > Crinia signifera. The sequence goes on from NC_139222.1 coordinate 231,231,328, forward strand.
ATATGGCTCCAGTTTTGTGGGACTACAAATCCCAGCAATGCCTTTTTATGGTGGAGAGACTCTGCTCTAGCATAACTTACATTACTCCTAACATCTGTAAGTATAGATCTCAACACGCCCTGCAAAGGATGGTGTAGTCCAGGCATGTCCAACGTTGGCCCTCCAGATGTTTTGAAACTGCACATCCCAGCATGCTTTGCAAAAGTTTTAGCATTCTCTAATAGCAAAACTGTGGCAAAGCATGCTGGGATGTGTAGTTTCACAACATCTGGAGGGCCAACGTTGGACATGCCTGGTGTAGTCCTTCTAGAACTGCTACACAAGTGTTAGGTGTTATGTAATGTTCCTATAATATCATAGCATTCACATCTGTCTCCTCTATAGACTGATAGAAACTCGTCCTTACAACCAATAGGGGTGATTGGATTTAATGCTTGGACTTGACGAGCTTTCTATACAATTGGAATAAATTGGTATTGTGTATGATCAATATTTTAGGTCATTTATATTATTTGTGCATTGTTATATAATGTACGGGTTATGGAAGTATTAGTACATTGACATTAACAAAAAAAAATAGATTTTAGCTTAGAGGGCACAATGTTATTACTGAGGACAGACTATTAGGTTGTCAGTAATTAAGGGGTCAATTTACTAAGCCTTGGAGAGTTATAAAGTGGAGAGAGATGAAGTACCAAGCAATCAGCTGTCAGGTTACAGGCTGTGTTTGAGAGGAGCTGGTAGATTAGTGTTATATATCTCTCCAATGCTTAGTAAATAGACCCAAATGTATTACTGTTCCATCAACAATGTTAAACAAGTTCTGAAAAATAACAAGCAGAGAAAAAATAATTTGTCATCATATTTTATTTAAAATAAAAATGCAGAGATTCTAAAACATACGTCATAGGTACCATAGAGAAGGCATGGAGGGAAGGGAAGGGGGGCAGGGGTATACAGACTTACAAGGGAAACAAATATAGAAGCTCCTTTCATAAATATGTACAACCAAGAGTTGCATTCTATTTACAACACAGTAATTTACTGCAAACACTGAATAAAGTGCAGTTCCGTAAAAAGAAACAATTCGTGTGACCCTGGATGGGAGATGGGCAGCCAGGGTGCTCCTCATTGCGCTGGGTACAGTCTAGACGGGTACATCCATAGGGTGCCCCAGCTGCAAGCATTGTCCGAGGTAAGTGCAGCGCAAAGTCCAAAGGGGGGTCTCTGATTAGTGCCTCTGGCAGGTGTGAAGTCTGAAGGTTTTAGGCACCGTGGTGAATTCTCCTCGCTGTAACTTGCAGGATAGTCCTGTTCCACAGTGACACCGCTGGAAGATCTCCAGCCCGTGGGTGCCCTTCCTCCTGTGCTTGGTGCACACTTGACCTTCCTCAAGGACAGGCTTGCAGATCTTTGACCAGAAGTGACGAGCACAGCACAGCCCTGCTCCACAGTCTGAGGACCGGAGACACACATCGCCATCACGACCTGGGTAGAGAGAGAGAGAGGAAATCCATATTTAAAATACATATATCTCACTGGAGTAATCATTCTACCCCATATACCCCCACAGCTGTCCTTATAACCAGGATAAACATAGGAGCTAGTTCTGGGGGTGAGCACCCCTATATTTATGCTGCCATTATACATGTCTATGCATTCAGCACTATAGGGGGTGGGATCTGTGCCCCCCTCAATCATGCCAATAATTTGACAGCTTGGAACTGAAGGTAACGATTTTAATGTATTGGTTGAGCTCAAACGGTAATGCAGAGACAGGCAGCGCCAACATTGGGGTACTAGAACTACTATGGGGTAAGTACCCCTTAAACCTACACATAGTGCCAGCTGTTCTGTGAGTTGGGCAGAATACACAAATGTCATTTTTGGAAGGTGCGACGATTTACCTTTATATGGCTGCACCCCAGAGGGCGATGTGGTGAATTTGGTGTTTGTATCCACTGTTGCCTGGTCTGTATTGAAGGTGGCCATTATGGAGTCCTCCATGTACCCATGCTGATATGGGAAGCGATCCTGCTCCACTGGCACACAGATTCCTGTAATGGAACAAGGCACATGTAAGCACAGGCAGGCAGGGAGGGAAGTGTGCCCATTAGTAGGCTGACAATGCAATCAGTAAGGAGATGATTACACAGGACACCTGGGCATGACAGGGCAATCACCTGCTAGACTACACTCACTGTGCAACACAATGCGTTTTATGTGCGCACATAATGGTGCACTAAGGAGCAGGGTCACCACGGGGGGTGCACATGGTCCCCAGGAGAAGCAAAGCTGACTCCAAATTGTGTGTTGGGCAGGATTGTCATGGTAAGTGACCCTTTACTGCTTATGCAACTCCCCCTATCCCAGCTTTCCAGTGACTTTTACTATTAGAGAGTTTGTACAAATCCTCAGATGCGGAACAATATGTCATTGTTAGGCTAAGCATCCACTTAGTTTTACAGCTGCGGACAATGCAGCATCAACACTGGCCTTAAGGAGCTTGTCTGCATTTCAAACGGGCCATCCTAAATGAGTGTGTGCCTCTTCCAGTCCTGGAACATCACCAGATTTATTTATTCATGTCTTAATTTGTTTTATTTATTTATTTATTATTATTTTTATTTTTGGGGGACAAACACCTCATTGCATTTTCCTGCAGAATATTATGATGTGCAATAATATGCTATAAGTGGTTCCGTAACTTTAACTATTATATAAATAGACCTGAGCATTACGCTGCACCGTCTAGTGTACTGTACTGTACTACCAGGCTGAGCAATACACTGCACTGTGTACTGTACTGTACTACCAGGCTGAGCCGTACACTGCACTGTGTACTGTACTATACTACCAGGCTGAGCAGTACACTGCACTGTGTACTGTACTATACTACCAGGCTGAGCAGTACACTGCACTGCGTAGCGTACTGTACTGTACTACCAGGCTGAGCAGTACACTGTACTGTATACTATACTGTACTATACTGTACTGTACTACCAGGCTGAGCAGTACACTGCACTGTGCACTGTACTGTACTGTACTACCAGGCTGAGCAGCATGCATGCAGATTGACGTGCCCATTACTTACCATTACTACAGTAGTTGCCAATGCAGCACATGGCATCCCGGAGACAGCGCTTCCTACGTTTCCTGCATGCCAGGCACACCATGTTGTTCCCATTCCTGGTGCTATGGCAGAATTCATCCAGGGCGCAGTCATCATCCTCTGCGCAAGTATACATCTGAGAGATACATACATACAGGTCATGTCAGTATGTCAGTATGTCACTATGTCGGTATAGCTGTCACATATCAAGTCATATTCTGCTGCTGCTGTTTCTGTCTACAATATGTTCTTACACTTATGTCTACACATGGATGAAAACTATTGAAATATGAAAACTATGACAGCCAGCCAATCAGAGCAGCGTATTCTGCAGCCATGGACCATACACCACTCATTTGTATCTGATTCAAATACAATGTTTATATACTGTAAATGCCCCATGTCATCTGCTCACCCAACATGCCAGTACTTTTTTTTGGGCTGCATCCTTGCATGTTGCAATATTACTGTTCTGATATAACATCAATGGGTCTATTATACATGTCCATTATTATAATACACTATATTATCAGCTTTCACTGGATGTAAATCTGGGTACTCACCGGGTAAGTATCAAAGGGCTGGTATTTGTTGGCCATTTCATAGAAAGAGTCCGGGCTGACACTGACTGGGTAGAAGCCCACAGGTTGCCCAGCTGGTGCTGCAGGTACATTCTTGATGGAGTTGGAATTAGAGTTAGTCATAATGCCATATGAAGATGCTCCAGGTATTAGAGTGTAAGCACACAGAGCGAGAAGGGACATCAGCATCCTCAGCGCTGCACGGTGCATGGTAAGACGAGCGGTGTCACACAGGAAGACTGCTGGTGATAATTCCTAGGGGATGTAGCCGGCAGATGAGCCTCTGTCAATTCTACTTTGTGAGGATGCTCCGAAGCTGGTGCCCTATTTATACTCCTCAGCCTGTTTGTACACCCGCCCCTTACACAGGACAACAAAGGCAAAGGATGGGATTTCAAAGCCCTGGGATTTATGACGCTCCAGCCATGTCTAAATCACAGAGGAGACTGCCAGCCAGGGATTTCACAATCATTGTAATTAGCAATTAATTTTTTTTTTTTTTGAAGATCACACAGGTCAGCCTGCAGGAAGAATTGCAAAATAAGACTAGAGGAAATGGCTGACCTAATTGGTTTTAACTATATGTTTTTCTATCTATCTATCTATCTATCTATCTATCTATCTATCTATCTATCTATCTATCTATCTATCATCTATCCATTTCATCATCTCTCATCTGTCACTTCACTACCTTGCTATCGCGCTCTCTCTCTCTCTCTCTCTCTCTCTCTCTCTCTCTCTCTCTCTCTCTCTCTCTATCTCTCCCCCCTCTCTCGCTAATATCTATCTACCTATCTATCTATCTATCTATCTATCTATCTATCTATCTATCTATCTATCTATCTATCTATCTATCTATCTATCGTTCGTAATATTAATTTTTGTATTAATTGCTGAGCATTGCTTTTAATGTCCCCCTGTCTCTTCCACCGTTAGACTGTAAGCTCTTCTTTCCAGTTTTATGAGTTGTTATATATTGCAGTGAGCATCTATTTGCATTACTGTCTGAGATAATTGGAATATATAGCAGCCGTTTCCTAATGAAATTGTAGTAGACAGTACACGCAATTTACAAGCATCGAAAAAAGATACTAAACCTCCTACAGCTATCGGGGTATTTTATGCTTCTGATCAATTTTTACTAATAAAACTGATGTGAATTTCCAATTTTCATTTACTGTATATTGTGATAATTTTGATACTTCTGGAAACCCGTTTTTATGTTTGTTTGTTTATAGTTTGTTTATAGTTTGAAAGATACCAATTTGTTTGTTTGTTTATAGTTTGTTTATAGTTTGAATGAATGATACCCATTTGTAGCATCGTTCACTGGAAGAATCCATTTATCAGACGAATTTCATTTATGGTTCTCCAGCGGCAGGATCTGCCAGCTGGGACTTTTAGTTCCACACCAGAAACCACCTATCACCCAAGCCTGCATTACAGACCACTAAATATAGCACTGTCTGCGACATGTATCCAAGTAGAATAAGCAACAACTAGTTACCTGTGAGAATGACAATATACTGTAGCATCTTATAACTAGGGATCTGTCGCTGACTAGTGGTGTACTTACAGTAATGAATCCTGATGCTAAACTCTTCTTTGGCCGTTTGTTCTCACAGTTTATCAAATCCAATAACAACCTAATTACAAACACACATATAATAGACTCATAATCTCCATCATACATCAAACAAAAAAACACATTTTAATTCATGATAAAAAGAGATTTTAGTTTAGGTAGTGCTAGGAGAGGCTTTTGCTTAAGAACTACAAACCCCAGCATTCCATGTCAGCTACAGGTTGAAAAAAGTGGTTGAATTTATAGTATGACCTTGTTTATAGTTATACACTAATGACACCATACATTTGTTTCTGTAGCATTCCTTTTATTGCTGTTAGGATAGAACTTCAGGTTTATTTGAAGTTGTAATCACGTTTTGTTTAGTGCTAAGTAATTTCACATCAAGGTGGTTCGAGGACTTCACAGTAATTGTTCTTCTGGCATGAAAAGAAATTGGTAAAGACACATGTCTCCATGTAATGTGAATAACATACAAATACACACACACAAAACAGCTTCTATGTATGAGATCCTGGGATATTTTCAGAAGATGCCTCATAGATTATTGCTTTTGGAACAAGACAACGTTTATTTCAACACTTCAAAAAGCTGTCCCGATGAATTTTTTGCATTCTCGGTCTATAACCTCAAATTTGAGTCATTATCCAGGCACCAAGTTTCGTGATCTTGGCCCCAGATAACTGTTGCAGTCAACATTATTAGTCCAAACAATAGAGTAAAGTGTTACCTGCGTTACAAAGTGCAGGATGCTGCACATCAAACGCTATTGAATTCCAGTAGCTGTGTCATTCTTTAATGTTACAGAATATGTAATACAAGACCATAGGGTGTATGTGGAAACTAATTGAAAGACTCTTGGAGACATGTAAGTGTGCACAGTATGTGTCAAAGCGAAATACATTACTGGCATTTATTATTAGTTATAATGAGGAAGATCTTTGTCTGCACCAATTATGCAGCTCCCATTATAAGGAACTACTGAAACATTGCTGAATTTAAAAAACAAAACAAAACAACAACAAAAAAACAATAAATAATAGAATTAAAAATACCTGTCATCCAAAAAAAAAATTGAATTTTTTTAAGGGACATACAGGGTTTAAGCATGCCTAAGAGAGTTTTAGTTTTGTAGAATGAACTTTTGTCATTTATTTGAGCATACTTATTATATTTATTGCGGTTCTCTCCCCATAAAAATTCATATTAATTAAGTGGTGGGCACCTTTTCTTATTAAGTTGGTGATAAGCCGGAAGGCTATACCATATTTGGTGCAACTGGTGTCACAGCCAAAGGCGTCTTGTCAAACATGCCTACCTGTTACTTGCCCATGGCTTATGTAATTATTTCTTCATATGTTTTATATCACATTGTTTAATGCTGAGGAACTATGTGGTGCCTTATAAATAAAAATCAACAACACTAATAATAATTATTTATTTATATTATTTTCAGTTTCTAATATAGCGCAGCTGATTCCGTTACAGTTCCTTATATAGCGCAGCAGATTCCTTTGCGCTTTACAATTGTAGAGAGTGATAAAACAAACTGGGTAACAACAGACAGACTTGGAGGTAAGAGGGCCCTGCTGCAAGCTCAGAATCTATAGGGACATAGAAGGGAAACACGGTTTCAGGGAACTCTTCAAAGTTTGGAGGCTAGTGGAGAGTCTTATTGTGCGTGGAAGGGCATTCCATAGGATGGGAGCAGCCCGATGAAAGTCCTGTAATAGTGAGTGGGAGCTAGTGATCCGTGCAGAACAGAGACGCAAATCGTGTATTAAAGACTTTTGCTAGGTCAGTGGTTCCCAAACATTCTTGACTCGAGGCACCCTAGAGTATTAGCATTTTTTTAAGGCACCCCAGAAATAAAAGTTTTTTATTGATAAATTTGGAAAGAAATATTACATTTAAGTAAATTGTGCTCGCCTGTCATTAAGGGGATGTAGAGTTGTTCTTCTGATACCCTTTTCACATTGCAAAACCGGGTCAGACCCGGTCCAGCACTTTTACACTAAACCCGGGTATTCCATTATACAGAGGGCGACTCTGGTTTACCCATTCTTATAACCCGGGTCAAATTGCCAGGTTGGTCGACCCAGGTTATATGCTGTGGTGCTTTCACACCACACCTCGACCTGAGTCAACATGTCACCAACCCGGCAATAACACAGCTCTGTGGTGCGATATGAAATGTCCACATGGTCTATGACTGGTAGCTACAAGCACTGGTAGTGCCCTATCACTCTGACCATAAATAATTTGATTTAATCCTGGACCAACAAACCAGGGTACCCCTGCAAGAGCCTTGTGGCACTGTAGGGTCCCACGGCACACAGTTTGGGAACCACTGTGCTAGGTTCTTGTGCTCACATTAAATAGAATTGACACAAACCATATGGATATGTAGCATCAAAATAAAAAAAAAATAAAAAAAATGCAAATATTTTTTAAGCCCAAATTAGTCACATGTTTCTTCACAAGAACAAAAGGCAAAGCATTAAACTGAATTGGAGATTCAGATTTGCATAGTGTATTTTAGCTCGAGCTATCCACCAATCAGCATGCGGACAGCCCTTTGCAGTCCGGATGCAGGCTGGGAGGCAGGTGGAGAATGCTGCCTGGCTGCTCTGATAGTGTGACCCCCACATGCCACTGCTCAAAGGCCCTTAGAATCGTGGGGCCTTTGGCAGCTGCCTAGTGAAGCAATACATTAAGAGGGCCCTGATAGGGACTGCAGTCTCCGTGACTTTTTCGGCTTTTATTATTATTTATTAACAGTTTCTTATTTAGCGCACACATATTCTGCAGCGCTTTACAGAGTATAGTTGAACACACACATCAGCCCCTACCCCAGTAGATGTTACAATCTATATTCCCAACCACATGTCCACACACAGACATTCTAGGGTTAATTTGTTGGGAGCCAACTAACCTACCAGTATATTTTTGGATTGTGGGAGGAAACCGGAGTACCCAGAGGAAACCCACGCAAGCACAGGGAGAATATACACACTCAAATATCATAAGGAAATAAAGCAAACAGGAGCTTTATAAAAAGGTCCCTGATTCTATTGATAAAGTACAAGAATAATGACCAACATTAGCACTTACATTTTTATCTAACATTATCCTTTCTATCTGCGAGGAGATTGGTGGTTGCCCCTTTTACCGACTCCCTTAGTGTTAGAGAATGAACCCTGGCCAGCACTGTAATGGTCACTGTTCCTAGGGAGAGATGTATCAAAGTTTGGAGAGAGGATTTGGAGAGAGATTAAGTACCAACCAACAGCTCACAACTGTCAATTTTTCAAACACAGCCTGTAACATGGCAGAACAGAATCTGATTGGTTGGAACTTACTCTTTCTCCACTTTATCTTGATTCAATAATGAAGAACATATCTATACAGTACTTTGTCAGTGTCTCCATGTCACGGGAGCATAGTCAACCAAGGCCATCTTAATGTATGGGATTACTGGGCAGCTGCCCTATGGCCCCACGGTTCTAGGAGCCTTTGAGCAGGGGTTTGCTGGTGCCTAAGGGGTTTCTTGTGAGGCTGGCAGAGATTGCTGCTCGGCTGCTTTGGTTGTGAACTACATAAACCAGAGCTGCCAGGAAACATTCTCTGCTGGCCTGCATCCAAACAGGTAATGGCTGTAAGCTAATGCTAATTGCTGGATGGCTGGTAGCAGGTGGAGAGACACCGCATGAAGTTATATGTTTTTGACCAAGTAGGGACCCCAGTGCCAGTGTCGTAACTACTGTAAGGCAGCCCCAGCTGCCGCTTGGGGGAGCAAGCCACAGTGGGGTCTATGTGGGGTCTACGCCACTGCCCAGTGCATTGCTTTACCTGGGGCCCACACATGTATCAAGATCATTGCTGGCCTCTGTACATTAAAGTCACACATTCTGAACACTTCCGGTTTCACTGGAACCATTGGTGTATTTAGAAATGATGTTCATCTCCTGACCACATATGGAGCGCCTCTCAGCCAGATTCCCTGAGCTGGCGATCACAAGCGGAGAGGCTCTCCATCTGACGGGGATGCTTGAGTGTCTCACACGTTTGCGCGTCCCAGTCACTCGGCGTATTGGAGCAAAATCCCTGCCCATCTCCGCTTCAGGGAGATGGGCAGGGTTAAGCGGAAGTGCAGGGGGCAGCAGGGAGGTGGCTGAGGGCAACAGAGAGCTACATAAGAAGGGGGTGCGCAAGCGTCTTGTGCGTGCGTGCCCCCTTCTGGCTGATGGCCGGGGATGGCCATTGGCGATTCGATTGCCAGGAGCAGCTCTAATGATATCTGCACCATCTGTATCTAAAAAGTGGGCCATTCTTTTTTTTCAGGGTTACCATGTCTCTGTGTAATTAATACCCACCATTTCCTCTTTCTCAATGCCCATGAATACACTTGTTGATGGCCAAAAGAAGCATGCAGGTTACTTGGTCACTGGTATGTCCAGGAATAGAGGGGATATAGTTACAAGTAACCAGTTTAGTTAAGCCCAAAATTACTCTTAACCCCTTGAGTGGTGGGTTTGTCCTGCCCCAGCAAAACCCACCACAGAATCTAGGAAGCCACCGCTCCCCCTCTCCTCACCTCCGCTCCCCCCCCCCCTCACCTCCGCTCCGGCGTTAGTATGCCAGAGCTCCCCTGCCGCCACTTCCCCCTGCTGCCTGTCAGTCATCACACAGGCAGCAGGCTCGGGGATGTTTCGCGGCGGCTCAGGAGGACTCGGGTGCACAAACTCTCCCGAGTCCCCCGTAGCCGCGCCGACCATACCCGAGCCTGCCGCCTTCCTCACAGTGAATGGCAGCTGGCGGCAGGAGCGCTACGGGTACGATCCCCGGAGCGGAGGGGGTGGGAGGTGACAGGAGGGGGAGGCACCACTGGAGGCACCACTGGTGTGCACCTAATGCAAAGTGGTATGCCCGGAAATTTTTCGGGACAGCCCCCTGCGGCAGCGCAGCTGAGCCCGGAAAATTTCTGGACATACCACCCAAGGGGTTAATCTACACAAGATCCTGGGGTAAATATAATTGGCCATGGAGAGACATGCACTGAAGAGAGATAAATTACCAACCAATCAGCCTATAATCACAGCCTGTATGTGAGCTGCTGCACATGCCCAGTGGTAGCAGATTTTCTTACCAATTCTACTGTGTGTATGTCTGAGGATCTGAGCGGCTTACCGTGACCATTGGGTAGTTACTGTTTTCACTTTTGCCATTGGCAGTGAAGCTGCACCAATGCACGCAGAAGGTCCATGGCATACCTCTAAAATGCGGCCAACATGGCCCCCTTCTCAAGAACCATGCTTGTAGCTGCCCCACTCACATGCCCAAATGTCTGACATTCTATGGGTTAGGGGACAACAGCAAGTGATCTTGCAGAATGAGAGCTGCACATTTGCAGTGCGGTATCTGCCCAAGCGAAGGTCTCACACTATCAGAGATGTAGATAAACCATCAGATAAGGATACATCTATGGATTAGGCCCAGCAGGTACTCAGCCAGTGAATGACTGTGCATGCTCTCAACATGAGAAATCCTTAATATACAATTTTTTTTATTAAGACACTCTTTTGTATAGTAGTAACTACGACAATATTCTCTGATTTTCTGCGCAACAATACTTTAATTGGGGTACATGGTCACACTAAAATAAATAATATCGGCGGTACCTCCTATGAGAACGATTGCTTCAATGACAGTATAATAATAAGCACACACCCTGATCATTTCTTCTATAATAAAACATGGGTGCAGACATTTGTTTACCTCTTTGGTGCTATTTAAATAATTTTCTCGTAATAGAAGGAACACCATATATTTGTTTTAGCTATTTTTCCTAATTAGCTGACGCCTCCAATGAGTGAAACTAACACTGCACTTTGTTAAAACTAACATAGAGTAGTCTCAGAATAGAGAGCTCTTTAGCTGACAATCTTAATAAGCCAGTGCCTTTTGCACTTCATTGAACTAAACTGTGAAGCCATTCTTCTCCTGTACTGCCCAGCCTTTGTTTTCACAGCACATCCCAGCACACTGCAGTTTAAAATGAAGCTTGTTTAAGAATTCTCTTTGATGAGCTGAGATCAAACAGTCTGTGGACCCCAGGTCCTAATCAGACTTTGGCGTAGATGGCATTTTCTCAAATAGATAGTTTGCTTGGAGTTTTCTGCAGGTTATTCGCTCAGACATTATGCTCAGCAAATTCATCTGATTAAAGGTCAGGTAATCCACACTGTGACTACTAACTGTCCTAAATACATTCAAAGTACAATGGCTGAGGTTTCCTTGAAATGTAATTTAATGTGCAAATAGAATTACATAACATATTTACGTTGGGTGGGTGGGGTTGGGAAATTGACTATTGTATAGTATAGTTTGACTTTCCGGAAAATATAATGTTCTAATGGGAATTATTTTGGACAACATTTTAATTTTTACAAACTGTGATAGATCAACTTTTGACTCCCTCTTGTGGCCTTTTAGAATATGACAGCTAGCCAATTCTGCACTAAACAGCGGAAAAGGCATTCATGAGTTCTTTGGTAAGGCAAAACCTAGATCAGGCATGTCCAAACTATGGCCCTCCAGCTGTTTGTGAAACTACAAGTCCCATCATGCCTTGCCACAGTTTTGCTATTAGGGAATGCTAAAACTATGGCTAAGCATGCTGGGATGTGTAGTTTTACAACAGCTGGAAGGCCATCGTTTGGACATGCCTGATCTAGATGTAGTGCCACATTCATGGTGGTGAGATTGTGTTCCCAAGCCAATAAAGGATTCTGGCAGATTAGCATGTTCCCTGTCAAGAACACTTATCTTTTGTGGAACCAAGGAGAGGACTTGCTTCTTCAATAACGTTTAAGGTCTCATCTTATACTTTCTATGGGATGCAGGAGGCAGAGGGTATCGGGTGTGAATTCTCACTATACAGTACATGTCAAGAACAGTGCATGTATGTCTATGTGTCATTCTGCCATTTATGCTTGCCTGAACCAGAATCACCAGAACTGCAGGGTTTGACTGGCCAAAAACGGTTACAGGAGAAATCCCCAGTGGGCCACACTGTCTGAGGCCCCACCCCCTCCTCTAGGGATCAGGTTCCAGACTACTGTGTACTTGAACTATGCTTTATACATGTTACCTTATAATGCATGTTTCTATTGTGTATTCTGTGCAGTGCCCTATTGCTACTAATCCTGTACGTTATCATGCATGTGCTAGCAGTAGGTTCCATATATATTTACTAAGGGACCCAGACTATGCACTCTCTAATGGTTAGCCAACCCTCCATGGCAGCTGACCATGCCCCCTCTGGACCCCTACAACTACATTCTGTTGCTGAGCCAATCATGATCCAAGCCGACACTGCAGAATGTGATGGGAAAATACAAATACAGTAAGGAAAGATCTGACTGGGAAAGGTATATTAGTAATGGTTATGGTATAGTGGAGCGATGCTGTCTAGTTATATCATGTTATGGTCGACCACCCTTACTCAAACCCGTCTAGTTAGATGCCTAAAGATAGTCAACAGTAACGAAAGTTTGACGCAAGTTTTAGATCGACAGGAGCGTGGTTGACGGTCACATGGTCCACATGAGTGTTACATGTTTTTTTGGTGGCTATGTCAATATAGGTCGATGTGGTCACTGTATAAGTACACAGTGTCCCCTCACATGGTGCTCGCCATGCTTCGGGCATGGTGCCTCACTACGCATGGCACACTATTATCTAACTCTATGTTCACTTGGATAAAAAGTATGAACCAAGTCAACCTGCACCAAAAACCCATTCGGACCATGTTCCCGTCACTCTAACGCTGGTGTTTAACTTCAGTTACTGCCGATCTAGACCCGTTTGACTATCTTTAGGTGTCTAACTAGATGCATTCATCAAAGTGTGGTTGACCATAACATGGTCGATCTAGACATCGTAGACCGGATACAATTACTTACAGGTGTGCAAGGGACAGGTTCACATAGAAGCGTATTTTAGTTTCTTTTTATTTTGAGGATTATGATAAACTGTGGTGTATAATTAGTGATGGTTTAGGGTCTTGCGGCATATTTTATTGTTGGCTTTGTGCTCTGCTGATTTACTAACAGTAAAACTCACAGCATTCCAATATAGACTTTAGAAAACAATTAAACATTGGTTCGACGTCACTGTTGCGGGGGAGGGGGGAAGTTAGGTTGATGTTGGGGTGGGTTAGAGGGAGGGTTACAGTACTTTAACAAAATGTGTGGGGATTATGGCAGTATTCATGCCTCTGTCGGTACTTTGACCTCCAGCCTCATGACTGGATTCTGTACCCAACCGTTTGCTGACATCCAAGCGCAATAAAAATAAACAGATCTGTATTGAGATGAGAATTGAAGCTGGTGACTTAATTGGTCTAATATGTACTGTAGCGCAGTGCTGGGTGTTGCTAAAACATGCATTGTGTATTTATAATACAAACTATGTCAATTAGAATGATTATACTAAAGAGTTGTTTTGTTAATCCTTAATACTGTAAAACGAGAGCAGTGTGATACACATGCACCGTTCCTCCCCAGGTGGGGGGGGGGGCCGGCGCTCACCCGCTCCACGGGGGGTTAGATGCAGCAGCCGGCACAAAGTCATTCGGCGGGGGGTGCCCTGTGACACTGCGCGGGCCACCGCGCTCCACGTGGGGGGGTTAGCGGGTGATGCTCGGGGGGGGGGGGGGGTTGATGCGGCAGCAGTCGACAAGTCACTCGGAGGGGGGGTGATGATGGTGATGCAGCAGCAGGCGCCAAGTCGCTCCAGGGAGGGGTGGAGAGTTGCTTACCTCCATCCAGGGGGGATCTGCTCCCAACTGCCGCCCTCCAGTGGCCGGCGCCCCAGGCAAATGCCTAAAGTTGCCTAGTGGTGGCACCAGCCCTGCACATGCGTAGTTAATTGATTGCACAACATCACTTGCATTTTCACATAAGCATTGTATACTTCATTGGACTCAAGGTGCCCATACACATTACAATTATTGTATACAATATTGTATACAATATCGCATCTCATCGCATCTTGGGTTTACGATGAGATGAGATCTAGCACAAAAATGTTCTGCACATACTTTTTGTACTAGATCTCATCTCATCTCATTGCAAAACTGAGATGCGATGAGATGCGATATTGTATACAATATTTGTAACGTGTATGGGCACCTTTAAACTACACAAGAGGATTGGTTATGCAGTTTACTGTTGTTGCTGTAGCTGCTGCCACTTTATTTAATACATTGTTATAAATGGACTAGTGTAAATGTTACAAAAGAGAGTGAAGCAGTAACAGTGTAAACACCCACACTGGAAGTGCACAATGCCTCACACCCTGGGCTTTACATAACACACAAAAACAAAAGTTATGTTATTTGATGCTTTTATGTTAAGTTTAGTTATTCATTGGGTCGACCACCAGTATTAGGTGGACATGCATTGGGTCGACCACTAAGGGCAGGCACGGCTTAGGTCGACATATGAAACAGGTCGACATGGCTTTGGTCGACACATGACATAAATAGACATGCAGGAATAGTGGCTTGTTATGCCCCCCTCTTTCCTGGACCTCAGCGGTGCACAGAGAGAGCCGCCGGAGCTGCTGCAAGTCCAGCAACTCTCTCTGTGCCCCCATCCGGATGCGAAGCTTCCACCTTACAAGAAGAAATCGGCCCACCTGGTCATCGGCCCCTCTGGCATTTGTCAGAAGTGCCAGATGGCCAGTCTGTCCCTGCATCCCGCTCCTGCTATAGGGCTGCAGGGCTGCAGCCCCTCCAGTCAAAATCTCAACACCAGAGACACGGACAGACAGCACCAGTGCCTCCCACTGCGGGCACCCCCCCACCTTCGGAGCTCTGGTGTTTGCTGGCTGTGTCTCTGACACGCTGGTAACCTCCTCTCACCAGGCTCCATGAAGCAGCAGTGCAGACACAGCAACAGCCCAACCCCGTGGGGAGGATTTCAGCATGTAGTAGATTATTACTATTGGAAGCTGCTACTGCTCATCATACACAGAGCTGGAAACTCCTCCCCTTCTTGGGCTGTCAGAACATGGAGCGATGACAGCAATAGCTTTCCAGCAGGACGTCATTCTGTGCAAATCTCCAGAGCTACAGTGCTATGGGCTGCTGTCTGTGCAGCCCAGCAGAAGCAAATCCTCTGCAGTTAGCATGCCCAGACTCAGGGCTGGTGCTAGGGTGTCTGCCGCCCTTCTGCAAACCATAAATTTTGCGCCCTTTCACATTGCCGATTGTGGGAGCGTATGCAACATGCGATCCTATGGAGGATCTCGGGTGCATGTACATGTATGCATACACCATCTCAGTGCTGTGTCCGCAAAATGTTGCAGGCACTAAAGGTGCCCATACACACTGTGAGAATCGCATACGTTATGGGTTAGATCGCATCGCACGGCATGCATGCAATGTGTGTGCGATGCGATCCGAAAGCAGTACAAAAAGTATGTGCAGAACATACTTTTTGTAGTGTGCGATGCGATGCCCGTGGGAGCGCACATCGCATCGCACGCTGCTATTGCAGCGTGTATGGCCACCTTTAGGCAGATAACCCATCCCATTATTTAAAAAGTGTCTAAATTAATATAAAAAAATCTACAATTAAAAAAAAATTGTTATAAACATGTATAATAAAAGACTCACTGTTTGTTTGCTGTTTAACTCTTGTGCAGTCCCTCCTCTTCTATCTGCGTAGGCAGGACGCTGAGGACGCCATTACACCTCTCTCGTTACTGAGGGGGAAAGGAGGGGAGAGAAGGAGGAGATGGAAGAAGAGGGGAGGAGATAGAGGGGGCGGAGTGTTGAGGACTGGCAGTGTAACTGGCACAGCACACTGAGAAGAGGGAAGGAAGGGGAGGTGGCGCTGCTGCCTGTTCGTCATTTGTTTGACAGCTGTCAGACGCAGGGAGCAATGGGTAGGGGGCAGATCCGGACATGACATGTCATCCAGGCATTCACAGACAGTGCTTCATGCCTCAGCGCAAATGTCCGTGAGGAAGAGGGGGCAGGTCGCAGGAGGAGGACAGTGTGTGCGCAGTGCAGTAAGCTACTCAGCCTCTCCATACTGCCACCCGCTGTCAGACAGGCGCTGTGGGCGGTGTGCAGGAGGCAGTGACAGTGAGGGCTGAGGTAGCTTTAGCAGAGCAGGGAGGGAGACAGCGCCTTTTCAGCATAGCGCCTCCCTGCTTTGCAGGAGCTGCTGAGTGGGAAGCGCCGGCCCTGCACAGACTTCAGTGAGTCAGTGTGATGCAGCTGAAGGAAGGTATGCATTGCACCAGAGAGGTGCATGTAAGTTTATTTTAATAATATTTGTGTGTAGATCTTTATTAAGAGTATCATTTTGTGCACTTTAATTAATATTAAAGTGATTAAAAGTGTGTATTTTGCTCTGTACCTGTGTTTATGTGCATATAAGTACATCATTTATTTGCAGTAATTGCATACAAACACTAGTACCGCGCAAATCAAACTAATAACCTGCAAATAATGAATGACTGTTTGCAATGAGCAGTACCCAGGAAATTGCAGCCCCCCCTTAAGTCTAAAGGCAGGAAGCGCCACTGGAAACTATCTTAATTATCAGTGATCTGTGATGTCAGGACCTTCACTACATAGCTGCCAAGGTGATCCTAAGATCCATGTGTGTACCTACCGGCACTGTTGGTCATCAATTCCGGATGTAACCGGAGAGTTTAAATATACCATCAGGTATAGCAGGTGCATTTTTTTATTATAACTTATTTAAAAGACAAATTTCCATGGAGATTATCTGACAGAGTGGGTTACCCACTGTGCACTAGTGCGGCGCTGGCTTAGAGAGGAGGAGGGGGTCCAAATGGAGGAGGCTACACACAGGTCTCCTACTCTCTTAAAGTGGTGCTTGTGCAAATGTCTTCAGTAAACCTTAGTGTGCATGCATGCGGCTGCGATTGTTGCTTACTAATTTGCACATATACAGTACAGTATAAGAAGCCCACTGCATGAGTTGTCCAAATCTAGCTAGAGACTGGCAGGTGACCAATGTAAAAAGAGGCTGTATTGTGGGTGTGTAAATGAGTGTCATGTTAGTACTCGGCTACAGTTCTCTCTCGCAGTACAGCACAGTGGCCATATTTTGTGGAAGTTGCACAGTTAAATTTGGGTACTTGTTTAGTTTCACGGCGGGCGATATCTCGGATGTGACATCGAGCCTGAAGCGTGGAGAGCGTAGCAAGCCCCGCGTGGGGACGCGGATTACTGCACCCGCCACACTATATAAAATCAACTACATGCGTAGTGGATAGTGGGGTTATGAACAAGTAAAAAATTGCATCGGATCGCATCGGATCGGCCGATATCGCATCCGATATATCAGCTGCCGTGAAACTAAACAAGTACCTAAATTTGAGTGACTCAGGACTTACCCAAGCAGTTGATTTTTGATGCTTGGGTAGTGGTGTATTGCCGATGAAGTGTACAGTGCACAATAAAGTGGGCACTTTTTACGGGTGCCGGACGGGGTCCCGACAGTCAGGATCCCGACAGTTATTAACCCGACATCGGGATCCCAACTGTTAAAACACTGATGGTCGGGTTCCCGACGGCCGTCGGCTATTCTCCCTCGTGGTGGTCCACGACCCCCATAGAGGGAGAGTAGAATAGGTGGCGAGCGCATCGAGCCACCATGCACGCAGCGTGGCGAGCGCAGCGAGCCTGCAAGGGGCTTTGTTGCGCTGGCCAGTCGGGCTAATGACTGTCGGGATCCCGACTGTCGGAACTGCATACCACACCCACTTTTTACACAGTCCATCTCAGTAGCAAATGCAGGATTTTTAGAGGGGGGGGGTTTACACTGGATATTGTATGGAACACAGTATTAATATTTAACAACAGTACAAATGGTCTATATTATAGACTGTTTAAAACATTTAAATAAGATAAGTGGTCAGGTAAAGGTAAAACATATCATAATAAATAAATACATAAACATAATAGAACCAGTTCTGCACTTTCTAAACTCACAATCTCCCACCTTATCGTAAGGCTCCTGTCTCTTCCTCTTAGAAGCTACTCTCCATTGTGATGTTTGAGGGCTCAGATCCACACATACAGTTAATGTGGTAGAATAAGCTGGTACACCAGATATGTGCAGCAGCTCTGCTCCGTCCCTTAAACTGCATGATGTGGTGGCAGCTGTATTAATCATATTATATACCAGCTATATACCCCCTGTGTTTGCTTATGCATCTCACCCTTGTATATGCAGGATATTCCTATACTAGCATTTTCACATTTACATTTACGGCAGCGTCAGCGTACAACTCTAAGATGTCTATGTATCATTAATCACATACTCAATGTGATCTGGGCATAGTATTATTGCCCACAAACACAATGCAGTATGCAATTATACCGGGCAAATGTATTAATGAGCAACTGCAAGGACAGGGGCTCTGACAGGATGCATTGTGTCAGTTGTCAGGTAAGGTTCTAAGGGAACCCTTTGCCAGCTAATTATGTAAAGAATAGCATATACAGTAGGACCCCACAGAGTTCGCATTTTCCAGGTCACCCGGGAGGTACACGGGTGCATTCATTATGCATTGACACATTTTAAAAGATCCACAGATGGAGCTAATTATTTCACTTGTGATTCTGTGAGGAGACCTGCAAAACATGCACTTTGTGGGGTCCTGAGAACCGAGTTTGAGAACATGTGCAGTAGGCTAGAGCAAATGATCCCCTTCAGTGGTGTTTTTTTTTTGAGAGCGCTCCCCACAGGGCAGGTTTTTTTGGTACTTGTTTCCTAGCACGGCGCCTGTGATTTTAATTGTATCCATCGGGTCCTAAAAAATTATAAATAGTGTGGCGAGCGAAGCGAGCCACTGAGCCCGAAGCATGGCGAGCGCAGCGAGCCCCGCGAAGGGATGCGCATTACTTCACAAGTATTGCGCTCGCCACGCTTCAGGCTCGGTGGCTCGCTGCGCTCGTCACACTATATAAGATCATCTCCACGCCGACGTGGATAGTGGGGGTATGAAAAGGTCAGTGGACGTGTAACGCCGCCCCTCGCGGGCTCACTGCGCTCGCCACGCTTCGGGTTGGCGTTCATCGTGGGGTGGCGTTAACAATGGGGGGGCATTTCACATACAAATTACCCATAAGGGTGGGTATACAATAAAAAATCGGGTACATTGGCCGTTTTAACATTGTTCCCTATGTAAAATCGGGTCCATCCCATTGGTCGCATTGTATGCCATTATAATGGCATACAATGGACCCGATTTTACATAGGAATTTAACATTGAGTACAATGCATTCAATGTTAAATCGCGCCGGAAAAAGGCTAAAAATAGGCCAAAATCACGTCGTTGGGTCCATCGAATACCTTAACTTAAGGTATGCGATGACCAGGGGCGGATTTAGGGGTGAGGGCGCCTGTACGCACAACAATAATGGCCACCCCCTGCCTAATTGTATTGTTTTTATTGATTAGCTATGAGCCCTCATTTGATGATTGCCAATTTAATATATAATAAAAAAGCCAACAACTAACATTTTTTTATTATGTATACATATTTTCTAAGTAGGACAACTTACAGGGGCAGTATATGCATGTCCTATTCAATTACACTCTAATCAAGATGGAATATGGTACAGTACAGTGGAAACATTTTGCAGTTACTCGTACATTTCAGGCTGATAGTACTATCACATGCATCCAAGTGCTGCCCCCAAACATGTGCCGCCCCTAGGCACGTGCCTCACGGGAAATTCGGCACTGGCGATGACCCACGACGGGTGCCGTACTAGGAAACAAGTACCGTTTTTTTTTGAGAGTGCTCCCTAAGAAAAACTCACCGCTGAGTCTCCTAGGGCCAGTCAGCGCTGCTGTGCTCTATATAAGCCGCTGCTCAGCCGTGCCCCCGGAAACCCGGCTGTGTGCGGTGTAACGTTAGTAAGGTCATGAAGCACACAGCCAGGTGTAAAGTAAATAGTGGTTATCCTGGAACATTTTTAAGAATGCCAGTGTTAGCACTGGCGCAGAGCACTGAAATGACCAGTTAAAGGGTTAATGCCATGTTCAGATAGCATTAGTTGTGGGGGCCAATGCTTCACATTCCAGAGCTTGGTAAATCTGACAGCATCACATCCCCCACAGACAATTATAGGGATTGTGGCTGAAGGTGGGAATGGATGAATTGCTGCAGTTATTATTATTATTATTATTATTGTCATTATCTTTTATTTATATGGTGCCACAAGTGATCCGAAGCGCCTAATTACAGAGAACATAAACAAATAAGCAAAACAGCTACTTATACAGTTGAATTTAATAGAGGACAAGTACAAGGTACATACACATAGCTGCATCAGGAATCTGGAATAAGTATTAGCATGGCAGAAAAACGCAGGATTTGGTGCCATCAAGTAGAATCTAATTGGTTGCCATGGGCAACATCCCATCTTCTATAGAACTCCCATCTTATTAATACCCCTTTTACAACACCGCAAAAACCCAGGTCAGTGGTGGGTCAGAGGCAGTATAAATGGGTCAAGCCGTGTCCCTTTACACGGGACTTCTACCCAGGTCCTGACCTGGGTTAAACACAGCTAGGACCTAGGTAGAGGGCAGTGTAAACTGGTACACTGGGTCATCCAACCCAACTCCTGTTTACATCAGTGGGGGAATCCCAACCTGCGGACGCTGCTAGATGGGGGGGGGGGGGAGGCACACACAGCCTCCGCTGCTGTCTACTGTACTCTGCAGACAGCAGCGGAGGCAGGGAGGAGGTGAATGGATGCCTGTGTGCGGCATCCATTCACCTCCCGGACGAGGGCTCGGAGTGCACGGGGGCTGGGGGCAGCCCAGCATCTTACCTTGGTGCTGAGCTTGCCACCAGCGCGACGATTCGGGGCCCAGCACAGCGTTCGGCAGTCCCAGTGCTTGGAGATGATGTCATCTTCAAGCGTTGTGGGAACCGCTTCTGCTGGGGGGCGTGCAGAAGGGGCAGCCACAGGTGTAAAAGGGAGCAAACGTTGTGTCGTACCTAGGTTGAAGCTGGGTACAAAAACCCTGGTGCGACCCGGCGTTTTGGTGTAAAAGGGGTATAAATAGTACTTATTCTATTTATCTGAGATGAGTTCACATATTTATCCCTGTTTCTGGGACTAGCATTAATGATTAAACCATATACAAGAAAAAAATCTCTGTATTAGGTCTGTATATATGTATAAGCTCATTGGCAGAAGAAAATAATAACAACAAAAATAATCATAATAATAATAATAAATCCCTGAGCCTTTAGATCCGATAAGACTCGGCTATAATCAGATAACGATAACGTTTGTGGCTATTAAATAATAAAAACAAAGTCAAAGACATCTAATGCTAAACCAACACAATGTGTGCAGCATATAACTCTTTTGATATTATAGTTACACTATGAAACCTCATGTGATGGTTATGACATGGGTGAGCAAACCTGGAACTAGCTGATGCCACATCTGTATTCTGTGTTTAGCACTTAACGCTGGGCCTGAGTGTTTATTTCACACTTTGTAACTCTGTGGTTAAAACAGAGCTGTAAATGGTTAGGACAGGTGTGTTTATATTGTGGTTCCATTGCTGCAACTTTCTTCTTTTATCCAGGTTTCTATGTGACAGGTAGATTGAGAAATGTAAATGGTTCCACATTTTCTGTCCATGCTTCTGTGTATGCTTCTGTGTATGCTTCTGTGTATGCTTCTGTGTATGTGCAGCTTTTGGGCTATAACAGACGGTGGAAACAATTTGCAGATAAGGAAATATAACTTCTGCAAAGCATTTTATCTGCAGCATGAAACAGTATATTATAAATCTCTTTCAGTACAAACATTATAATGAAGTTGTCTCACCAAATGGTTATATTGTTATATATGTTCCAACAGATAAATACCCAGGTATTGCTCCAAAGCTTGGCCCTATCTAGTTTGTGTTCTGGTTACAAGTCATATATATTTATTACTGATATTTTAATGCGATAAAGATTCAGGGCAAATTAAAACTATTTGTTATAAACTTCAAAATGAATAATACAAATAATAATCAAGGAAAGTATTTTTCTAGTCTTCTGAAAGAGTAGACAAATGAGGTGTATATAACTAATTAAATGGCAATTTCCTGTTTTGACATTGCAATCCTTAAAAGTGTTGTCTGGATTTCACATTAGCATTGTTCCTTAAGACGAAAGAGGCGTCAACAGACTTTCAATTAGAATCTGAGGCAGTGTCGGTTTGCTAAATTAGCCATGTTGTCATTGGAAACTCATCAACAATTGCATCAAAATAACACAAATGAGGGCAACTGTTACTGGGATAATGTTATAGGGTATGGTTTGTTATAGTGGATAGTAATTTTTATTATAATGATTGGAAATTCAAAATTCAAAAATCCCATATCCAAAATATTACGAAGTCCAAAAATTTTCTTTTTCATAGTGCAATGAGCACAAATTTGGTTCATACACAAAATAATAGAAAATTGTGTAGAAAATGACCTTCAGGCTGTATGTAATGTATAAATTGCATATGAAACATTTTGAGTTTAGACCCATCCACAAGATATCTCATTATGTTAAGCAACTATTCCAAAACAGAGAGTAATCTGAAATCCAAAATACTTCTGGTTTCAAGCATTTCAGATTTGTGAGATTAAGGGCCAGCTCTATCAAGCTTCAAAAAGTGATGAAGGGGAGAGTGATAAACAAGCAGCCAATCAGCTCCTGACATGTTACAGGCTGGGTTTGGAGCTGATTGGCTGGTTGTTTATCACTCTCCACTCTCAAGCTTGATACATCTGGCCCTCAATTTGTAGTTTATTTAGCACCAACTACATTGTGCGGTGCTATACAAAGAGTAAGTAATCATTGCACCAGTCCCTGTCCACGCCCAACTGGAGTTTACAAACTAAATTCCCTACCACACACACACACACAAACACACACTAGGGTCCATTTCGGTCCCAGTTTTATGTTCTCACACTCATACAGTTAGACGCCCGTTACAAGGTGACACAGCCATTAAGAAAACCACAGGTCTTGACCTTTCCACACCAAGAACACATCTAATTACATTTTTATGGAACAAGTCCCTCAGAACATGGGCAGCCTTTGATTTGTGCTGATGAGTTTGTTACACAGCTACACCTGGCCCAGATTAAGTGATCATTATCATTCATTTTCTAATGAATCTTTCAGAAACTGTATTTGCTCAAGGTTGGAACAACAAATCGGCCCTTTGTGTCGCTTGTGTTAATGTGATGTTAACTAAAGTTCTTAGTCATTTCTTTGTCAGTAGTTCCCAGTTTTCTTATCACCCCAGTTTAAGCTTATCCGCCTGCTGATTCTAAGCATCTGTTAATGGGATGTCAGCTTTTGATACAGCTCATCCCATTCTTTGCTCCTCTCCTTTTGAAACACGACACAGACCTCCGTAATTTTGTATTTGATGTAGCGCCTCAATCAGCCTCATCAATTTGTTGTCTTTGCTCTGCAAGTGGTTTTTGAAGGAAAGCAGGGAGAGAAGAGAGCATTTTGATGAAATTAAGAGGATTAGATTGTGTTTAAAACATGCATTTCCATTGAATGACTTTACTAGATAACTAGATTTAAATTTCAATGTTTAACACCTAGAACATGCATTGAGACTTATTTATAGATACATTTGTCTCCTTACAGCCAGCTCTAGCTAAATGTAGATATTTTATTCATACATAATTATGAAATGATATTATTCATACATAATTATGAAACTGACTGGCATTGTCAGATTTACCGCTAATCAAGCCAGGCAGATGAAACTCACAGCTTACTGAGTCCCAGAGTGCCCGCCCCATTGTCCTGCTGAGAAAAATGCCCCCATCATTGCCGTATCCCCTCGCAACCATGCAAGGGGATGTGTTTTCATAACACATTTCCTCCCATGTTCCATAGCAGGAGAAATCAGTTGATGGTCATTGACCATCAACTGATTTCGGTACTTCTTTACTTTCACGGCGCCACTAGAAATCGCGGTCATCGCGGGCATTGAATGCACTAAAAATCGGGTGCGACGCGATGCCCGCGATGCCCGCGATTTCCCATAGGGACCAATGTTAAATTTCTCAATGGACACGATTTTCTGTTCAATGCCTCAATTGACACGATTTTTCCATAGGAAACAATGTTAAATGGCCCACAGAGGCCAAATAGGCACCCTCAAGTGTGAAATGACCCCCACAATTGTTAACGCCACCCCACGATCAACGTCAACCCGAAGCGTGGCGAGCGCAGCGAGCCCGCGAGGGGCGGCGGTACGCGTCCTCCGACCTTTTCATGCCCTACTATCCACTAGGGCATGGAGTGAGAATAGAATAGTGTGGCGAGCGCAGCGAGCCACCGAGCCCGAAGCGTGGCGAGCGCAGCGAGCCCCGCGAGGGGACGCGGATACCTTCACAGGTAAACGCGTCCCTTCGCGGGCTTCACAGGTATCCGCGTCCCCTCGCGGGGCTCGCTGCGCTCGCCACGCTTCGGGCGCGGTGGCTCGCTGCGCTCGCCACACTATTCTATTCTCACTCCACGCCCTAGTGGATAGTAGGGCATGAAAAGGTCGGAGGACGCGTACCGCCGCCCCTCGCGGGCTCGCTGCGCTCGCCACGCTTCGGGTTGACGTTGATCGTGGGGTGGCGTTAACAACTTGAGGGTGCCTATTTGGCCTCTGTGGGCCATTTAACATTGTTTTCTATGGAAAAATCGTGTCAATTGAGGCATTCAACAGAAAATCGTGTCCATTGAGAAATTTAACATTGGTCTCTATGGGAAATCGCGGGCATCGCGGGCATCGCGTCGCACCCGATTTTTTAGTGCATTCAATGCCCGCGATGACCGTGATTTCCTATCTGTCCTAATCTAGTGGCGCCGTGAAAGTAAAGAAGTACCCTGATTTCTCCTGGGCTCGCAAATATAAGTCAGTGGAGACTGACTTATATTTGCGTGCTCTGGACCGAAGACAGGGCGGGCGGCTGACATCATGTGACATCAGATGCCCGTCCCCAGCAAACCAGATCACGGCTACATTTACATGGGAACACCCAGCGTTTGCATGGGGACACCCATTAAACGCTGGGCATTCCCATGTCAAAGCACTAACACCGCTGCTGTTCCACCCCCTCCCCCTGTGTTAGCACCATGCCAACAGTGCAGGTTGGCAAGGGCTCTCACACGGAAGCCCTGCACATGCACATAATCGATTATGTGCATGTGCAGGGCACAAACATTGGCCCCAAGTGCGAATGCCCATGGGACCAAACAAACTAGAATCTAGGCCTATGTGAGAAGATGTAGAAAGGTCTGCTGCCATGCAAAACAACATTCACAGTAAGTGCTCTGATATTTTCCTGATGGTTGGCAGTGGAGGTGGGGGATGTGTTGGAGCCCACTGTACCTGGTCGCAGGGGTGGAGTGCAGGAGACCTGCTGAACCTGTTCATTACCCCACTGAAATTCCTCCTGCAGATCCTCCTGATTGATTTTGGTGCTCCTGATCTGAGGGGGGTGCGGGCAGGGGCGTAACTATGAATTGGGCGCCCCCCGCCATTAATGGGGGGGCGCCCCTCCCCCCCTCCGCAGCACCCCCCCTCCCCGCCTCTGCAGCAACCCCCCTCCCCCATCCCCTACCCGCAGCCTTACCTGTCTTGCTGCCGCTGGTCCCGGCTCCCTTGCTGGCTTCATTCTTCTGCTATGGAGACGGACCAACACAAAATGTCCGCCCCCATACAGCAGACAGTTTCAGAGAACTGTCTGCTATATGGGGCGGACATTTTATTGTGGTCCGTCTCACTAGCAGAACTGAAGACAGGTAAGGCTGCGGGCGGGGGGATTGGCGGCGATGGGCGGGCGGCAATCGGTGGATGGGCGGACGGGCGGACGGGAGGGTGCTAACTATAGCAACGCAGCCCCCCGGCGCCCCCACATGCACAGCGCCCCCCGCGACCGCGGGGGGCTGCGTTGCTATAGTTACGCCACTGGGTGTGGGATCCCTCCTGAACCTCCTGATCACAGTAAGATGGGGTGCAGGAGCTCTGCTGAACCTCTTGATTGTGCTGGGGTTGCATGAGCACTGCTGAACCTCCAGATAGTGTGGCAGGTTTATATTTTGTTGTAAAGAAACACTTTACTCTGTGTCCCTGTATTGACTATAAGGAACTGTATAATATTATGGTCAATAACCATTGCAAACTACTCTTAATGCCTGAATTATTGGTCACTCTTTACAAAGCTTTATGTATATGGGTCATACTTTCTTCTTTGTATTCGACTTGGGAATGAGTAGAAGACCACCTTTAGGATGTTGTACAGACATTTTGAGTCTTTGGTCAGGCCTTTTGATCTGTATAATTCCCTGCATTTCATCAATGATATCTTAAATATCTACTATACTAGATCACTTTGTTTTCATCTTTGGATGAAATCTTATTTTTTTTTTTTTTTTGACAATCTGAAGGAAATACCAACTGGAAATTGGAGAAGTTTCAATTTAAACAAGCTCAAATCCAATTCTTAGGCTATAAAATTTTAAATAAATTGTCCGAGCAGTTGTCAATTGGCTGGTACCTAAAAATGAAATGGAAGTACATTGGTTTATTGACTTTGCAAAGTTTTCAGAAATTTCTCCTATCGTCCAACTATCTAGAAAAGACATTCATGTTGAATGGACATCTTAAGCGCAAGAAGCTTTTATCCAAACTGTGAATCTCTTATATCAGTACCAATGTTGATACATCCAAATCCTGAAAATTTTGATGTCAAACTTGGGGTGAAATGTAATAGGATGAGAGAATCAAAAAGTGAGAGATTTGTAAAGAAATCTCCAGTTTTTTTAAAGCTGCAATCATTTACACTGCAAAACCAGTTTGCATTTGAAGTGTAAATGATTGCCGCTTTAAAAAAACTGGAGATTTCTTACCAAATCTCTTACTTTCTGAATCTCTCATCCTATTAAATTTAACCCTTGATTTCTCTGATTCCACAATGGAAGCAATCCTTTCTCACCATATTGGTGAGAAGATGTTTTTGTATTCTTGTACCTACTTTTCCAACAAGATTACATCAGTGGAGAAGAATGATAATATTGTAACACCTAATTACTGGATATCAACCTACTTGAGGGTGCTGCCCATCCAGTGACCGTTTTCACTTCTAGAAATTTTGATTTTTTTTTTTTGCAGTGCTAATCAAGTAGTAAAATGATTTCACGATTTTAAACCAGCGGGACATTTAGTAGTAGTGTATAAGACTCAAAAAGTCAAGAAGATTCTGTTGGTCAGATTTTAGTAGAGTTATTAAAATATTTATCATGCTAGATATGTGCCCAAAACAAGGCTCCATGCCTCTCACCACTGGCTATACTTCAACCTCTTCCTGATGTTCTATCTCTATGGATTTCAAATCCAATCTCCCCCTTTAAAAGGGATGAGAACAATTTTAGTTGTAGGGGATTGCCTTTCTAATATGGATCATTGATCCCTGTTAATGGTGTACCCACTGCTGAACAGAGTGCACAACTTCTGATTCACAAAATATTCCGGTTTCATAGAATCACAAATGATGTAGTTTCCAATCAAGGTGTTCTATTTACTTTTACATATTGGGAGAGTTTCTGCATTGTCTTGGATTGATGATTATGTCTTCTTTCCATCTTCTTCTTTTGCCCCACTGCCAGGTTATTGCGGAAGGAGAATCATTTATTGTTTAAAGATCTTAGACTCTAGAATCCATAGCAATAGTTTAAATAGTTTATATATATATATATATATATATATATATATATATATATATATATAGGGCCTGATTCAGATGAGGTTGTATAGAACTTTGATGCTGCTTACTTGGAAGTAACAATGATGCTTAGATATATGACTTGAGCAAGTCGAGTCTGGTATAAATCGATGCCTCCTTCATGCATGTCTATTATAGTGCTGTATCGGAACCTGAGACAGGCCCATAGTCTAAAATTAAATTCATGGGAGTTGGCAGAAATGTTCCTTCCTGTAGTTTAACTAGACAATATGGCTATAATCCAACATCCAAAAGACATCCAAATGAATTGCTGTTTAAAATGTCCGAAGGGCAGTTCTGGAATTAGAGGAACAATGTCGGGATTCACACCCGGAGTTTCTGGCTTTGAGGAAACCCTGCTAACTGAGCTATTCTGGCTGCCACCACCCTGTAGTCTTTTGAAATACTCTAGTTCCACCCCCTCTAATTCCTATATAAACCTAGCCTGTTCCGGTCAGCTTTGCCAGATTACTGTGTTCTTGCTGGGAATCAAGAGTCTCTTCACAGTGTTCCAGTGGTTCCTATTGTAGCCCACACCCTTGTCCTATCACCTGGGTGGCTTATCCATCAATAGGATCAATGGACTTCGATCCTGGAAACACAGGTGCTGCTAATAATCCCAAACCTGATCACATCAGTTTTCCTGCTGCTGCTCTAACACCTGGACTGGATGCTCCACATTAACTTTATGTGGAAGTAAGCTGTCCTTGCAGCAATGTACTGTATATTGATGCTGAATAATGATTGATTGACTGACTGAATGGAAAAAAGAAGGTGAGAGGAGGTGGCAATATGAGGGAAGTATCAGCTCAGATCTGCATGGTTGCAGTTTAGCAAACACTTCACTTTCTGTTACTCCAGGTATAGGCAGAAGATCCTGGTAAGTGATCTGGACACTGGCACTCCTTTCACTTACTGTAGAAATTGAAAGTTCTGATCACTTCTGTGCAAAATGCCATTTTGGAGCCCTAGAATATCAGTTTTTATGCACTGCATTCTGTGCCATCAACTGTCTGGCAGGTTGGTGGTCACACAGCAGAGAGATCCTGCTAACACTCTGTTCACTAAAGAGGTGCAGAGTTACAGCTAAATGAGGATCCCTTACCTTCGGAACCCAATATAGTAGCTACACACATGAAAATGTATATCCTTTTAAAAACGTTACCTATTTTGTTACCTGCAAAATTATAGGCTATTACTAACAGTACTGTAACTGTACATTTGGTGTGCTGTGCCAGAAAGAGAATTGGTGCCCCTCTATCCCCATACTATTTTTATTTAAAAATTATTTTTATTAGTTTTCAGTTAATATTATACATACATAAGTAACATAGATGACATGGTAAAGATAATTAATAATTAATGATTTTTGATTAACAGTCATTTCATGTCACTTTTTGTATTTGCTCACTTGACAGGTACTGTATACATTTATACATAACTAGGTGATTCATCGCGCCCTATGGCTGGGTGTGCTGCGGGTGGTGGGGTTTAGCAAGTGGATGCTGGGGTACTGCGGGTGGTGGAGGGAGGGGTGTGGTGGTGTTGTGGGTGGTGGATGTGCGGTTGAGATAATGGAAATGCTGTGCGAACCCTTGCGAATGTAGGGACGCTGACGGGAGATTGGGGGATGGGGGGAGCAGTGCAGTCTTCTGGGGGACTGAGAGCTGGGGACACTGGCAGAGATGGGGGGCAGGGGAGGTGCGGCTGGTGATTCTGCATGGGTAGGCACTAAGGGCGAGATGTGATAAGGGTAAAAGTGCATCTTTTGATGGCGGAAGAAGCTGGCGCTGCTCAGCCCCGATGGGTTGGAGAGGGGAGAAGAAGCCAAAGCTCTGAGAGGGATTAAAAGGGGGGAGGAGGGTGTCTCAGGGCCCTCTGGTGGGAGACCACTGTTGCTAATTCCACTGATGCCGTGGAGGACGGGGGACTGCAGAGGATGTGGCCACTGGCCAGAAGAACTGGGGAAGGGATGCTCTGTGAAAGTGGTCAGTACTTTCGTTACAGTGAATGCTTTTAAAGATCTGTTAGTGACCCTCATCCATGTGTCTCATGCTATCAGCCATGTGTCCCCTCCTCACACCCTTATCTCACTGCACACTTCCCATTTGTCCTGGTGCCCACCATTCACAAAGTGTCTCCCACCATCTCACTTACTCGCCTATCCCAATGTCTGCCTCCCTAGTTTCATCCCTCGCTTAACCAGCCCACTGCCCCATCTAATGACTTCTCAGCAAGAATTACCTCCAGCCAGTCGAATCACAGTGCCCCCATTTAGCCCAGTGTACCAGCTCTCCAGCCTAGTGTTCCCTCCTCTCCCACCATTTTACCATCTTCCCGTCCAGCTCAGTGCCCCAAATATATCACCCACTGCCTCTCCCAGTCACACACTCACTCTCTACCTCCGCCACCCACTTCCTTTTACTATCAATCTATCTCTACCTGATGTCACCCATCGCCTTTCCCTGGAATCACCATCTGCCTCTCTGTGTCACCCTCTACCACTCTATCTCTCACTATCTCTCCCATAATCATCTACATCACCCACTACCTTTCCCTGTCACCCATTGCCTCTATCTGTTACCCAACAGCCTCTCCATCTCCCACAATCACGGCAGATCACCTCTTGTTCCCATACCCTCTTCCTGTCAGGTTGGCATGCGTTGGGGACGAGTTACGAAAATTATGAGGAGGCTCATGAATATGGCTTTCACATTGAGACTATGCCCCTTATAGTGAGGCTACACCCAGTTATTTTGATTTCCCCCTACTTCCCTTGTCATAGTGCCTCCCTGTCATTTTATTCTGGAGAACAAAATGCCTATGTATTTTATGGGGATACATATGATAGCCTGGCTGTGGTGATACCAGCAGACAAAAGGCTGACCCCTGAATCCTGTCAGAGGCTCTGTAATACCCTAACCCTCCCTTGCAGCAGCCTAACCATAACCCTCCCCCCCATGTGCAGTCTGACCCTATACCTCAGCACTGGTGCCTAATTCTCGCCAGAGGCTGAACTACCATTGGTGCAGCAGGTGCATTGCATCAGGGCCCTTCTGGACTGAGGCTGCCAAGACCAGCAGCTTGTACCCCTGTCACCCACTGATGTGGGGTCCAAATTACACTTTTGCACCAGGGCCCACCACTCACAAGTTCTACCATGTTTAGGAGGGAACGGTAGGGCCCAGAGCAGACACCAGGAAGCAGCGCAGCCTGTGCTGATGATCACAGCCTACTTCCGGCCAGTGCATGCATCCCACTTTACTTCCCGCTAGTACTGCAGCCTCACTGTCCATTCGTACAGGGGGAGAAACCTGTGGTGTCCTGTTATTATGCAGGGGAGCAGCCTGTGGTGTCCTGTTAGCTGTTATTAAACAAGGTGAGCAGCCTGTGATGTCCTGTTGTTGTTATTATTATTATTATACAGAGGGAGCAGCCTGTGATGTCCTGGGTTGTGAGGATGACACTGGCGGGATATTTGGGGGGGGGGGGGCGGTGTGGGGGGGGGGCGGTTGGTTATGCTGGTGGAGAATTAAGGGCTGGTGACACGGGTGTGAGATTGGGGGGGGCATTGATGCTGCTGGGGGACTGAGGGCTAGGACACGAGCGTGGGGGGTGGGGTGTGTCTGTTCATGTTGGCCTGAGGGCTGGGACACTGGCGGGAGATGGGGGGGAGGTCAGTGCAGCTGGTCATGCTGCCGGAGGACTGAGGGCTAAGGACACTTGGAAGAGATCTTGTGTGGGGGTGTCTGGGGTGATGCTGCTGGGGGACTTGGGGCAAGTGAGACTGGCAGGAGATGTTGGGGAGGTGGGGGTGCGAGAGAGCGGCTGACGTGGCAGGGGGGATCTTCTTTGGGGATGGCCATCGAACCTCGATGATTCAAAATCATCATTGGTTTATGGCCGATTTCGAATACTTTTGCCATCGATGGGGGAGAACCAAATGGCAGATGGTTACCCTACATCGATGGCATAGTAGAAACAATGTGTCTTTTTCTTCTTCAAGGTGCCGGGACACGGAGCATAGCTCTGCGCCCGACACCTGGAATCTCTGTTCCCAAATTTTGATTGGCCCTCCGCCCATTCAGTCAAAGTTGATGGATTACTATCGATAGCTAAAACTATCGATGATTATCCATCACATAGTTTCTGATCAATGGCTGGGTGAAGATTCACAATCGATTGTGACTGCACCGATGACCATCTCTAATTTCCTCTGTGCAGCTTCGGGCACCCTATCTCTGCAGTCTGCACATCGCAGTTAATAAGTCCCACCCACTTCTGGGATTAGCGGCTCCGGCCACCAACCAAAGCTATATAGCCACCCTTCCCTGCCCCGGCTTGCACATGGTGATGCTGCCGCGGTGTGTCTGAAGGGGGGAGATTGCGGCTCACGTGCTGGGGGGGGGGGTGATCCTCAGTTTGGCGTCGGGCATGCTGCCTCCTCACAGCGCAGGTAAGATGTCCAATCCACTCCTGGGCTTGCCGCCCCCTTCCTGCCCCATGACAACGCTGGCAGCCTAATTGCGGGCAGCGTTTGGCGCACACAGGTGTATATATCTCTTATTAGTATATATGTGCTTTCTTCTGTGCCCCACTGCCCCCTATATATCTCTATCCTATATAGCCAGGATCTGTGTGTATAACGCGGACGGAGTCATACAGTGACTCCACCCAGCGTTATACACAGACTCACAGATTGACAGTTCTGGACTATTATATAAGAGATGAAAAAATAAATTACATAATACTCACAATAAACATAAAAATACATAGACAATTACGTATTACTTAAACATTAATAAGATTTTCTATTAATACAGTTACAGTATCTTTGGCTGTACTTATGCTATTATCACTATTATTATTTCGTCAGTACTCCTATAAAGAATTGTATTTTAATTATTTAGTTATTGTACCCTTGTTTTGATCTGTGTTAACAAATACCTTAATTATTGCAGCTTGCTGATCTTGTGGCAATGTTTCGATGTATGGGCCCCATTTCCTACAAAATGTAATCACACTTGTTTCTTCAACCAGAAAGGAAGAGAATCTATCCAAATAGAGTGTCTTTAATAAAAAGCTATGCACTTCTGTTACAGTGGGCGCAGTTGGATATATCCAGTGGTTGAGAATTATTTTCTTTGCTGTTTATTTTCTTTGCTGAGTTAGAAAAGGTATAGTTGCCCTGTTTCCCTTACAAACCACTGTCCAATTCTGGAAGTTCGCACAAAGAAATGCTAATTTGTCAAGTGAAATATTTATGTGAAAGGTGTATATCTAATAAAGTCTTGTATTTTGTTCCAAAATTTTTATATCGTTTTACAAGTCCAGAGGTTGTGTATAAATGTTGCTTGGTTGTGTTTCACAAAGTGTTGTGGTTTGTTTTGAATTGTCTTCAAGTGGATTTCTTGTAGTAAGCTTGTGTAAGGTGCGCAGTGTTAAATCAATATTCTTGGTTATAGTTATTTGAGTGGTTAGTACAGGCATGTCGACTGGCCAGAGGTCCGTAATGGATTTCTCTGTTTTTTCAAATCGTGCTTTTCTAAGTTTAGAATAAAGTGAATGTGTCTTATAAGAGGTTGTAAGTAAGGAAGTTACTAAAGAATGAAGAATATCCGGTGTTTTCAAAGTGGGTGACCGTGTAGATGAGAGGCTGGATATATAATTTGCATATATGCAATGCAATTGGTAGTTGTCACGAATGAGGGTTTGAGCACTCGGTCGTAACCGTGGTGGGCTGTCTTGGATACAATGACTGAGAATTGGATCAGACTTACAGCGAAGCTGACAGGATCTGGAAATACCAGAATGGAACTGGAGGCACTTTACTCTGGGGACACCAGACAGGATCAGGAGACCGATGATGCCGGAAAGTCTCTAAGGTACTCAATTCTGGGAACCCAGACTGATACTATATTCCAAGGATACCAAAATAACAATAACTCAAGATGGCCGACTTGGCAATGTAACAGGATCCAGGGACTATGGAATTAACTTAAGGAAACTGAGGATAGCCAACTTGGCAACGTAACGGAATCCAGGGACACTGGAACTAACTTAAGAAAACTCAGGATAGCCGACTTGGCAACGTAACAGAATCCAGGGACACTGGAACAACTAAAGTAACTGGGTTGAAGATAATGCATTAATAGTGACTGAATCTGGATAGTGGATGATATGCTGGTAGTGGCGGAGAACCAGGTGGTGGATGATTTGATAATAGTGTCTGGAATCCGGATGGAGCTGGACAACCCACAAACAGCTATGGTAGCAGGACAGTGTGATGATTGTACATATATTGATGTTATACAGGCATATAATGCCATACCAGTCACTCTTAATGTAAGCTACCAATGTTTGTTTGTTGCTTAAAAGATGTGCCAACCCCATTGGGGACATTATATGCTATGCCATTATATATAGATAAGTGCCTTCACAGAAGGCAGCCCAGACTTTCATGGAAAGCAGAATAATTATTAGTTACATGATGAACTGTATCCCCCCATCGGAGGGAAATGGACTAGACTGCCCGGAAAAAGACTAATTGCAGGGCAAACTGAAATACCCCGTTTAGAGGGGTTAACAGACTTTTGGCAGTTAACACTGGATTAATAAAGTTGGGGTGCTCGTGACCAGCGGAGCCCCGTTTTTGCCCGCCTAAAGGAAAATTATAAAAGGGAGTGCACAGCCGTTGAGAAAAAGAGTTACCTCAGGGAGAGGAAAAGGGTTAATAATAAGCAGAGCTGCGCAGCTATACAGGTGATGGGTAGCGGTGCTGACAGGGCACAGTGTCCCTGAGGAGGACTGATAACAGCAGAGCAGCGCAGCATAGCCGAGACAGACAGCGGTGCTGAGGGGGAAGAATAGATACCTACCTGAGGCTCCGGTCATGTCGGCGGGTCCCTCCTCTGGAAACGCGGGGCGGCGCTGACAGGCAGGAGCAGCTTTGGATGTCGGGGAGTGTGCGGAGTCCCGGCAGCTAATGAAGGAGACGCTGGGAGGAGCAAGCCGCGTCATCGAGGAGGCAGGCGGCTCCTTAAACAGCTGATCGGGGAACCCGGCCGTGACAGCAGATGGATAGTGACAGGCAGAGGTTCCGGAGCTACCCAGCGGGCAGTGACGCAGCTGCGGAGTGACGGCCCGGGGTGGAGACTGAGCCTGGACCTGCACTGCAGTATACAAGGCACTGAACCAGAGGAGAGTGGTGAGTGGCTACCAGCCCACCCAAAGGCAGGCTAATAAAGCTTAAGGTCAGCCCCCCTGCACAATACACCACTCAGCCTACACAACGCCCCCACAGGCAGCCTGTCTATAGAAAAGGTGAATCGCTGAAGGCTAGTGATAGGCAGTCAAAAGCCAGCACTTATCTTTTACAAGACGGATTGGCAGAGTAGTGACAGGCAGTGTGTCTAGCCATTGAATATCAGCGCAGAGGAGCCTAGCTAATATTATGAAGGACAAAGTGTGCAGCTCTTTTACCTGAGACAGATAAAAGATAACACTCCTCCTAATAGTAGGAATT
The DNA here is from genome assembly GCF_055691185.1 of Crinia signifera. Taxonomy (NCBI): domain Eukaryota; kingdom Metazoa; phylum Chordata; class Amphibia; order Anura; family Myobatrachidae; genus Crinia; species Crinia signifera. The sequence continues at coordinate 231,267,008 of NC_139222.1, forward strand.
TGGAGACTTAAACCGTTAAAGACACATCTGCTAGAATTGTGCCTCAAGAATCCCTGTCATATCAACGATCAGCTACAGGTTGATAGCATAAGTAAATTTACAGCGGCTTTAATAAGAAAAGTTACTCCGAGAGCTTTATGTACATTCAAAATATCTTCTAAGTTCCTTGCCAGTGAGAAATAACGTATGAGTCTGTGCATATTGAAAATAGTATAATATCCTCTGACAAGTTACAGAGCTCCAGGAAAAGTAAAGTTTATAGTTGTGAACCTCTCAGACCTTTAAGGAGTTTATTCTACAGGGAAATAGTCTCATTTGTCTTCTCAGAGGGAAATTGTCAATTAGACTTAAGCTACCCAACATCTCCTGAATTCAGGAAAACATTTCTGTCATTTTAGAAAAGGTTCGAGTTCAGTCAGAAACTGTAATAAGAATAAGTTGGCAATCAGCAGTTAAAGTGTATTCATTATTGTACTCGTAAAGTAAAAACAGTGGCTTCAGGGACAACTAACGAGTGCCTTCCCTCCAAAATACTTCGCCTAATGGATTACAAATAACCTGGAGAAATGTAGGCTCCGGTTGGACTTTAACGCCTACAAGATAGAAAGAACAATTCACCCAAAAAAACGCTTAACTAGAATTTAACTGCAGTTACGGCATAGACACCAAGGGTAAAGTTAACCCATTATTGCGCAATAATAAACTATAGTGATTGAATTAGTAGAGGCCTCCTAGAAATTGTATACTATATGAATTGTTTTTGCATTGTAATATTTCCATATGCATTGTAAGCGAATGTACAGTATAATAATTTGTTTTCTTTGTAACATATAAGGTAGGGATAGTGTTGTATGTATTTAAAGTGAACTGAGCACAGTGGCAGAGGTATCCATTGAAGGACCAACATTCGCTGTTCCAGCATAATAAAAATTATTAACGCTTGTTGTTACTTATGTTGTAACAATTGAATGTGTATTATTGAAGTGCATTATCCTAAATTCTGGAAATAATAAATTGCTCAAGTATTGATAAAGAATTGTCTCCATGTGATATCCTGAACACTTGTCTAGAGAAAGAGAAGAAGATACTTACCTGTGAATGATTTCACAACAGCAGGTAGTGTGGCTGGGCTGGACCCAGTAGAGCAGATAGCAGGTACTGTGGCTGGGCTGGACCCAGTGAAGCAAGTAGCAGGTACTGCAGCTAGGCTGAACCCAGTAAAGTGGTTACGCAGGTACTGTAGTGGGTACTGTGGCTGGATTGGACCCAGTGGAGCAGATGGTGGCTGCAGCTGCCAGACTGCAGCAGATGACCGGATAGCGGCTGTAGTAAAATGGCAGTTAGGACACTGGATATGGGAAGCAGAATCCAGGAATTGTAGCAGGTGGTAACAAAGTTACAGAGCAGGGTGCCAGGCAACAGGGGCGGTCAGCGACATTGCTCATGGCAATTTCCTGTTCCTTGAGCAGGATATTTAACCCCCTTGCCTTGCATGGATTGGTTAACTGGCCATGTGGTAGCTGCAAAACCAGGAACAACTCAGTATGAAATTAACTGGGCTTAATAGGAGAGCCAGCAGTTTCAGCAAAAAGACAACCAAATGGTTAATAGCTGGTCAGAGGTCGCACAGGTGTCCAATCAGTAATGCAGCAGCAGCAGCAGCAGCAGTACACAGTCTCTAACTGAAGCTTAGCTGCATTACTGCAATCTGTATGGAGCAATGCTGGAGAAACTCAGAAATGCTGCAGATTAAAGTGAAGATATCTGACAGGATACAAGAATAGCCAGGTTTGTGACAGTAGTGATTGTTCAATACATATTTATCTGATAGATTCACATTAGAGTAAAATCCCCCCCCCCCCCCCCCCCCCCCTTGGTCAAAAACATCTGCGGCTTTACGTATTCCTTTAGCTTTCAGTTGGACATATAAGTAGTTTTCCATTCCTGGTGTAAAACAAGGATTAGCCCAAAAGGGTATAAATTTAGATTGTGTGGGGTTTTGTTTCATGATTTTATTAACAAGCCACCAAGTATTGTATGTATCTTTAAAGAAAAGATCTTCTAATATATGTGGTGGAATATTATGCCTAGGTGCATGCAATAAAGCTCTAGGTTATATGGGTGGCATTCTGCACTATCTAGTGCATTTATTGGGGATTGGTACGAAATCCCGGCGGTCAAAATCCCGACGCCGAAATCCCGACAAGGGAGGGGGGTGTGGATCGCCCCCCCCCCACCCCCTTGCGGGCTCGCTGCGCTCGCTACGCAGTGGGCCCGGTGCCTCGCTAGCCTCGGCACACTAATTTATTCTCCCTCTATGGGTGCCGCCCATTTTTCCATATACATTTTTGGAATAGTTTATTGATTTATTTTAGATGGAATAAACGGTAACATCTGAATGGTATATGCCACTTTCAGAAATAATACCGACTTTATAATGGCCAGACGTCCCATTATCTATCAATCTGTTTAGTCATAGAATTGAGTAAAGGTCAATAGTTTATCTCTTATAATTTATTTAGCTGGCGAAATGTATGCCTAAATATTTAATATATGAATTAACGGTACTTATGTAGTATCTGGGCGCCCGATTTTTTGATTGTATGCCTTAACTTAAGTCATACAATCAGTGCGATGCGATGCGATATCGCATCGCATCGCATGCGACCATATCGCATGCGATGCAATGCGATGACCCGATTTTCCCATAGGATTCAATGTTAAAATGGACTGAGTCCATTTTAACATGGAATTCAATGGGAAAAAGGGGTCCTTTTCATACCCCTACTATCCAAGTGGGCATGGAGTTGGATATAAACCTGTGGCAAGCGTAGCGAGCCACCGAGCCCGAAGCGTGGCGAGCGAACGGTATTCTGTGTCCGCTCGCCACGCTTCGGGCTCGGTGGCTCGCTACGCTCGCCACAGGTTTATATCCAACTCCATGCCCACTTGGATAGTGGGGCAAGGAACAGGACCCCTTTTTCCCATTGAATTCTATGTTAAAATGGACTCAGACCATTTTAACATTGAATCCTATGTAAAAATCGGGTCCATCGCATCGCATCCGATTTGGTCGCATGCGATGCGATGTGCCCGAAACGACCCGATTTCTAAATCGGACGCCCAGATACTACATAAGTACCGAATTAACTATATTAACCCCTTCAGTGGTGGGTTTTTCTGGGGCAGGAGAAACTAAATAAGACAGGTTTTTCGGTACTTGTTTCCTAGCACGGCGCCAGCGATAAAAATTGTGTCCAACGGGATCCCCCAAAATCGCGTTGATCGCATCACATGCAACCAAATCGCATGCGACGCGATCGATGCGATTTTTACATTGGAATCAATGTAAAATGGTCCCTGAGACCCGATTTTATATTGGCCCCAATGTTAAATGGCCCCCAGACCCCAATTCTTATTGTTTGCCAACTCTGATAGGTCAAATGCCCCCCATTGTAAATGCCACCCCACGATCAATGCCAACCCGAAGCGTGGCGAGCGCAGCGAGCCCGCGAGAGGTGGCCGTACGCGTCCTCCGACCTTTCATACCCCCACTATCCGCGTCGGCGAGGAGTTGATTTTATATAGTGTGGCGAGCGCAGCAAGCCACTGAGCCAGAAGCGTTGTGAGCGCAGCGAGCCCCGCGAGGGGACGCGTAATATCTGTGAAGTAATACCCCTTTCACACCAGAAAATGCATTCCCAGGTTACATAGTAGGTAAGGCTGAAAAAAGACTTGCGTCCATCTAGTTCAACCTGGTATAGATATCTCCATTGCTGATTTGGTAGGTTCTGGTATTTTACAGACAATTTATATTTCTTATTTGTACCCATGGATGTTTTTCTCCAGTAAATGTTTGTCCAACTTTGCCTTGAACGCATTTAATGAGCCAGCCGTTACCACCTCTCTGGGAAGAGAGTTCCAGAGTTTGACTGTTCTGACCGTAAAGAAATTCTTTCTACTAGCTGAATTAAATCTTTTTTCTTCTAATCTATACTCATGCCCTCGCGTCCTAGATTAAACGTCTCTTTTCTAATGTAAATAGTCCCAAATTGCTTAATCTCTCCCCGTAGCTTAAATTCTCCATTCCCCTAATAAGCTTTGTTGCTCGCCTTTGGAATTTTTCTAATTCTATGATGTCCTTTTTATAGTGTGGGGCCCAGAACTGTACTCAGTACTCTAGGTGAGGTCTCACCAATGCTTTATATAGTGGCATAATTACCCTTGAGTCCCTAGTTTCCATTCCCCTCTTAATACATGCCAGAATTTTGTTGGCCTTTTTTGTAGCTACATTACAATGGGCACTACATCCTAGATTGCTGTCTATTTGGACTCCTAGATCCTTTTCGAGTATGGAATTACCCAGTTCCTCTCCGCTAAGGTTGTGTCTCCCAAGGTGCATAACCTTACATTTATCTACATTGAACCTCATCTTCCATTTTTTTGCCCACTCATCTAGAATTGCAAGATCATTTTGAAGCATGGTGACATCTTCTGGTGATTTGATGACTTTGCTAAGTTTTTTATCGTCCACAAAGATGGATACATTGCTGAGTAACCCTATCCCAATATCGTTAATAAAAATGTTAAACAAAATGGGCCCCAAAACCGAACCCTGGGGCACTCCACTTAGTACCGGTATCATATCTGATACGGCACCATTCACAACCACTCTTTGTTCTCTATTACATAGCCAATTCCCTACCCATCTGCAGATATTTTCACCCAATCCTAGGTTCTCCATTTTATTAATCAATCTCTTGTGTGGGACAGTATCAAATGCTTTAGCGAAATCTAGGAAAATCACATCTACAGCATTTCCATTATCGAGGTTTTTGCTAACCTCTTCATAGAACCCTAGTAGATTAGTTTGGCATGAACGTTTTTTCACGAACCCATGTTGGTTAGTACTGAGTAGACGGTGATGATCTAAATATTCCTGGATACATCCCTTAAAAATCCTTCAAATAGTTTACCCACAATTGATGTTAAACTAACGGGTCTGTAATTAGCGGGATCTTCCTTTTTTCCTTTTTTGAATATTGGCACTACCTCTGCTATTCTCCAATCTTTTGGTACTATACCTGACGATAGTGACTTGCTAAAGATATAATGTAGGGGGGTAGCTAGTTCATCCCTTAATTCCATTAATACCCTCGGATGAATCCCATCTGGCCCTGGTGACTTATTTGTTTTGAGTTTGCTTAGCCTCAGTATTATTTCCTTCGGCGTGAAATCCACAATGAGATCTGGCTTATTTGTCCCGTTTGTGGTAAATGTTCGTTCCACAGTCTGCTCTCCCTTAGTAAATACTGATGAGAAGAACTCATTTAACAGTTTTGCTTTTCCCTTGTCCTCAATAACACTTTTTCCACTAGTATCAGTTAGTGGGCCTATGTTTTCCTTAATTAAACGTTTACTATTTATGTATTTAAAAAACTTCTTTGCGTTGGTTTTGCTTTCAGTGGCTATGCACTTTTCATATAATATTTTAGCTGCTTTGATTACCCCTTTACAAGTTTTGTTTTATTCTTTGTATTTTGCGAATGCCTCCTCATTCAAGTTATTTTTATAGAATTTAAAGGCTCTGGTTTTATTGTTGATAGCTGACCTTACTTCTTTGTCCAACCATGGTGGCTTTTTTTTGTTGAATTTACCTTTAGTTACTTTAGGAATGTATTCAATAGTTAGTGAATCAAGCACCTTTTTTAGAGTATCCCACATTTCCTCTGCATTTTTTCCCTCCATAACCGTTTCCCACCCAATTCCTGTTGGCCCCTTTTACACCAGCCTAGTCCCTGCATTTTCTGGTGTGAGGGGGAGAGAAAACCACCCCTCCCCCCTTTAACCAGTTATCTCATTTAACCGGCTATATCTTCGGAACCAACTGACCCATTTACATGAGACAAGTATTATATTGAAGAACTTTTGAGTGGGCTTTGAATGATTTTGTTCAAAAAGCAAATAGATATATATCTCCAACACTTTAGTGCACCAAAACCTTTCACATGTGTTATAAGAAAAAAAACGTCTTATCTTATTTCAATCGATTGCGTTCACTTCCCTTCTTCCAGATCTCTTGGTGTGTATCATACAAGAGAGAGAAGTAGAGCAAGTACTGTTGAGAACTATAAAATGAAATTCTCTATATAGGCATATGAATAGGAGATCCACCCCAGTCAGTTCAGCCACAGAAGAATAAGACAACAATTACCAGATGGTGTGGAGAACATAAGGTACACTTAGTTCTCAGACAGGCAAATAGTCGCAGATCTTATACCGTTCCTGGAACCCTGCAGTAAGTCCCTGGGCGGCGTTCCTTTCTCCTGGCTTCCACTCCTGGCAATGGGTCTCACTGGTCCTTTCAGATAGGCCGACGCGTTTCGACCACAGCTGTGGTCTTTATCAAGGCAGATGGGTGAGTGTTTCTTTACACTATCCGGCGAGTTTATATTGCCCGGGTTCTCTCGGGCATCCAATCCTAGCTTTGACTGGGAGTCCAATCGTATAGCGCCTCGGTTGTCACGTGACCTGTATCTGCGGGTCCGTCCGCTGATAGGTCCTCTCGTCAGAGCGTCATTTTCCCGCATTAAAGATGGCCGCTGTTCTATTTCCGGTTGGCGATAGAGTGACAGTTTTCCCTTACTTAAGATGGCCGCCGGGCCATTTCCTCTATACTGTCGGGCTGTGTATATGTACTGCTTTCCGTGACACCCGCAGGTCCAGATCACATGATCACCGCAGGTGCCATTTTCTTTGTTGTTTGTATTTCTAATCGTCATGGCGACGCAGTATTCTGTGAATTTAGTCTTTCTATATAAAAATCGGGAAAGATAAAATACATATAAGACATGATACCCATATCTATTTTTCTTACAGGTTCTTTTTTTAAAAACATGATCATATTCTAAGAAGTTATAAATTTCATACATTTAAGATTTAGTCAAGTGAAAAATCTTTTTAAGACACAGGTTCCCATAACCAATATGTAAAAATTTGATAAAACCGACATATAGCTTTAATAAAAAAATATAAAAGTGAGTAGTAGAGGAGAGATGAGAAAATTTAAGAAAAATACTAATAAAGAGGAGGGGAGGTATTTTCTATAAAAACCACTTTAACTCAAAATCGGTGTTTAAACCCCCTGGTGCTAAAGTGCCATATTCATATATCATTTCCATTTCTTTCTTCGCAAGCATGGTAGCTGTATCCTTATATCTCATGTTCTTTTTGATGAGTTTTATGCCTGCAAAGTACTGAATTTGGTCAGTAGAGCAGTTATGTTTGAGTTTAAAGTGGTTAGATAGTGTATGGGTTTCCATGCCCTTTTTTATATTTCTTAGGTGTTCACCTAGGCGTACTTTGAGTGGCTTAGAGGTTCTACCTATATACACTAGGTTGCATGAACACTTAAGCATGTATATAACATTGCTGGTGTGGCATGTGATAAAATCTTGGATCGTGCATATTTTTCCATTTATCTCAACCTTCTCTATTTTACTTTTCCCTTCTCCCTTTATGCCCCGGCATCCCAAGCAGGTACCACATCTGTGGAAACTTTTTGTTCGTATATTGCCTTCCCGCCTTTATAACAGGATACAATGTGCAACATAAAGAGATAGAGAAATCCTTCCGAAAACACTGGAAAGGGCCTTTATAACAGGATACAATGTGCAACATAAAGAGATAGAAAAATCCTTCCGAAAACACTGGAAAGTTCTCCAAAAGGATCCCGTTTTAAAGGAAGTACTACCAGTAAATCCAGCCTTCATATACAAAAAAGCCCCAAATTTAAAAGACAGTCTTGTAAGCAGTGCCTTCCTCCCAAAAAAACGGGAAGGCAATATACGAACAAAAAGTTTCCACAGATGTGGTACCTGCTTGGGATGCCGGGGCATAAAGGGAGAAGGGAAAAGTAAAATAGAGAAGGTTGAGATAAATGGAAAAATATGCACGATCCAAGATTTTATCACATGCCACACCAGCAATGTTATATACATGCTTAAGTGTTCATGCAACCTAGTGTATATAGGTAGAACCTCTAGGCCACTCAAAAGTACGCCTAGGTGAACACCTAAGAAATATAAAAAGGGCATGGAAACCCATACACTATCTAACCACTTTAAACTCAAACATAACTGCTCTACTGACCAAATTCAGCACTTTGCAGGCATAAAACTCATCAAAAAGAACATGAGATATAAGGATACAGCTACCATGCTTGCGAAGAAAGAAATGGAAATGATATATGAATATGGCACTTTAGCACCAGGGGGTTTAAACACCGATTTTGAGTTAAAGTGGTTTTTATAGAAAATACCTCCCCTCCTCTTTATTAGTATTTTTCTTAAATTTTCTCATCTCTCCTCTACCACTCACTTTTATATTTTTTTATTAAAGCTATATGTCGGTTTTATCAAATTTTTACATATTGGTTATGGGAACCTGTGTCTTAAAAAGATTTTTCACTTGACTAAATCTTAAATGTATGAAATTTATAACTTCTTAGAATATGATCATGTTTTTAAAAAAAGAACCTGTAAGAAAAATAGATATGGGTATCATGTCTTATATGTATTTTATCTTTCCCGATTTTTATATAGAAAGACTAAATTCACAGAATACTGCGTCGCCATGACGATTAGAAATACAAACAACAAAGAAAATGGCACCTGCGGTGATCATGTGATCTGGACCTGCGGGCGTCACGGAAAGCAGTACATATACACAGCCCGACAGTATAGAGGAAATGGCCCGGCGGCCATCTTAAGTAAGGGAAAACTGTCACTCTATCGCCAACCGGAAATAGAACAGCGGCCATCTTTAATGCGGGAAAATGACGCTCTGACGAGAGGACCTATCAGCGGACGGACCCGCAGATACAGGTCACGTGACAACCGAGGCGCTATACGATTGGACTCCCAGTCAAAGCTAGGATTGGATGCCCGAGAGAACCCGGGCAATATAAACTCGCCGGATAGTGTAAAGAAACACTCACCCATCTGCCTTGATAAAGACCACAGCTGTGGTCGAAACGCGTCGGCCTATCTGAAAGGACCAGTGAGACCCATCGCCAGGAGTGGAAGCCAGGAGAAAGGAACGCCGCCCAGGGACTTACTGCAGGGTTCCAGGAACGGTAAAAGATCTGCGACTATTTGCCTGTCTGAGAACTAAGTGTACCTTATGTTCTCCACACCATCTGGTAATTGTTGTCTTATTCTTCTGTGGCTGAACTGACTGGGGTGGATCTCCTATTTATATGCCTATATAGAGAATTTCATTTTATAGTTCTCAACAGTACTTGCTCTACTTCTCTCTCTTGTATGATACACACCAAGAGATCTGGAAGAAGGAAGGTGAACGCAATCGATTGAAATAAGATAAGACGGTTTTTTTCTTATAACACATGTTAAAGGTTTTGGTGCACTAAAGTGTTGGAGATATATATCTATTTGCTTTTTGAACCTATTCACCGGAGGGTTTGTGGGAAAACCTCCTCTATATCTCTGATATATCTGTTGCCCGCCTGTGAGCGCACCCTTGTGAACAAAAAACTTCTTTGAATGATTTTGGTCCAGTGAAACTGGAACGTTTGGTAATCTGCCCTCAAAGAACATGAACAGCCATGAAATTACATTTCAAAAATAAAAAAATCGGTTTACACGCAATATCTCAGGAACCGATTGACCGATTTGGACCAGCCTGGTATCATATTGAAGGCCCAGCGATTTGAAATTGAATGAAATCAACCACAAGCTTCTGTAATGCCAGGGCGGGATCTTGCAGCCGTCGGTACCGGGGGGGGGTCGGAATTGACGGGTCCCATATTATCCTATTGGGAAAAAACATTACAGGTTTGCCAGGCGATATCTCCGGTTCCCGGGGGGCTAGAGACATAAGGCTGGGCTCGTTGGAAATCCCTGGTCCTCAGCTACAAAATGGCAGGGGGCACGTGCCCGGGTGCCCCCCCATGAATCCGCCACTGTCAGCAAACAGTGATAGACGAAGGTCGATATTTTTTATTACAATGCCTTGGTATAATGGAGATTGTCGCAGTGCTATTGCCAGGGGTTCCAATGCCACCGCGAACAGTATCCCCATACTAATACTTAATATAGGCCAGTGCGTGCCATAGCAGAGTCTCTAATACACATCATGCCACAGTGGGTGAGGATTATTAGATAGACAGGGGGAAATTTAATAAGATTGAATGGATGCGAAAAACAGGTATTCATACCCATTCGATGTGACATACGAATGTATGTTATGTACAGACATATTTACGTATGTAAGAATGCATACGATTCGTATACTTTTCATTCATACTTTTTATTCATATGATGTCATCTCCAAGCGCTGCCCCCATTTACACTGCAGGTCGGATCCAATCCAGGTCAGATACCATGTCGGACCCCGATTTTGGTGTAAAAGGGTATAAATAACAATTGAAAATATACCAGTTTTCCATTTGTGTTTCAGGGAAGCTTGCATGGATTAGTCAGATTTGTGCAGGCTTCTCAGTGTAAAAAATTATTGAACAAATAAATCGAAAAAAATGGCATGCGGTTTCACCAGCCCTGGGCTCAAACAACTGTTCCTGGATTTAGAAATTCAGGGTCCAAAAAAGTTGGGGGGTCCCCACAAATTCTAAAACCAGCACCAAGCTCAAAGGCCAATCCTGGTTCCCAAAATACAAGGGACAAAATAACTAGGAGTCCCCCATATTTTGAGAACCAGCACCGGACCCAAACAGCCAGCAGGCTAATGCTACATCCAGGGGAAAGTTCACACGGCCAAAGCATTATCCCCCTTACTGATCAGCCCAGACAGGGACCTGGGGGAGTTGGGGCCCATCAATGAAGGGATCCCCCCTCCAGGATACCCCCTACCCAGGCTGAAGCCCTGGGCTTTCCCCGGTGCTCCAGGGTGCTGGGCGCCGGGCTGATGAATGAAGTATAAAAAAAGTAGAAATAACTTTTGTGAAATGTTGTGGAACTACAAGTCCAAGAAAGCCTGCACCGCATGCAGGGACTTGGAGATCCATAAGTCCCAGCATGCGGGGCAATAACAAACCCGCTGGTACTTGTAGTTCTACATTACAAATAGTAAAATAATACACATGCACATAAGAAAAGTAAGGTTGATTCAATGAAGGTCAACATATACGTTAGGCTGACCAATGAAGATCAACATGGCGAAGGTCCACATGTTCGAAAGATTGACACAAGCATTAGATCGTCAGTCAAAAGGTCGACATGAGATTTTCACGGTTATACTGCTTAAAACATTTTAAGATATGAATATGTAAACACCCAGCGTTTCATGGGCGTTCTCATGCTAATGGGCCAATGATGTGGGTGCAGGGGTTGGGCAGCTGACGGGAGGGCAGCTGATCACCGGATTTCAGCTTCCCTGCCACTTCCCTCAGAGTGCACACGCACATCTAAGGTTGCTCTGAGCAACCTTAGATGTGCGTGTGCCTTCCGCATCATTTGAAAGTCGGTGACCATCGAATGATGTGGGTGTTCCCCCGCAGGCTGCGAATGGATGTTTATGTAAAACATCCATTTGCAGCCAGTGCATGCGAACATACACTGCATTGGGTGGCGGCCAAGACACCATTCGCAAGGCGGGGTTTGGTGGACTCGCAAGGCTGCTAATTTGTGATGCAGCTTTTCTGCAGTGACATGACTTCTCCTGTGTGCTGTGCCGCATCAGTCAGCAGATGGCTCCCATTACCTGGAAGTTCCTCTTCACGCGCTGCAACACAGGAGGCAGAGGGGTAGAGCATGCAGAAAAGAGCACATATACGGTGCACCAAAACTACAAATGCACAGTATGCGTGGCACCGACTACCCCACCCTAGTTATAGGCCTGATAACTAATACATTTGTAGATATAAAATGTTAAATTGCCCTCCCCAATAATCACCTCAATCCTTCCAGGATTAGGCTTTACAAAAAGGAAAACCTAATCTGCAGTGCAGAGTGCAGCACAATGGGATAGAGTGATAAAGTGGTGATAAAGCGGCGATACAGTGGAAGGTGATAACTCACCACCCAATCAGCTGTGTTTGAAAAAAGAGAAAGAGGAGTTGATTGGTTGGTGCGTTATCACCCACTTAATCACTACTTTATCACTTTACCAGGCTTAATACATCTTCCCCAATGTTCTTTGAAGCTTGTCATGTACCATTAATGTGAAAGCCTATCATGGTAATTCTATGTATTGCTTTACAAAGATCTCAGAGGGAGAAAATGCTCTGCTACTGAACTTTCCTATTCATTTATGTTTGCAGATGTTGACCTTGACCCAGGTCAACCTTCAGTGGTCGACCCAATGCATGTCGACCTTCCTCTATTTTACCTAACAACCGTATACCCATAAGAGGAGGGCAGGAGCAAGTGTTCTGTCTCTCCTGCAATGGGTCACGTTGGGAGGTATGTTACTGGGTTATCCTGCAATACTACAACAAATGAAACAGTGGCATGACAGAGAGGCCCTCATTCTGGTTGACTCAGTAAGCTGCGAAACTCCCAGTTTCCCGAGTCCCAGAGTGCCCGCGCACTGACGAGTAACCACCGCCATATCCCCCCACAACCATGCGAGGGGATGTGTTATGAGAACACATCCCCTCGCATGTCCCGCAGCAGATAAAATCAGTCGATGGTCGGCGACCATCAAATGATTTCTACAGGGCTCGAAAATATGTCAGTGGAAACTGACTTGTATTTGCAGGTTTCGGCTGAAGATAGGGTGGGCAGCTGATATCATGTGACGTCAGCCACCCACCCCTGGCACCCCGCGTCACACTGCAATTTACGTTGGAATGCCCAGCGCTCATGAAAAGCTGGGCATGCCCCATGTCGGAGTGCCACACCGCCCCCACCCCCCCCCCATGCCAACAGTGCAGGTCAGCGAGGGCGCTCACACAGAAGTCCTGCACATGCGTATATGACAATATGCACATGCGCAAAATGTTACCATTGGTGAACCTTCGGGGGACCTTGGCTAATAAGAATGAGGGCCAAAGTGTGGGTCTGTCCCAGGGCTGGTTCAAGGCACCCCAGGCGAGTCGGGGTGGGGGCGCCCCGGTGCCGGGGGAGGGGGGGGTACCTGTCCTGCGGCGCTGTGTATTTAAAGCTGGCGGCAGTGGCAGAGAGGGGTCCCTGCAGTCAACGAGCGCTATCCGCCGGGCTATGCAGAAGCGCTTCTGTTGTGAAAACACTGGCCGCACGGCGCACGCTGATTGGCTGAATCTCTGCCAATCAGCATGCGGACAGTGTTTTCACAACAGAAGCGCTTCCGCATAGCCTGGCGGATATCGCTCGTCATTTGTTATTGACTGCAGGGACCCCCCGCTGCCACCGCCGCCACCAGCTTTAAATACACAGCGCAGCAGGACAGGTACCCCCGCGGCACGGGGGGCAAAATGCTGCCCTCCAGTGGCCGGCGCCCTAGGCAAATGCCTAGATTTGCCTAGTGGTGGCGCCGCGCCGGCCCTGGTCTGTCCATATGCACCACTACACACATTTACGCACACTGGTATCTCCTTTGTGGAGCCCAATTTCTTCACCCCCGCTTACCCCATATAATAAATCCCCCAAATATAATTTATTTTCATAACTATACCATAAACCCTATACTTTTTAATGTTATTGTAAGCGCAGTTCCAATGAAAGTGTACTGTATTTCAACATAAGGACAAATGTGCTTGCAAATGTTACCTTGCTAAGATTGTATATTACAAGTCATTATTCCAAGTGTTATTTGTGTAATGTGACTTCCAGTTCTTACCTGATAGGCCAGATATGTTTTCTGATAGAGAACAGCTACTTACCTTACAAAGCCATTTGATCTGCAAGCAATGGGTACATAAAAGAGAAGGGAGGCTACTAGGTTTTTGTGAAACTGCTAATTCTTTTTTTTTTGGCAGCTCCTTACGAGTACGTGGGATTTGTTGTCATCTAGTGACATCTTGTGGACAAACCTTGAAACGTATCTGTAAATAGAGAATGCATGTTTTGTTCAAGTTAACAGAGACCAAATAATGCAATATAAATTGTGTACCTAGAGGATGCTTATGTTGAAGCACCAGTGAGTAAGTCAATTACTTTAAATTGTCACATTTTTTATTTTATCTTGTTATGAATCTGGTAGAGGTAGAGATTCTGAAAATTAGTTTCATAAACATAATGGGCGGTATTCAATGAGCCTGATTCGCCATGTTTTTATGGCGAATTTGTGCTGTTTGGCGAATTTTTGACTAAAACGGTGAATCACCCTATTCAATGACCAGATGGCGAATACATTTGAAGGTTTTTTTCGCCATGATTCATCGAGTAGCAATCGCTATCTTTTTATGGAGAAGTGGAATGTGAACTTTTAAAATAAAGTGTTTTGTTTTTTACATTATTCTGAGGAGGGGCATGCTATTTTTATTCATGTGCAGTAAGCACATTAATATATATTTAATTTTAAATTATTATTATTTTTTTTTTTTACACAGCAGCCAGCAGGGGGCGCCGGAGCCGAGCCGCTCATTAGATATTCATATATTCACTGCACCCGATCGTTACGATCGGGTGTAGTGAATATACGCGGTCCCCTGCTGGCACCCCCGGTGGGCAGCCTGTGCTGCCTGGCACCCGGGGAGCCCACCTCCCCCCCACAAACGTTCTGGGGCAGGCAGAGAGACTTCCATCTCTCTGCCTGCCACCGTCCTCAGGCTGCCTGCGGCGTTCGCCGCAGGAGCTCATATTCGCCGGTCAGGGGCAGCGAGCCCCTGAATTGTTGAATACCGGAGCCGGCGAGGCTCCGGAACGTGGCGAATGTGCAGTGAATCCGAAAAAGGATTCGCTGCACCTCGTAGGTATTCACATTGAATACCGCACTTTGACTTAAAATCAGTAATGGCACATCTTTTTTCTGATCTACTCATAGTATGAAAACAGTCTTTAGAATGTAAGCTCTCACGGGCAGGGCCCTCTCTCCTCATGTGCCTTTCTTAGAATATATAAACCACTGCCACCCTGATAATTGCTTCATTGTCCTGTCCCCTGATGCAACTATCTGTATTAACCGTGTACTTGTCCTAAACTGTCTTGTAATGTAATTTGTTTTGTGTTTGCTCATAACTATGCTCTGTAAAGCGCTGCGGAATTTGTATGCGCTATATAAGAAACTGTTAATAAATAAATAATAATAACAGTCCAACAGAAAGACTCTCTCTCTCTCTCTCTCTTTCTCTCTCTCTCTCTCTCTCTCTCTCTCTCTCTCTCTCTCTCTCTATATATATATATATATATATATATATATATATATATTTATATATATACACATGAGGAATAATCAGAGTCACTCCAGGGGTCACTCCAGAGCGAGCTGGAATTTCTGCAGCATGAAAGACCACAATACACTATAATAACAAATCTACATGGGTACAAGAAAGATAGGAAGAAGAACTGGACCCGCCACATATGTCTCATCAGAGAAACATCTGCCAACTGAATCTCTCATTCAGACCCCCTTATTCTGATCGGTGCGGACTTTTCCGAATTCTTTCGGATGGCGTTTTTTAGCCGTCTGCGCATGCGTGGAGAACGCTACGCGCATGTGCCACGCATGGTCTCCGTACTTGTTCTCACTAATACCGTACAGAAATGTGCACCGCATACATTCGGGCAATAGGGGTGTGTTATGGGCGTCATGCGGAAAGACACAGGGGCGTAGTTTCAAAGTGGGCTAAACTGGGCGGAAACATGGGCGGACACGGGGGAGTACACATATATTGGTAGGCGTGCATTCGGACAGCACGCCGAATGCACGCGAACAAAAAGGGAAGAAATGTGCGGTGTCCAAAAGGTTACTTTTGCTTTGCGGACACCACTCGGTCATGCGCTAGGCAATCGGAACGCCTAATCAGGACGGACGCACCTCAACCAATGTCACCTGAACCCTATACAATCACATACTTTACCCATGACTTGTTAATTACACGCTTCTCACTGCTACAATTGGAAGCATTGCAGCTTAAAGGGAACATTACATGCTGCACTTGTCACACACTTTAACACTGCAAATAATGCACACAACTTAATAATATTAATACTAATACACATGCCACTTCTGCATGTCTAAATTAATACAGACATTTGTGGGGCCAAAATAACATTTATTAAACAAACTTTGCCAATAATTGAAAATACATAACAAAACAAATGGTACCATACCAGGACAAAAATTACATAATAAAGAATAAATAGCCACAGCAGAATCATTGGGAACACATCAGGTGGCTTCACAACAAAAGTACAGCACCAACACTTCAAGTACAGCACACTGAAACAGGGCAACAGAGGAACCAAACATGACATTTGAACCGCGGGCAAAAGTGGTGACCCTGGGCACGGATTTGGACACAGGATGCTGACACACACAGCTCAATGGAAGATTTGGGAAGACATAACGGAGGAGATTAATGGGGACACAAGTTCATTTGCGAGCACGTTTGCCCCTGGCAGGCTCCTTGCCACGTGCAGCAGCTCTTCTGCCTCGTCCACGGCCAGAGTCAGATGGTGGCTCATGTGGAGCACGTGCTGGTGAGGGGGTGGATCTTCTTCCCCCTCTGGCAGCAGGGAGTGATGAGGTTGGTAATGCACCCGAAGCGGGTGACATTAGGGCCCTATTGCTGTTAACTAGCTCCACCATAAGTTCATTATGGCGGAGGAGGAGGTCGTTTTGCCGCAGGGCTTGATCAGCCAGCACCTGCAGGCTACCAGCAATAGCTTGGTGGCTGCCAGCCATAGCTTGCTGGCTGGCACTCATAGCCTGCAGGCTCTCAGCAATACTCTGCTGGCTGGTGGTCAAACCCTGCAGCACCTCCTCGGCCCTACGCACCCGCTCGAATGCCGACTCTCCCTGCTGCACAATACTATCCAGCACACGGCCCCACATGGACAATTCAGCCGCAGACAATCTTGGCAGCTGCTGCACGGGCCTGCTACTGGGGCCAGGTGGCACAGACTCCACAACCTCCTCAAGAGAATCTTGACCAAGCGGTGGCGATGCTGTTGAACAAGAAAATTCAAATTACCACACATTCCATGCAACATTTAAAACATCTACTTATGGCCTGGAAAATAATTACCTTCAAGAGTAGAAGCCATCACTTCCGCTGGGGACTCGCTGTCTATAGTGCTCACCCCCCGGACCTCCTCCACTGCTATACAGCACTGGGCCATCTCTTCCAGGGGGGTGAGCTCCAGCTTGCCAGGCATGGGGCCAGCCCCAGAGGTCTGGCTGTGTTGCCACCGCTCGGTCAATTTCTTCTTGAGGTTGCCTTTGAAGTCGTGCCACCTGCAATCAAAGTGTACATATTAATACATGTTTGCTGTAGCACCCATTGCAATCTGAAACATAATACAACATGTGCCTACTGACACCAAACGTACTTATATTCTTTTTTCAAACCAATCCTTAGAAGATACAAAAACAGTCACCCTCCAATAACTATCAATTCAATGTCATGGCCTACATGTCTGTGCGTCCAAGCAACGTGAACACCCATTGGCCAACTCCATCTAATATTGAATGTAAACATTACTGGACTTGTCCTACTCAAATTTTACACACACGTACTTGCCTCTTCTTAACGTGCTCCGTCTGACGAACTTGTGGAGCCACTGCATTAATCTCCGCCGTTATCTCCTCCCAGATCTTCCATCTCCTTGTGTGTGTCAACTTCACCGCAGGACACTCAATTAAATCACGTGCCCGGGTCACCAGGATGTCAAGCTCCCGCGGTTCAAATGCCATGTTTCGTGTTGTTGGTTCCCGTGTTGCCCCACTGCGGCCACGGGCACGGGCACTGCCACGGCCACGGGCACCGGTTGCTGTACCTGAAGTGCTGGGCTGGCTACTCTGTTGGGAAGCCACCTGCTGGGTTCCCAAGGATTCTGCTGAGGATGGCCCAGCTGCTGATTGGCCTGATGTTGATGGGCCAGCTCGGTCCTCTGGGTTGAGGGGTACATATGTGGTGTTGGCCTCCATGCGTGCCAAGAGATTCTGCACCACCTGGTCTTCCTCTGAGCCTGAGCCTGGCATGTTAGCAACAACTGTTTGCCTTTCTAGGTCAACTTTAAATACTATTTCTGTAATTGGCGTTAATCAGCTGCAACCTGCGTTCCGTACGGCCGCGTCCCGTACGCCAGCGTCAACAGTGCGGCGCATACGTCCCGCCCCTTGGTGTAGAGAAATATTTCCAAAAACCTGGCAAACTCAGTAAGTCAGATTTATTTGCAAAATGCAGATTCCAACACCAATGAGCAAATACAACTGAGGTCATACATGACATGTATATTTGAATGTACTTCTGTACTGTGCACTTGTTTGCTATGTAGTACAACTGCCACTACCCATTCCATATGTCAATCCAGTCCACCACTTAGCCACAAGTAATCAGTGCTAGCATCCAAATCACATGTGAAAGCACTCCAAATTCAGGCTGGATGCTAGCTACTTTTCATTCCACCTCTGTATTAGGGGCCAGTAGAAGGTAAGTGTACACATGGCAGCATGGGCTAATTTTTGGAAAAGGTCTGCCACTATTTGCTATGTTACTGTTGCATAGCTTTCATTATAAAATAGCTGTTTACTACCTTGTTGAGTTAGGTGTTAGTGTCTAGTGATGCAGACTATTTCACCTGGTGCTTATACCCATGTTTGGTGAATGTTATAGATTATATATAATGTGTTTACATCTTAGTTTAGACTGTGTGTTTAGGATGGGGGTGCGATGCAATGGGTTAGCCGGATGTTCGGGCGCATACACGCTGTTAGTGTAAAAATGAACAATAAAGTTAATACCAAATATCACTCGAACCAACCAATGACAGCACATGATAGTTTGATTAGTGCCACTCCTAAAATGGCTTCCTACCAGCGTGCAGAACCCTTCTCCACTGCGGAGCTACTGGCGCTGGTGGGAGTTATGGAGCGCAGACTGGGGCAGGCAGGCCCCTTCATTACTAACCGCGACAAGCGCCGGGCATATGTTGCGGCCCGGCGCCGCATATTCGCCCGCACTCATGTGCGGAGGACCATCGCCCAACTGGAGAGGCGATGGTCCGACCTGCGGAGGCGGGAGCCGGAGCGTCTGCAGGCTCTGAGGCGGCGTCTGCAACGCTGTAAGTATTTTGTGCAAATACATATAATTGACAGAGGCCAGGATTTGGTCTGCTTCACAATTTTTAAAATGGAGATGAACAAACAGGCAGCCAATCAGCTCCTACCTGGCCTTTTACAACTACAGTCTGTGACATGACAGGAAGGATGTGATTGGCTGCGTGTTTATCACTCTACATTGTATCACTTTTGAAGGCTAGTGCATCTAGCCCATTGAGTGTTTGCATTTTAACATTATTTAATATTAATATTACATGAGGTCAATTGGGAGTTTATGACATAGAAAAGCCATATACTATATGTGTGATATATAACACATATATATTGTGGTTATGAGATGTACTTGTTAGAGTAATTTCAATGTGAAATGACACTCACCCATTTTGTATGTTTAACCCACAGCACGGAAGAGAGCAAGACAGGCCCGTCAGGAGGCCCAGGAGGTGGCCAGTGCGGAGGCCACAGAGGAGGTGGCCAGTGCGGAGGCCACAGAGGAGGTGGCCAATGAGGAGGCCACAGAGGAGGTGGCCAATGAGGAGATGGCCATTGAGGAGCCCAGACAAGCGGGGGCCATTGACGAGGAGTCACAGGACCAGAGCTATGTGACAGAGGAGGATACAGAGGAGGCACAGGAGGTCGGGCAGGAGGTGGAAGTGGAGGAGGAGGAGGTGCCCCTACCCCTGGAGGATGTTCCACCACCTCCCAATGTGGAGGAGGACGACCTGGTCGAGCTGCCTGCCAGGGGTAAGTAGACATAATGCTTCATTAGTGAGTTAGGTACAGGTTGTTATGTCGCACAGCTGATTCAATTTTCCTATAATATAGTAAAGAGTAGTCCCAAAAAATGGAAAACAACAGACACACTTTGGTCTTATAGGCCCATGCTGCTAACGTGCAATCTGGATGCTCATGTAGGTGATGAGTGTTAATTTATGGATGGTCTTTGTATAGAAGCAACAAAAACACTTCAATGGAATATGGGCAGGCCTGATTTATACTGGAGTCCCATGTGGGCAGTTTGCATGGGCCCCCCTCTAGCCAGTGTGCCCGTGTTGTTGTCATGTATTTTTGTAAGGTATTATGTATGATGGATTGAGCTTAGAAATTGATAGTTGGATGGAAGCGGATTATTTCTGCCCTTTCACCTATGTGTCAAATGTGACAAGGAATCATGAAGTAATGGGCAGAGGAAGTAGCCGAGCATTTTCCTGTGGTATCTATTCTATCGATTCTATCTATTCTATCTATTCTATCTATCTATCTATCTATCTAGCTATCATGCAGTTTAGCTATTAAGCAGTAACATGCAGGTATATATGTATGGGTCAATGTGGCATGTTGTAGTGGGTGTATGTTTTGAGTTGAGTGAGGAGTCTTTGGCCAGGACAAGTGTGAGTGATCCTCAAGTGTGGTTGTGTTTTTGATATATAGATTGTGAAATGTATATGTCACACAAGTGTGTGGGGGTGGTGGCAGCATCATGATCATATATTTGATGACATAACATACAAGAGTGGATAAGGTTTTTTTGGTATGTATGATTTCGCATGGTGTAGGTCATGGGTCTTCAACCTTTGGCCCTCCAGATGTTGTGAAACTACATGTTCCAACATGCATTGCCACATTTGTTCCTATAAGAGCATGCCAAAAAACCTCAGGGCATGCTGGGACATGTAGTTCCACAACATCTGGAGGGCCACAGGTTGAAGACCTGTGGTGTAGGTACTTAGGATTGACTGTACAAGGTGTACGTGAGTAGCATAATTAATGTTGTACCCCCTTTCTCATGCACACAGATTACCAGGAGCCACCCCAGGGAGTGAGAGGGGCTCTCATGAGGTTGAGAGAGGACCTGAGGCGGATGACGGCCCATGTGGAGGACCTCTGTGTCCTGCTGCTGGACCAGTGATAGGGGTCCTTTTTTTTTTTTAATTTAATAATTTGAATTTTTTAATAAAAGTTTGCAATTGTTTAAGAAGTTGTCTGTGTGTTATTTTAGTCTTTAACATTAAAAGTATAAAAAGCTTTTAACACACAAACATGTGGATGTTTAGATATGTACACAGCAAAAGGGTAGATAACATTTTTATCCCCATAGGGAATGTTAGGGTTAATGTATAGTGCTTGTAAGTGTTTAAGGATCAATTAGCTAAATAACAGATGACCAGAAGCAACAATCTGTTCTCAAAGTGTTTGCTAATTGCATAAGTGTGTCATGTGATCTATGTGGGAACTCTGATAACAGTAGTCTTGTTGTATGCGGAAGTACACCGCATCTGTGCGTAGTGGCCGGTTCGCGTCCGTTCTGACGCGAGAAGGCCGTGCATACGCGTCAGACCGTGCAGAATCGGAGTGTTTCCCCCGCACACGCATGGTTTATATGTCGTCCGTACACACGCCCTGTTCTTACAGAGTGAGTCCGTCCGAATGCGGAGGACACGTGGGCGTTTCTACGGATGATGGCCGCACGCTGCCGCACAGCGATGCGTGCGGGCCGCACCGAAAGAATTCGGGAATATCCGCACCGATCAGAATAAGGCCCACAGTCTGGAGGCGGTATATCCACTTGGATTCCAACTTCAGCAGATGACCATCCCTATCCCCACCCCGGATGGCCACCGGAACGTGGTCTATAATGGTGAATTTAATATCAGAGATTGTATGGTTCATTTCCAGCCAATGTCGGGTCACAGGTTGGTCCGATTTTCGGGATACCAAAGCATTATTAATGGCGATCGTGCCGATGTAAATCTAATAGTTTTTCCCACATATATATATATATATATATCCCTGACGACGGGTTGAACCCGAAACATGTTGGATTGTGTGATATAAAGTCCATTTTTGCTTCACTTTATGAAAAGACTCCAGAGTGACACCTTTCTTTGAAGAAACTGGTATTTGGGTTGGCTAAGCTCTAAGGAGGCACCAGAAGCAAGCACCTTGATTTACCTCACTACCTGAGTGCCGGGAAAACAGACAAGTATATATATATATATATATATATATATATATATATATATATATATATATATATATATATATATATATATATATGAAACCAATGATGCAGCACTCCAGCTTTACTGTAAAAATCTTCTTTAAATGTGAACAGCAAGCAACGTTTCAACAACAACCATGTTTTCCTCAGGCTCAAATATACAATGGTGAATGGTGACTTAAATAGCTCAGAGACGCTGATTTCATGTGCGGGATTCCAGCCCCCGGACGCAGCGTCAGGATAGTGACGTCAGACCAACAGCGGCACAGACGTGCCGTGCAGTGAATGAATGGAGCGCTTGTCAGGCAGGGGCGAATTTAGGGGTCAGGCCGCCCCTAGGCACAACATTTTTGTGTCCCCCCCTATTTTAATGTAATCATATATGTATATACATTGTTATTTATATATTTCATAAAAATGTAGCCCACCTTAATATTTTTTTAAGCACTCTGGACTGCTCACTGTACGGAGGACCCGGAGGGAGGGATGCACTTATTAGTACAGTGATTAGCACAGTGTCTCTGTCAGTCTCTCTCCGGCTCACACACTGTGGGCAGTATTCAAAGAGAAAAATTCGCCCTGTTTTATGGCGAATTTGTGCTTTTTTCACCTTGGACGGAGCATTTTGCTCTCCAAAAGCGAGCAACCCTATTCAATGTGAAATAATCGCCGTCTTTCTAAATGATTTTCGCCGTCTCTCGCCGTGTAGCAATTCTCCATCTTTTCATGGAGACCTGGAATGTGAACTTTTAAACTAAAAGGTTTTTTTTTTTTATTTTGGTGTCAAAAAATCTGGATTTTTTTTCTGTGAAGGGGCATGTTATTTTTATTCATGTGCTTATAGCACATGAATATATATTTAGTTTTAAAAAAAATATTATTATTTTTTTTAACATAGAGCAGCCAGCAGGGGGCCGGAGCGCTCGAGCCGCTCATTAGATATTCATATATTCACTGCATCCGATCATTACATATACACGATCGGGTGCAGTGAATACTGGGTCCCCCGCTGGCTATAGGGGGGGTGCAGCTTGTGCTGCCTGGGTCCCGGGGAGCCCCTTCCCCTCCACATATGTTCTGGGGCATCCAGGGAGACTTTAATCTCCCTGGCTGCCACCGTCCTACGGCTCCCTGCCAGCTCCCTGCCGAGGACGCTTGTCCGCTGCTGGGGTTAAGACTCGCCGCGAGTGGCGGCGAGTCTTAACCACATTGAATAGAGCGAGCAGGAGTGGCAGCGAGCCCTCCGGAACACAGCGAGTGCATGGCGAGAGAAAAAATCTCTCGCCATGCATGGCGAATTTTTCACGTTGAATACTGCCCTGTGACTGACTGAGTGCAGGGAGGATCTGCGTGCCACTCAGCTCAGCTGCTGGATACACAGCAGCCAATAGACTGTGTGTGTAGAGTAGCCAATGGGCGGGAGCCGGAAGCAGTGAGCCTGAGCCATTTCTGGACGCACAGGGTGACCGTCAGAACCAGCCACTAAGCGGTGATGTAATGTGCATGGCAGAGTGGGTGGGCAGTGGCGGGTGACGAGCGGCGCTGCCAGCGACATATGATAATTCATGTCTGCGGCGCTCGTCACTCGCCACTGCCCACATGCTGTGCCATGCTGCTATTTAACAGAATGTCAGCCTGCCTGCCGCCCCTTAATTGGTGCCGCCCTGAGGCCGGTGCCTCACTGGCCTAGGCACAAATCCGGCCCTGTTGTCAGGGCTGGGTGGCTTAACTGTCAGCTGTTAGCGGCGCAATGATTGCCAGATGAAATGTTTGCACAGTTGTCATGGCAACTGCTTCGGCATAGCTATGCGGCTATTGATTGCCGGGTTCTTTGGATATCCGTTGCGATGGCAACTCAACTTATACTCCTAGACACTTAGGGGGAAATTTACCAATATGAAAAACCTAGTTTTTCGTATTGGTATTTCCCCTCCGACTGCATACTGTTTCAGTCGTATGCAAAGTCGTGTTCCGGAGGGGAAATTACAAAGCAGTCATATACGACTGCTTTGTAACCCTCCGATGGTGTAACCATTCGTATTAGCGGCACATATATACGGCTGCTAATACGAATTCGTACAGGCAGTCTGCCTGGATCAGTCAGATCCGTGCAGGCTGCAAGGTGTAAAAAAATAGAAAAATTAAATAATTTAAAAAAAAACCAGCGTGGGGTCCCCCCCACAGCTGTAACCAGCACCAGGCTGAAGGAGCCGGGGCCGGTAATAAAAAATCAGGGAACCCGACAAATAGGGGTTCCCCGATTTTTAACAACCAGCCCCAGGCTCCAGGTCCGGGGCTGGTTCCCAAAATACGGGGGACAAAAGGACTAGGGGTCCCCCGTATTTTAAGAACCAGCCCCAGGCCAAACCAGCCAGCAGGGTAATGTCACAGCCGAAGGACACTTATGATAAAAGGTCCCGCGGCCAAAACATTAACCCTACCGACCAGTCAGCCTGGCCAGGGGCCCTGGGGGAGTGGGGACCCCCCCAATGAAGGGGTCCCCCCCCTCCAGGACTTACCTGACCAGGCTGAAGCCTGGTGCTGTCCTCGATGCCCCTGGGCCAGGGGCGTAACTATAGCACCGCAGCCCCCGCGACCGCGGGGGGGCGCTATGCATGTGCGGGCGCCGGGGGCTTCAGTGCTATAGTTACGTTAGCTGCAATGTGAAGGGAGCAGGGGGCAGGGGGGCATTGAGGCGGCTGGGGGGATGGACGCTGCGGGGGACGGAAGCTGCGGGGGACACAGAGGCGGCAATTACTTACATCTGAGCCGGGCAGGGGGAGCCGGGAGCTGTCTGTACTGAAGAAAAAAAAGCCCATACAATGAATGGGCAGCCTGTGATTGGCTGCTGAGCGCTCTCTCAGCCAATTGCTGACTGGCTGAGAGAGCGCTCAGCCAATCACAGGCTGCCGATTCATTGTATGGGCTTTTTTTTTTCTTCCGTACTGACAGTGACAGCTCCCGGCTCCCCCTGCCCGGCTCAGCTTTAAGTAATTGCCGCCTCTGTGTCCCCCGCAGTGTCCGTCCCCCGCAGCGTCCGTCCCCCCAGCCGCCTCGCAGCGTACCCCCCACCTGCATTGACGGCTACCTGGGGGAGCGGCAGGCGGCTCAGATGGAGACCGGGGGCGCGGCGGGAGAATATAAAGAAATCTTATTCAAAAGACCGGGCGGCCGCTGATTGGCTGAGAGCTCAGCCAATCAGCGGCCGCCCAGTCTTTTGAATAGGATTTCTTCCTATTCTCCCGCCGCGCCCCCGGTCTCCATCTGCGCCGCCTGCGGTCTTCGCCTGCCGCTCCTCCAGGTACCCACAGATATATCGGATCTGAACATCTAGACTGCGGGGGTTGGTGCGGCGGGCGGAGGGGCGGGTGAGTGGCTGGGCGCCCTCCCTTTAACGGCGGGGGGGCGCCCAAAATGTAGTTACGCCACTGCCCTGGGCGGTGGGCATCGAGCTGATTCTGGTGTAAAAAATAGAATAATCTATTGTCTAATACTGGGGCACTATGAGTCCCAGCAAGCCTCCCCCGCAAGCTGGGACTTGGAGAACCATAAGTCCCAGCCTGCGGGGCATTAAAGGGCCCGCTGGGTCTTGTAGTGCCACAGTATTAAAAATAGTACAATAAAACACACTGACACACATTTAAAATAAAACTTTAATACATACAAAGCCCACACATACTAATACTTACCTATCTTCTTTCCGTAGGTAGCCCTGGTCCTGATGTCCTGCAGTCCTGTGTCGGCGTTCTTCTTCATGTCGACGTCCTTCTTCAAGTCGACGTCGCTGTCGGCGATGGCGTCCGGAGTCCGGAGTCCGACGAAATCCATGGAGGAAGCTGTGGAAGTAAACCATACTCACCTGTCCCGGGTAAACCAGAATCAGCTCGATGCCCACCGCCCAGGGGCATCGAGGACAGCACCAGGCTTCAGCCTGGTCAGGTAAGTCCTGGAGGGGGGGTACCCCTTCATTGGGGCGGGGGGGGCCCCACTCCCCCAGGGCCCCTGGCCAGGCTGAATGGTCGGTAGGGTTAATGTTTTGGCCGCGGGACCTTATATCATAAGTGTCCCCCGGCTGTGACATTACCCTGCTGGCTGGTTTGGCCTAAGGCTGGTTCTTAAAATACGGGGGACCCCTAGTCCTTTTGTCCCCCGTATTTTGGGAACCAGCCCCGGACCTGGAGCCTGGGGCTGATTGTTAAAAATCGGGGAACCCCTATTTGTCGGGTTCCCTGATTTTTAATTACCGGCCCCGGCTCCTTCAGCCTGGTGCTGGTTACAGCTGTGGGGGGGGGACCACACGCTGGTTTTCTTTTTAATTATTTAATTTTTCTATTTTTTTACACTGCAGCCTGCACGGATCTGACTGATCCGTGCAGGCTTAAAGCAAATATGACAGGGAAAGCAAGGTGTATTTTCCTGTCGTATTTGTGTGGGTGTTTTACACCACTTAGCAGCCGTATTATCAGTATGGCTGCTTAGTGCTTAGTAAATACAAATACGAATGTTCCATCTTTAGGAATACGAATTGTTGTATTTTCGGGATTGTAAATCCCGAAAATACAAATTCGTAAAAAAAAGGTGTATTTCTCCCTACGAATACACCTTTTTTCTACGAATCCATTTTGGTAAATGTCCCCCTTAATGACAGAGCCTGCGCCCGCTCTACTGACAAGCGCTCTCCACAAATACATTTATACAAGTGCACAATCTATATATATATATATATATATATACTTGGTGGGGTGGCGGCCTGGCACTCTCCACAGCGTGACAACTGCCCCGGTGCCTTCACACAATATAGATATCTGAACAAAGGACAGGCGGCACTCGGAGGTCTTAGGCAAAAGAATATATTTGGAAAAAATAAAGCTGACGTTTCGGAGCAGCGCTCCTTCTTCAAAAGCTAGTAGGTGAGACAGTGAGGTAAGTTAACATCTTACCTTAAGTAGGGTGCCCTCCATCCCGTCCTCCTTCTCCGTCCCCGCCCGCCGCCGGCGCCGTTGTCCGGAAACCGGATATCTGGGTAGCGTCACTCTGGAAGTGACGTGGGGGTTTGGTCTGGGTCCTGCGTGAGACACAAGCACCCGGTCACCATGGAGACCATTCCTCCCTGGTGCTTAACGCGCGTCACGGCTGGGTTGGGGATCTGGAGGAGGAGAGAAGGAATAGCATGGGCATTAGTACAGTGCTTGTGTACATAGAAATAACATGGTCATAATGAAAAATATATAATGTAATAGATTGACAGTGAATAGACATTCCTGGATGTTCCTGTAAAAAACGTGTTAGTGAACAAAACAAAAACCTTGATGAAAAACTCTGTGTGAATTGAACTGTGTTATTGGACCAATCGAGGGAACATCTAGTGTGATTTATACAAGACTGGAAGTTATTCCAGAGTATTAAACGTGCTATACGTGATAAAGAATTAAAATGAGCTGTATATAAGTAACAGCTGGTTAAAACAGGATCTTTAGCCAGCACCTGTGGACCTCCTAATGGGTCACAACTGGCCCTGTCACTCTGTGCCTATGTGATAAGTAGGCTTTGAATTATATGGTACCCTAATAGCACACTATTGGTGCTTATTCTCGTGGGGTGTATGTGTACCTCCTGCACACGGTTAGCGGGGTAGCCTAGTGTAACTATAGTCAATGGTAGTATATGGAGTGGATCACTATTCAGTCCCTCTTTTCTTCTGGTAATTTTGATTGAGTGGCTGATTCTTCATGGAGCCAAGTCTGTATGTATCAGATGACCAAAGACAGGTGCTTCTTGGACGCTTTCATTGGTTCTCAAGTGGATCATACTATTAAAGTTCCCAATGGCAACCTCTCATTGAGGCCTCTCGGTTTGGTTGCATTCAGCTTGTGTATCCATTTCGTTTCCAGGCGGACAAGTTTGCCTCCTCTGTCTCCCCCTCTTATGGATTCCGGTATGTGATCGATGGCCATATGTTTTAGGTCGCTGAGCTTGTGATTGGCCTGAACGAAGTGTCTGGCCACCGGTTGTTCGTTGTCCTTCCCCTCTAATGCTGATCTTATGGAGGACCGGTGCATGGCCATTCTGTCTCTTATTGCTCTGACCGTTTTGCCCACATATATTTTTGGGCAGGGGCACTGAATGACATAGACGATATGTGTCGTCCTGCACGTGAGTACATGCTTGATGCGGTGGGTTGTCTTAGTCACAGGATGAATGAAAGCTGGTCCAGTGATCATGCTTTCACATGTGGTGCACTTGGGGGACTTATAGCACCCTGGGGCTTTAGTGAGGAAGTGGGTCTTGGATGTGGTGCTTGCGAACCCAGTGATATCACTGTGGACTATCACGTCTCTGATGCTCCTCCCTTTAGTGTAGCACATCATGGGTCTTTTTTTGTTCAGTCCATGCAGGCTCTTGTCTGTTTTTATAATGGGCCACAGCGCCCGGGAAGCCCTTGGTAGTACTGTGCTGCTGACATTGAGTTTGGTAATTAGGGGGATTACATCTTCAGTCTTTTTCTTGGTTTTCTCTGTTAATAGGGTTTCTCGCTGAATACCAAGTACTTCTGTTTTTTGTTGTTGTAACAGTGTTTCCTTATAGCCCCTTTGGGTGAATTTTGTTACGAATCCATCGAGGATTTCTGGTAGGCGCTCAGGTTCGCTGACTATTCTCGCTGCCCTCAGCATCTGGGATTTCGGCAAGGCTTTTTTGAGGGCAATTGGATGGAAGCTGTTTGCTTTAAGAATAGTATTCTTGTCTGTTGGTTTAATGAACAGCGTGGTCTTAAGAATGTTATTCTCGATGTAGACTCGTACGTCCAGGTAACTGACAGACTCCCTAGAACACTGCATAGTGAGTTTGATCGGGGATGGCATTCCGTTGATGTTATCTATCAGACACAAGAGTTCTTGTTCACTCCCTGTCCATAACATGAACAGGTCATCTATATATCTGGTTAGGAGTAGAATCCTTCCTAACGCCAGTGTGTTGTTGTAAAATAGATTTTTTTCGGCCCCGAACATATAGATGTTGGCGAACGAGGTGGAGACACAGCTCCCCATTGCACACCCCGATACTTGACGGTAGAATTTGCCGTTAAAAAGAAAGTAATTCTTTGTCAGTGTCAATTTCATCAGTTGCATGTACAGAGAGAGGTCAACACTTGTCATGTTATTCTCAATGAGGAAATCTCTCATTGAATTGAGGCCTTCATCCTGGGGGATGCATGTGTATAAGCTGGTGACATCCATGGTCACCAGCAACACATTCTCTGGGATCTCTCGGAATTCAGAGAGGACGTTCAAGAACATGGTAGTGTCCTTGATGTAATGTTCTTGCCTGGAAATGATGGGCTGCACAATGCTGTCCAAGAATCTCGAGATGGGTTCGTAAAGGGAATTTCGGGCACTGATTTTTGGTCGCCCTGGGGGGCAACTCAGGTTTTTATGGATCTTGGGTACCGTGAAAAACACAGGTACCACAGGATAATCCTGAGTGAGTACCGTCACCAATTTTTTGGATAGCACCCCTGTACGTCCTGCATTCTGCAGGATGTTATCCAGTTCTGTTTTATACTGCTTTGTGGGGTCTGCCCTCAGTTCTTCATAAACAGATGCGTCAGACAGTTGACGATTAATTTCAGATGTATAGTCAGACAGGTTCTGAATGACGACCCCACCCCCTTTGTCCGCGGTGCGGAATACTACATCTTTGTAGCTGCCCAACTGCTTCAATGCTCCTTGTTCTTTTGCAGTAAGGTTTTTATGCGTTGGATGGGGGGCTTGTGTGTACTTCTGCACGGAGTCGTCCAGTAACCGTAGGTATGATGCTATGGACGAGTTCTGTGACTGGGGGTCAAAATTAGATTTGCTGTGTTTTGATATGAAACTTTGGTGTGGATCTGTGGTACTCATGGGTGGCTGGTTCTGAAAGAACTCATTTCTCCTGAGAGCCCTGCCATATCTGTATAAGTCGGCCTTCCATGTTAAATCATCAAAGTCAGTGGTATATACAAAGGAGAGTCCGTGTTCCATGACCTTGATCTCATCGTCATTGAACACTCTGGATGAAAGATTGTAGACTATGGATTCTGTGTGGTGTTTGCTTTTATGAATCCGCGTGTGTTGGCCGGCCCTACGGGTGGTCGGCCTCCTCCTCTTTTTGTGCCCCCTTTCTTGGAAGCGGGGGTCGCTGTACCTAAAGGGATGCTACTTTGTGGTGCTTCAGGTTCTACTTGGAAATCGCTGTCGCTATTTGAAGTGTCCTGCGGTCTCCGTGGGGTTGCACTTCGCGTCCGTCTGAACGTTCTTGGTCTCCGTGCACGTCCCTGATAATTGCTGGGGTCATTGCCACCTGTTAGCCAACGGTATACTGTATTATTTTCATAGTCCTCTTTTACAGTACTGAACTTGTTTTTTTTAAACTGTAGCAGCTCCCTCTGGTAGGTATCCACTTGACTCTGAAGTTTCACCAGCCAGTCCTGGCTGGAGTCTTGTACAAATAATTCTTTGTAATCCTGCTCGAATTTGTTGATTTGTTCCTTGGTGGCCCTCAGTTCCCGTCCCGATTCTTCCACCACCAGCAGCATGAGATCGTGGCTACATTTATTTAGGACGCCCAGCCACTTGCGGCAGAACTCGGGGTTGTGGCGTCCTATAGTGGGCACATTACGCACCCTAAACCCCCTGGGGATCATTCTGTCCCGATGGTAGTCGGACAGTGACACCCCATGGAGTAGGAAGTCCACTTCCCTTTTGCGCAATCTGTACCATTGTTTGTACAGTGCTTCCAGGCTGGGTCTGTCCTCCATGCTTGATAGACTCTGCTCAAACAGGACTCTCCCAGTGTCATCTTCTGAGAAGGTGTATCTCTCTCTGTTATCCACAGCAATGCCACGGAAGCCTGGAGTGGTGGAATCATGTGCTGTTGTGGTGTCTCTGGTATCATCAGCCTTGGAATTCATGGTATGATGTTGCTCCGCAGACTAGTGCAGAATATGGCTGGAGTGATGCAGTGCTGGTTTTAATCCTGTAGTGGTGCACTGTGAATGCCACCAGCAGGAGGTATCACCTTACAGGGTATACAAATAGGTCCAAATTTATCGGGGTGCCCCGGCTCCTGTGAACCTAAACGGCTCTCTATGCGCTTGGTGGGGTGGCGGCCTGGCACTCTTCACAGCGTGACAACTGCCCCGGTGCCTTCACACAATATAGATATCTGAACAAAGGACAGGCGGCACTCGGAGGTCTTAGGCAAAAGAATATATTTGGAAAAAATAAAGCTGACGTTTCGGAGCAGCGCTCCTTCTTCAAAAGCTAGTAGGTGAGACAGTGAGGTAAGTTAACATCTTACCTTAAGTAGGGTGCCCTACTTAAGGTAAGATGTTAACTTACCTCACTGTCTCACCTACTAGCTTTTGAAGAAGGAGCGCTGCTCCGAAACGTCAGCTTTATTTTTTCCAAATATATTCTTTTGCCTAAGACCTCCGAGTGCCGCCTGTCCTTTGTTCAGATATATATATATATATATATATATATATATATATATATATATATATATCTACAAAAAAATGTGAAATCATATGTAACAAGCAAACTGAAAATCATGTGAAAAAACATTATGTGAAAAAATTACAAAACGGCATGAATATAATAATGAAAAAATAACCAATGGCTACCGGGGTTACTGTACATATTGGACTCTTATCACTGCAAAAAGTGACACATTTACCCCATATTCTTGTTAGCAAATTAAGCTGACTAGACTAATTATTAGATGCGCTCTCATGTAAATATCATATCATATGACCATTGTAACCCATATATACAAATGGGATTCAACAAGGACTGATCATAAAAAGGCACTGGTAGAGACAAACAAAATATCATTGTTAACACCGACCTAGACACAAAATATACCATATTATCCTTGATCTGTGAACCCAGGAATGTAACTAATGTTGCAATATACATAACAATCAGATCCCACGCCCACTTTCAAGAAGGAACTTCAAGAGACTTTACAGATGGCAGTTGACAGAAGGGAAATATCCAGCAAATTAATGAATGCATTACTTCCAACATATCCGGTGGTACCGGTTCTGTACTGTATCCCAAAGATACATAAATCTTTGGAGGACCCTCCTGGCAGACCTATAGTGTCTTCCAGAGGGTCTCTGTTTCAGCCTACCGCTATATACATAGACAGTCTGATCCAGCTCTGTCTAAGGGCTAATGCCCATTTTTTGCTGGACACCACCTCTCTTCTGATCGCATTGGAGGACTTACCCATATTTGATGACAAGATGTGTATGTTTACAATAGATGTCGGCAGCTTGTACACAGTGATCCCGTATGAAGTTGGCTTAAGTTGTATGGCCAAATTTCTTAGGGAGAGTGTCATCTATGCTGGTCCTGACATCAATCTTATTGTGGACTTGTTACGTCTGGTTCTTACAAGGAATTTTTTCATATACCAGGATAAATTCTACCTACAGAATGTAGGTTGTGCTATGGGGGCGGCGGTAGCCCCTCATATGCAAATACATTCATGTTCTTTGTAGAGGACGAATTATTTTTCAGGGACGTCTGTGTGGAGGGGCGTATCAAATACTATACCCGCTACATAGACGACCTATTACTGTTTTGGTCTGGTGATCCGCAGGATCTGATCCAGGTACTGGAGACACATAACGCAGGCACCAGCACTGTGAAATTCACATACACTTACAGCACCTCTTGCGTGCAGTTTCTAGATGTGAATGTCACATTGCAAAATAGGAAGATTGTCACATCTCTATTCTTGAAGGCAACAGATCGTAACAACTTATTCCATTATTCCAGTTGCCTTCCACGGCCTAGTGTGCAGAGTTTACCTTTTTCACAACTACTAAGATGTAAAAGGATCACTTCAGACCCGATCACTATGAACCTACAAATGGATGCAATGATTGGGAATTTCTTCCAAAGGGGTTACCAGTATGACAAGCTTTGCCGATCTAAGGCAAAAGTACTGGCGATCCCCCGTGAATCATTATTGAAGCCCAAAGCAGCACAGGTGAATAAAACATCCATGATTCCCTTCGTTCAGGGCTTTAATGTAGCCAGCAAACAAATTGCCCAGAAAACTAAAAAACTCTGGCATATTGTCCAAACGGACAAAGAATTGCAGCTAAACAATACTCCCATAATGCCCTGTTACAAACGGGGTAAAAACCTGAGAGATGCCTTAGTGAAAACCTTTAAAGAACCTGCATCCACTGTCATGGGTGGTACACATCTGGGCTGCATTAGATGCACATGTGTAATGTGCCAGTTTTTAATAGCTGGCCCTATGTTCTATCATCCACAGACAGGCAAACCATATAAGATAAGATACACTCTAAACCAGACCTGGCCAAAAGGTAGATCGTGATCTACCAGTAGATCTCTGAGCATCTGCTAGTAGATCATGACCAAATGAACAAAAATACACTTGAACTGGCATCTGAGGTCTCAGAACGCCAGCTCCCAGTAGTGTAGCATGCCCCTGATGCCATTATGTTACCGGAGTGCTTTGAGGAGCCCTCTGCAGCTACTATATATCAGCCTGTCTCCACACCCACAGACTGTAATACCGTGGTTACCGTTCTGTATAAGCACATAGACTCCTTACAGCTCCTGGTTTCAGTGTGTGGAATTTAATTGTCTGATACGGGTGGTACAGAGGCTGTTGGCTGATGCTGCTGGAGCACAGCCTCTTCCTGATGCATGATGAATCAGGCCCATTGACGATGGTAGATCCCCGCTAATTATGTAAACTAAAAGTAGATCCCTGGTCACAAAAGTCCGGCCACCCCTGCTCTAAACTGTAACACCAAGTTTACCATTTACCAAATTATATGCCCATGTGGATTATCTTACATTGGTAAAACAGAAAGAGCGTTCAAGGAACGCATGGCAGCCCATAGATCGGCGATAAAAGCAGCCATAAAATCAGGTAAATCTGAACAGCCTGTGGCCAGGTACTTTGCCACAGCGCGACATGGGGCAGGATCCATATGCTATAGGATGATAGACCATGTGCCAGCCTCACTAAGAGGGGGTAATCGCAGCCTGCAATTGCTGCAGAAGGAGGCACACTGGATTCTAAGATTGGGGACTATGAGCCCCAAAGGGTTAAATGAGTCATCAGGTCTTAATGTGCTTATTTAATATAGTTTGCAGTTTGTAAGTGGTTAACATCATGAGAGCTAATATACTAACACAGGGGGATGTATGTGCTTGGCGAATTACATCCAGTTGTGATTGTTATGTATATTGCAACATTAGTTACATTCCTGGGTTCACAGAAAATAGATACAAGATATTTGATCTGCAGATCAAGGATAATATGGTATATTTTGTGTCTAGGTCGGTGTTTACAATGATATTTTGTTTGTCTCTACCAGTGCCTTTTTATGATCAGTCCTTGTTGAATCCCATTTGTATATATGGGTTACAATGGTCATATGATATGATATTTACATGAGAGCGCATCTAATAATTTGTCTAGTCAGCTTAATTTGATAACAAGAATATGGGGTAAATGTGTCACTTTTTGCAGTGATAAGAGTTCAATATGTACAGTAACCCCGGTAGCCATTGGTTATATATTCATTATTATATTCATGCCGTTTGGTATTTTTTCACATAATGTTTTTTCACATGATTTTCAGTTTGCTTGTCACATATGATTTCACATTTTTTTGTAGCTATATATATAGATTGTGAACTTGTATAAATGTATTTGTGGAGAGTGCTTGTCAGTAGAGCGGGCGCCGGCTCTGTCATTAAGTGTCTAGGAGTATAAGTTGAGTTGCCATCGCAACGGATATACAAAGAACCCGGCAATCAATAGCCGCATAGCTACGCCGAAGCAGTTGCCTTGACAACTGTGCAAACATTTAGTCCGGCAATCATTGCGCCGCTAACAGCTGACAGTTAAGCCGCCCAGCCCTGACAAGCGCTACATTCATTCACTGCACGGCACGTCTGTGCTGTTGTTGGTCACTCTGTCGTCACTATCCTGACGCTGCGTCCGGGGGCTGGACTCCCGCACGTGAAATCAGCGTCTCTGAGCTATTTAAGTCACCATTCACCATTGTATATTTGAGCCTGACGAAAACACGGTTGTTGTTGAAACGTTGCTTGCTGTTCACATTTAAAGAAGATTTTTACACTAAAGCTGGAGTGCTGCATCATTGGTTTCCTGTATGTCACGCATTTGCGGGATGCGGGCACCCGCTGGATTTTTCTGAAAGTTTGTGGCTGTGCCGGATCGACTGGTTGGATATATATATATATATATATATATATAGTATAAATGGCAAAGAGGCGTCACTCGGAGACTGGATACCAATTCTGTGACAGATGCGGAAGTCGGGTGAACTCCTGTTGTCGACGTGCGTTCCAGGAGTGGTGACGCGTGCAGACGACGTCACCCGGAAGCACGCAGCGGCTAGGGAGGGATCCGTCCACACGCCTCACACGCTGAGGGCACACCTGATCCAGGTAAGTATGATCATGCATTGGTGGGCGCGGGAATTTTTGTAGGGTATATAACTCTGTCAGTTGTATTCTGTGAGTTGTACCCTGAGGACGAGCAGTCTGCTCGAAACACTGGTGTCGGTCACCACACAATAAAGTTTTGAATTGGTATCCAGTCTCCGAGTGACGCCTCTTTGCCATTTATACTACAATTGGTCAGCGACCTGGGAAGGCACCGGAGCAAGTATTATTTGCACACACCTGTGGAGTGCCGGATTTCTTCTTTGTCTATATATATATATATATATATATATATATATATATAAGAGACTAAGCAGTACAATGTGCGTACCACAGAGTTCATCAGCAGATTCTTCAATTTTCCACACTGGCAAAACACAGTCACGCCTGTCGGCCTCTCAATGCATTCACGGGTCCCTCCTGGAATCCAAACAGCTACTGCTCTCAGCGTACAATGCACATGCGGCACAGCTCGTGGCACCATACACGGCAGTAGTTCTGGATTGCGTCTGTCAGGCCACGTCCCTAGGTGTTTCGTCACTCGACTTCATCAGGCTTCGATGTTGCCATGCATCTTATCTTGATAAAAATGTCTATGGACATTGAAACGTTGATACTATAGATGTGTGTATGCTTCTATGCAATATAAAAACCTTCTTTAAAAGTCCCCAGACGCGGTCTTCTTCCAGCTACTGTAATTCTACAGAAGGCACCTGGGGCATTTCTTATAAGTATATGAGAGTATATGAGAGTGCCGGCTTGTCTCCTCGTCTATATATATTTATATATATTTTTCTATTCTATATATAAATATATATATATATATATATATATATATGTATATATATATATATGTATATATATATATATGTATATATATATATAGAGCAGGGATGGATTCGGCACTGCAGGACTTAGGTAAAGCCAAAGTGGGGTAGAAGTGCCCCGGTGCCAACAATCAGGGCCTTGCAGCCCCTGGTATACATAGGGAATAGAACAAAGGGCACTCAGGGTCTTTTGCAGGTGAAAACAAAATAGACTGTTTATTCAGTCATGTGTCGGGTCCGTCTACGTTTCGGGGTCTCCCCCTTCGTCAGGACAGGTAGTGGTAAAGTGTACAGTGATGT
The DNA here is from genome assembly GCF_055691185.1 of Crinia signifera. Taxonomy (NCBI): domain Eukaryota; kingdom Metazoa; phylum Chordata; class Amphibia; order Anura; family Myobatrachidae; genus Crinia; species Crinia signifera. Next base: position 231,303,832 of record NC_139222.1, read on the forward strand.
GTTACAACAGTTTAAATAAGCTCAGTCACTTACCCCCTCCTGCAGCTTGCGCTCACTCACGTGGACCGCTGGGCATACTTCCGGATGTGGCCGCGCCATGATGACGTCACCGTGATTCCCAGTGGCATCCCTCAGGCGCGTCAGAGCGGGGCTGGCCTGCAGTCACGTGGGGCGGGCTGTGGAGGAAGGACAGGAACATCGTATTACAAACATGGTGATAGTGTCTCAAATCAGGAGATACATGCATACAAATAAACATGTATAATGTGTACATATTATCCGGAGCGCAGCACCTAAAAAAAGAGCATGCAAATAAATTAGTGCAAAATAAACCAAACAGTCAAACAAAACGTGGGGAGGTGCTGACATCTAGTGGGCAAAAACAAGAAATGCATGAAAATAATAATAATGATGAAAATGATTAAAGGAAACATTAAAAAACCAAGGGGTTACGCTAAACTGATCTAGTCTAGCTGTCCTACATGTCTGTAGTGTGGATGTAGGATGTGCTCACAACACTAGCTGCGTGTCAGTATAAAGCACTACTGTCTGCTGAAAGTCAGTCAAAGAAGAGGGAAGAAATCCCTATGGGCTATGCGCAATGCATCTGCCCAGGTACTAAGTAACGTGGGATGGGGAATTGCTCAGGTGCCTGGAGGGGCAACTCTGGGCAGGTGGTCTTCTGTCGATGGGACTGTCAGGAACAGGGTGGAAGGATGTGGAAACTTTAGAGAAAATTGTGGAGCCCCAGGGACTCATTCAGACCCCTGGGAGCCAGTGTGTCTAATTTAAAGATCCACTGTGACTCCAATTGCAAAAGTTTTTTAGATCTATCACCTCTGCGAATTGATGCAGGAATGTGGTCCACAATTCTATAGCGAAGCATGGCCATGTTGTGTTTGGCCCGGGCGAAATGTCGGGCCACGGGTTGTTCGCTCTTGCCCGTTGCAAGCGCCGCCCTAATGGCACTTCGGTGTTGTGCCATGCGTACCTTGAAGGTACAGTCGGTTTTGCCGACATAATTAAGCCCGCACGGGCATTGGATAACGTAAATAACGTGACTGGTGGTACACGTTAACGGCCACTTGATTTTAAATTTCTCTCCCGAATACGGGTGAGCTATATCTTTGCAGGTGACTAGGTAGCTGCATGTAGTGCAACCTATGCACCTGTAGCACCCTGTTCTGGTGGGCCTGGAATTGCGGGACTGTACATCGAAGTTGGTGATTTCGGTTTTTATCAAGAGATCTCTCAAATTAGGGCCTCGCTTGTAGCTGGGCATGAGCTTAGTATTCCGAAACATGGGAAGATCTGGATCACTTTTAATAATGTCCCACCATTGTTTGGCTTTGCGGGACGTTATTAAGCTGGTGGAGCTGTAGTCATTAACCCAGGGAATGCTGGGAGGTTTTGTTTTTAGACTACTTTTGGCTATAAGATCAGCGCGATTTTGAGCCAATGCTTTCGCTTTAGCCTGTAGCAACTCAGAGGTGGGGTATCCCCTCTGCTCAAACTTTTTGACCATGGTGTTGAGTTGTTTGTCCGTCTCACTGATGGTGTCCGTGATTCTGCAAACTCTGAGAAATTGAGAGTATGGCAGACTTTCAACGGTATTGCGAGGGTGGAAACTATCATGGCGCAATAAAGTATTGCGATCCGTGGACTTAACAAAAAGTGATGTATGGAGTTGGCCATCAGTGATGGATATGGATAAATCCAAAAAAGGAATATTGGTGCTGCTGGTGGTCAGGGAAAGCTTGATGGGGTGAGCAGAGCTATTTTGGGTAGTTACAAGTTCAGTAAGTGGTACCAGAGGACCTCTCCACAAAATGAAGAGGTCATCTATGTACCGTACATATAAGTCCATACAGGTGTTGACACGGGGATTGTCAAGGAATAGTACTTTCTCAACCTGCCACATGTAGGCATTTGCAAAGGACGGGGCTACCGGGGAACCCATAGCACACCCCGTCCTCTGCAAATAGTAGCCTCCATCGAAGTAGAAATAGTTATGTGACAGTGTGTGACTCAACAATTGCGTGAAAAAGTCGACAGAAGGTCCGTGGTACAATGGATTGTCACGAATGAGAGTGGCCACTGCCTGTACCCCATCACCATGCGGGATACAGGTGTACAGACTAGTGACATCTAGAGTCGCCAGAGAGATGTCAGTCATGTCTGGGTTCTGATTGAGAAATTTTTGTAAAAGAGTGGTGGAGTCACGCAAGTACGTCGGGATGTTTTGGATACAGGGTTGGAGAAAGGTATCTAAGTACACCGCTATAAGTTCGCACAGCGACCCCCTGGCAGAAATGATGGGTCTGCCAGGAGGGCGCTGTCCTGACGAAGGGGGAGACCCCGAAACGTAGACGGACCCGACACATGACTGAATAAACAGTCTATTTTGTTTTCACCTGCAAAAGACCCTGAGTGCCCTTTGTTCTATTCCCTGTATATATATATATATATATATATATATATGTATATGTTTATATATATATATGTATATATATATATATATATATATATATATATATATATATATATATATATATATATATATATATATATATATATAGCAATGATAGAAAGGGACATTTGTGGGTACTTGTGAGTTAACTGGGCGCCCGATTTCTAAATCGGGTCGGATCGGGCACATCGCATCGCATCGCATGCGACCATCGGATGCGATGCGATGCGATGCGATGCGATGACCCGATTTTTCCATAGGAATCAATGTTAAAATGGACTGAGTCCATTTTAACATGGAATTCAATGGGAAAATGGGTCCTTTTCATACCCCTACTATCCAAGTGGGCATGGAGTTGGATATAAACCTGTGGCGAGCGTAGCGAGCCACCGAGCCCGAAGCGTGGCGAGCGGACACAGAATACCGTCCCCTCGCGGGGCTCGCTTCGCTCGCCACGCTTCGGGCTCGGTGGCTCGCTACGCTCGCCACAGGTTTATATCCAACTCCATGCCCACTTGGATAGTAGGGGTATGAAAAGGACCCCTTTTCCCATTGAATTCCATGTTAAAATGGACTCAGTCCATTTTAACATTGATTCCTATGGAAAAATCGGGTCATCGCATCCGATGGTCGCATGCGATGCGATGCGATGCGATATCGCATCGCATCGCATCTGATTGTATGCCTTAACTTAAGGCATACAATCAAAAAATCGGGCACCCAGATAACTCATAAGTTAACCCATTTGTGTTGCTTACCCATCCCGGTGCTGCCCGCTCCCGCATCCGCCCACCGGCGTGTTCTCCGTCTCTCTTCCGGGTCTCCCTCCCGGAAGTGACGCAGTGCCGTGAGGGGTCATCATGTTGGACGGGCAACATTGCGATGCACTCTATGGTGAATCTGAAAAATGAGCAAAGTTACATGATCATATCTCCGTGCATCCTCTTATCAAGTGTACATTTATATAAACATTTAAAATTAATACGATGCTTGTGGGTATTATTCCGTCTTTGTTTTGAAGCTATGAGTCATGATCAGTGACATACTCCGTGCAATTTCTAAAGTGATCACTGTTTTGAAGCAATGAGTCATGATCAAAGACGGAATAATGCCCACAAGCATCGTATTAATTAAGGAAATCTCTCTGTGCCCGAAGCATGGCGAGGAATACAAGTAAAGTAATCCACGTCCCCTCGCGGGGCTCACTGCGCTCACCCCGCTTTTTACTTACCTTTCCCACAACTCTATAGAGTGGGTCCGGAGCACTGAGCGTGAACCTTTAAACGTCGGATCCCGACCCCTAGCTCAGTTTTTTTCCTCATCGCTGACAGGATGGAGGACTTTATGTCTGTCTCTGTGACAGACACAATATACCAGTCCCCATCCCACAGCAAACTCCCTAAAATGCCAAAAAAGAGGCATATACCGGAGTCTGAGGACAGTTCTTTGTCCCTGTCTACTCTAAGGGGAGCAGGAACAGCTCACAGTCTGAGAGGGAGCCACCTTGTGGCCAGCAGCATTCTCCCTCAGTCTTTCCTCAGAACAAGGTGAGGAAACACACCACAAAAAAGAAACATTCGGACAATGGGGCAGATGTATTAACCAGCATTAAGTGCAGCGTAAGTAACTTTGGTTAACTGGGAGGATTACATTTTCCTAATGTACTAACCGCGCACCTAGGGATAGCCCGCCGGACCCCAATGAGGGAGGATAGCCGCTGCCCATGTGTCGGGATTTTATCAGTCGGGATTCCGACGTCGGAGTAACGACTGTCGAAATCCCGACTGCCGGTGAGTCCTCCAGCAACCGCAGAGACGGAACTACCATTGGTGCAGCAGGTACAGTGCACTGGGCCACTGAGGACTAAGGGGCCCACTGCTGCCTCTGTCACCATCATCCTGTCATCCACTATTTCTGTCTGTCACACTTTGCTTCCCCCCTGCCTCCCCCTGTCACTCTCTGCCTCGCCCTGTCACCATCTGCCTCTCCCTATTACACACTGCTGTGCCCAAATTATTGCACCTGGGCCCAATACCCGCAAGTTCCACCACTGCATCACAGTATTTATAACTGACTGATGTTGATGAATCTGTGAGCTTAATTCTCAGGCCAATGAGAACAAAATGAAGGAGTACAGATAATAATCTTCATTCTGTCGGCCATGTACAGGGTTTCCTTCACTTACTGTTTTGTAAAACGTCATTCTATTTCATGTTGTATCAAGTGGCAAATCATAACACGGAAATGCAATAAAAATCCTTTTAAGAAAATACCGAAAACTGTAATAGATTAGGTGCGACTATAGAGGAGGAATCACCTACTGACACATGCTGCTCATTAACCATTCTTACATGCTACTTAATATCTTGGGAAGTATGGACATTGCTGCTGGCATAATTCGGCCCTGTCACAAGGTGGGGGTCTGCACATGCACAATAATACCCATGTGTAAGCCCCTTCAAGTCCACCCAGGATTTCATGTGTGGGCCCACAAAAACGGTGGGCATGGCCATACAAACGCTGGAGGGACCTCAGGAAATGCAAGCGTGCCCCTGCCTGCTCGGGGTGGGTGGATGACATCACATGACATCAACGCCTGCCCCCAATTCGGCGGAAAGAGTGTTCATAACAAACAGAGGAAAAATCATCCAATGGTGAGTAACCATCCAATGGTTTTTCTTCTGTGCGGGTGAATGCGAGTGGATGTGTAAGCATGCACATCAACTCACAGCGTAGCGCGGGGATTTGGGAGGCGGGGGGGGGGAGTGCGTACGGCTGGGCGGAGTTTACCTGCTCACTAGGCAGTGAATATATGCAGCCTAGTGATCAGGTCTGAATCGGGCCCATTATGTGACATTAGCATCCCAGGGTTATACATGCTAACTTTTCAGTAGAAACAAAACTACTTATCCGAAGATCTTAATCATACATGTAGCACCCTAAGGAAACCGCAGCGTCTTCAAGTCATTTTTATATCCTGGGTGACATAATTTATTGATGCTTTATGAAATAAATTATGTGAAACATTGCTCAGATTCTTCTGCCAGTAAATTCAATGAGGAAACAGCTCTGTTATATTATCTGTGGCAGGCGCTGCAATCACCAGTTAACAAAATGGAGATTTGCGTGTTAGAATAAAAAGAGATGGCCATTGGGACTTGAAAAAAAGGTAATTGGTGTTCCCTGAAACATCCCAAATGCTAGCTGTAATGTGCACTTCTGAAAAGCCTTCAATTTCCCAAATTATAATATATTCCTCATGAGAATGACTGACAGATGGTTCGTGAAAATGATTGACAGCTGGTTCCTGTCTGGATGCAAATATTGCTAATTTAGTGCTTGAGTGATAATGTGTCGTACATTAAATAATTATGTATCTAGGAGTCCTCGCTGCAGGGTGAGATTTTTGGAAAAGTGCGTGTTTTGGCAAAATCAAGGTGGCGTCTCCTACATTGTGAAACCAGTTCAGTTTCTTGCTCAGTTGCCAGTCACTTTAGGGGGTATTCTGATTCTATCGATCCCCCACGAGTTCGCATTAGGGATCGATTGTTTGCGGCTGCGCATGCGAATAGGTTTTATGCACATGTGCAGCCGCTGTGTACGAGCACCCACAGCTCTCCCACACAGAAATCCGGGCGAGGGAGCCGTGGAGGGGTGTGGTGCGGCGGGCCGGGCAATAGGCATATGAGAATGCCCAGCGTTTCATGGATAATTTTCCGGTGATGCGGGTGCGGGGGTGGGCAGCTGACGTCCGCGGATGTCAGCTCTGTCCTCGCACAGGGCGCCTGCAGATCAGAGACACCGTAATAATTATATACACAACTCCAGCATGAAGCAGCACTCCTCAGCAAATATTCATTCGGTGCCCGCCGGTCACTCCCGTAGTCGTGGCCAAAACAGGATTGATGTCCTGATGCGTGCCACCACGACAAGTTTGCTGTTTTGGCTCCGACTATGGGAGCTACCTGTGGGCACCGAATGAATATTTGCTGATAAGTGCGGGATTCCAGCCCCCAGACGCAGCGTCAGGATAGTGACGTCAGACCAACAGCGGCACAGTGAATAAATGGAGCGCTTGTCAGGGCTGGGTGGCTTAACTGTTAGCTGTTAGCGGCGCAATGATTGCCGGACTAAATGTTTGCACAGTTGTCATGGCAACTGCTTCGGCGTAGCTATGCGGCTATTGATTGCCGGGTTCTTTGTATATCCTTTTCGATGGCAACTCAACTTATACTCCTAGACACTTAATGACAGAGCCGGCGCCCGCTCTACTGACAAGCACTTTCCACAAATACATTTATACAAGTGCACAATCTAAATATATATCTACAAAAAAATGTGAAATCATATGTAACAAGCAAACTGAAAAACATGTGAAAAAACATTATGTGAAAAAATTACAAAACGGCATGAATATAATAATGAAAAAATAACCAATGGCTACCGGGGTTACTGTACGTATTGAACTCTTATCACTGCAAAAGTGACACATTTACCCCATATTCTTGTTAGCAAATTAAGCTGACTAGACTAATTATTAGATGCGCTCTCATGTAAATATCATATCATATGACCATTGTAACCCATATATACAAATGGGATTCAACAAGGACTGATCATAAAAAGGCACTGGTAGAGACAAACAAAATATCATTGTTAACACCGACCTAGACACAAAATATACCATATTATCCTTGATCTGTGAACCCAGGAATGTAACTAATGTTGCAATATACATAACAATCAGATCCCACGCCCACTTTCAAGAAGGAACTTCAAGAGACTTTACAGATGGCAGTTGACAGAAGGGAAATATCCAGCAAATTAATGAATGCATTACTTCCAACATATCCGGTTGTACCGGTTCTGTACTGTATCCCAAAGATACATAAATCTTTGGAGGACCCTCCTGGCAGACCTATAGTGTCTTCCAGAGGGTCTCTGTTTCAGCCTACGGCTATATACATAGACAGTCTGATCCAGCTCTGTCTAAGGGCTAATGCCCATTTTTTGATGGACACCACCTCTCTTCTGATCGCATTGGAGGACTTACCCATATTTGATGACAAGATGTGTGTTTACAATAGATGTTGGCAGCTTGTACACAGTGATCCTGCATGAAGTTGGCTTAAGTTGTATGGCCAAATTTCTTAGGGAGAGTGTCATCTATGCTGGTCCTGACATCAATCTTATTGTGGACTTGTTACGTCTGGTTCTTACAAGGAATTTTTTCATATACCAGGATAAATTCTACCTACAGAATGTAGGTTGTGCTATGGGGGTGGCGGTAGCACCTCATATGCAAATACATTCATGTTCTTTGTAGAGGACAAATTATTTTTCAGGGACGTCTGTGTGGAGGGGCGTATCAAATACTATACCCGCTACATAGACGACCTATTACTGTTTTGGTCTGGTGATCCGCAGGATCTGATCCAGGTACTGGAGACACATAACGCAGGCACCAGCACTGTGAAATTCACGTATACTTACAGCACCTCTTGCGTGCAGTTTCTAGATGTGAATGTCACATTGCAAAATGGGAAGATTGTTACATCTCTATTCTCGAAGGCAACAGATCGTAACAACTTATTCCATTATTCCAGTTGCCATCCACGGCCTAGTGTGCAGAGTTTACCTTTTTCACAACTACTAAGATGTAAAAGGATCAATTCAGACCCGATCACTATGAACCTACAAATGGATGCAATGATTGGGAATTTCATCCAAAGGGGTTACCAGTATGACGAGCTTTGCCGATCTAAGGCAAAAGTACTGGCGATCCCCGTGAAACATTATTGAAGCCCAAAGCAGCACAGGTGAATAAAACATCCATGATTCCCTTCATTCAGGGCTTTAATGTAGCCAGCAAACAAATTGCCCAGAAAACTAAAAACTCTGGCATATTGTCCAAACGGACAAAGAATTGCAGCTAAACAATACTCCCATAATGCCCTGTTACAAATGGGGTAAAAACCTGAGAGATGCCTTAGTGAAAACCTTTAAAGAACCTGCATCCACTGTCACGGGTGGTACACATCTGGGCTACATTAGATGCACATGTGTAATGTGCCAGTTTTTAATAGCTGGCCCTATGTTCTATCATCCACAGACAGGCAAACCATATAAGATAAGATACACTCTAAACCAGACCTGGCCAAAAGGTAGATCGTGATCTACCAGTAGATCTCTGGGCATCTGCTAGTAGATCATGACCAAATTAACAAAAATACACTTGAACTGGCATCTGAGGTCTCAGAACACCAGCTCCCAGTAGTGTAGCATGCCCCTGATGCCATTATGTTACCGGAGTGCTTTGAGGAGCCCTCTGCAGCTACTATATATCAGCCTGTCCCCACACCCACAGACTGTAATACCGTGGTTACCGTTCTGTACCAGCACATAGACTCCTTACAGCTCCTGGTTTCAGTGTGTGGGATTTAATTGTCTGATACGGGTGGTACAGAGGCTGTTGGCTGATGCTGCTGGAGCACAGCCTCTTCCTGATACATGATGAATCAGGCCCATTGACGATGGTAGATCCCCGCTAATTATGTAAACTAAAAGTAGATCCCTGGTCCCAAAAGTCCGGCCACCCCTGCTCTAAACTGTAACACCAAGTTTACCATTTACCAAATTATATGCCCATGTGGATTATTTTACATTGGTAAAACAGAAAGAGCGTTCAAGGAACGCATGGCAGCCCATAGATCGGCGATAAAAGCAGCCATAAAATCAGGTAAATCTGAACAGCCTGTGGCCAGGTACTTTGCCACAGCGCGACATGGGGCAGGATCCATATGCTATAGGATGATAGACCATGTGCCAGCCTCACTAAGAGGGGGTAATCGCAGCCTGCAATTGCTGCAGAAGGAGGCACACTGGATTCTAAGATTGGGGACTATGAGCCCCAAAGGGTTAAATGAGTCATCAGGTCTTAATGTGCTTATTTAATATAGTTTGCAGTATGTAAGTGCTTAACATCATGAGAGCTAATATACTAACACAGGGGGATGTATGTGCTTGGCGAATTACATCCAGTTGTGATTGTTATGTATATTGCAACATTAGTTACATTCCTGGGTTCACAGAAAATAGATTCAAGATATTTGATCTGCAGATCAAGGATAATATGGTATATTTTGTGTCTAGGTCGGTGTTTACAATGATATTTTGTTTGTCTCTACCAGTGCCTTTTTATGATCAGTCCTTGTTGAATCCCATTTGTATATATGTGTTACAATGGTCATATGATATGATATTTACATTAGAGCGCATCTAATAATTAGTCTAGTCAGCTTAATTTGCTAACAAGAATATGGGGTAAATGTGTCACCTTTTGCAGTGATAAGAGTTCAATATGTACAGTAACCCCGGTAGCCATTGGTTATATTTTCATTATTATATTCATGCCGTTTGGTATTTTTTCACATAATGTTTTTTCACATGATTTTCAGTTTGCTTGTCACATATGATTTCACATTTTTTTGTAGATATATATATAGATTGTGCACTTGTATAAATGTATTTGTGGAGAGTGTTTGTCAGTAGAGCGGGTGCCGGCTCTGTCATTAAGTGTCTAGGAGTCTAAGTTGAGTTGCCATCGCAACGGATATACAAAGAACCCGACAATCAATAGCCGCATAGCTACGCCGAAGCAGTTGCCTTGACAACTGTGCAAACATTTAGTCCGGCAATCATTGCACCGCTAACAGCTGACAGTTAAGCCGCCCAGCCCTGACAAGCGCTACATTCATTCACTGCACGGCACGTCTGTGCCGTTGTTGGTCTGACGTCACTATCCTGACGCTGCGTCCGGGGGCTGGACTCCCGCACGTGAAATCAGCATCTCTGAGCTATTTAAGTCACCATTCACCATTGTATATTTGAGCCTGACGAAAACACGGTTGTTGATGAAACGTTGCTTGCTGTTCACATTTAAAGAAGATTTTTACACTAAAGCTGGAGTGCTGCATCATTGGTTTCCTGTATGTCACGCATTTGCGGGATGCGGGCACCCGCTGGATTTTTCTGAAAGTTTGTGGCTGTGCCGGTTCGACTGGTGGGATATATATATATATATATATATATATATATATATATATATATATATATATATATACACAATAGACTAAGCAGGGGCACCTAATAGTGCACTATATATTTTTTTTTTTTTTAAATTATACTAAAATCATCAATATCTGTACAATGTGCGTACCACAGAGTTCATCAGCAGATTCTTCAATTTTCCACACTGGCAAAACACAGTCACTCCTGTTGGCCTCTCAATGCATTCACGGGTCCCTCCTGGAATCCAAACAGCTACTGCTCTCAGCGTACAGTGCACATGCGGCACAGCTCGTGGCACCATACACGGCAGTAGTTCTGGATTGCGTCTGTCAGGCCACGTCCCTAGGTGTTTCGTCACTCGACTTCATCAGGCTTCGATGTTGCCATGCATCTTATCTTGATAAAAATGTCTATGGACATTGAAACATTGATACTATAGATGTGTGTGTGCTTCTATGCAATATAAAAGCTTCTTTAAAAGTCCCCAGACGTGGTCTTCTTTCAGCTACTCTAATTCTACAGAAGGCACCTGGGGCATTTCTTATAAGTATATGAGAGTATATGAGAGAGCCGGCTTGTCTCCTCGTCTATATATATTTATATATATATATACATATATATATATATGTGTGTATATATATATATATATATATATGTGTGTGTGTGTATATATATATATATATATATATATATATATATATATATATATATATATATATATATAGCAGAGATAGAAAGGGACGTCACTCCAGGACTTGGTGCAAAAAAAACATAGTTTTACTTGTGCCTACGGCGTTTCGGGCAAAGCCCGTCTTCAGGACATACTCAGTAAAACAGTGTCAGATAACATACATTTATACATTTGTGTTGCTTACCCATCCCGGTGCTGCCCGCTCCCGCATCCGCCCACCAGCGTGTTCTCCATCTCTCTTCCGGGTCTCCCTCCCGGAAGTGACGCAGCGCCGTGAGGGGTCATCATGTTGGATGGGCAACATTGCGATGCACTCTATGGTGAATCTGAAAAATGAGCACAGTTACATGATCATATCTCCGTGCATCCTCTTATCAAGTGTACATTTATATAAACATTTAAAATTAATACGATGCTTGTGGGTATTATTCCGTCTTTGTTTTGAAGCTATGAGTCATGATCAGTGACATACTCCCTGCAATTTCTAAAGTGATCACTGTTTTGAAGCTATGAGTCATGATCAAAGACGGAATAATACCCACACGCATCGTATTAATTAAGGAAATCTCTCTGTGCCCGAAGCGTGGCGAGGAATACATGTAAAGTAATCCATGTCCCCTCGCGGGGCTTACTGCGCTCACCCTGCTTTTTACTTACCTTTCCCACAACTCTATAGAGCGGGTCCGGAGCACTGAGCGTGCACCTTTGAGCGTCGGATCCCGACCCCTAGCTCAGTTTTTTTCCTCATCGCTGACAGGATGGAGGACTTTATGTCTGTCTCTGTGACAGACACAATATACCAGTCCCCATCCCACAGCAAACTCCCCAAAATGCCAAAAAAGAGGCATATACCGGAGTCTGAGGACAGTTCCTACTCAGAAGAGTTGATTATAAAAGGAAAAAAGAGCTTTGTCCCTGTCTACTCTAAGGGGAGCAGGAACAGCTCACAGTCTGAGAGGGAGCCACCTTGTGGCCAGCAGCATTCTCCCTCAGTCTTTCCTCAGAACAAGGTGAGGAAACACACCACAAAAAAGAAACATTCGGACAATGGGGCAGATGTAATAACCAGCATTAAGTGCAGCGTAAGTAACTTTGGTTAACTGGGAGGATTACATTTTTCCTAATGTACTAACCGCGCACCTAGGGATAGCCCGCCGGACCCCAATGAGGGAGGATAGCCGCTGCCCATGTGTCGGGATTTTATCAGTCGGGATTCCGACGTCGGAGTAACGACTGTCGAAATCCCAACTGCTGGTGAGTCCTCCAGCAGCCGCAGAGACGGAACTACCATTGGTGCAGCAGGTACAGTGCACTGGGTCACTGAGGACTAAGGGGCCCACTGCTGCCTCTGTCACCATCATCCTGTCATCCACTATTTCTGTCTGTCACACTTTGCTTCCCCCCTGCCTCCCCCTGTCACTCTCTGCCTCGCCCTGTCACCATCTGCCTCTCCCTATCACACACTGCTGTGTTTCATATTGTGAATTTGGCTTAGGGTGAAGGAGGGGGCCCAAATTATTGCACCTGGGCCCAATACCCGCAAGTTCCACCACTGCATCACAGTATTTATAACTGACTGATGTTGATGAATCTGTGAGCTTAATTCTCAGGCCAATGAGAACAAAATGAAGGAGTACAGATAATAATCTTCATTCTGTCGGCCATGTACAGGGTTTCCTTCACTTACTGTTTTGTAAAACGTCATTCTATTTCATGTTGTGTCAAGTGACAATCGTAACACGGAAATGCAATAAAAATCCTTTCAAGAAAATACCGAAAACTGTAATAGTTTTTTTTAAAAATTAGGTGCGACTATAGAGGAGGAATCACCTACTGACACATGCTGCTCATTAACCATTCTTACATGCTACTTAATATCTTGGGAAGTATGGACATTGCTGCTGGCATAATTCGGCCCTGTCACAAGGTGGGGGTCTGCACATGCACAATAATACGCATGTGTAAGCCCCTTCAAGTCCACCCAGGGTTTCATGTGTGGGCCCACAAAAACGGTGGGCATGGCCATACAAATGCTGGAGGGACCTCAGAAAATGCAAGCGTGCCTCTCCCTGCTCGGGGTGGGTGGATGACATCACATGACATCAACGCCAGCCCCCAATTCGGCGGAAAGAGTGTTCATAACAAACAGAGGAAAAATCATCCAATGGTGAGTAACCATCCAATGGTTTTTCTTCTGTGCGGGTGAATGCGAGTGGATGTGTAAGCATGCACATCAACTCACAGCGTAGCGCGGGGATTTGGGAGGCGGGGGGGGGGAGTGCGTACGGCTGGGCGGAGTTTACCTGCTCACTAGGCAGTGAATATATGCAGCCTAGTGATCAGGTCTGAATCGGGCCCATTATGTGACATTAGCATCCCAGGGTTATACATGCTAACTTTTCAGTAGAAACAAAACTACTTATCCGAAGATGTAGCACCCTAAGGAAACCGCAGTGTCTTCAAGTCATTTTTATATCCTGGGTGACATAATTTATTGATGCTTTATGAAATAAATTATGTGAAACATTGCTCAGATTCTTCTGCCAGTAAATTCAATGAGGAAACAGCTCTGTTATATTATCTGTGGCAGGCGCTGCAATCACCAGTTAACAAAATGGAGATTTGCGTGTTAGAATAAAAAGTGATGGCCATTGGGACTTGAAAAAAAGGTAATTGGTGTTCCCTGAAACATCCCAAATGCTAGCTGTAATGTGCACTTCTGAAAAGCCTTCAATTTCCCAAATTATAATATATTCCTCATGAGAATGACTGACAGATGGTTCGTGAAAATGATTGACAGCTGGTTCCTGTCTGGATGCAAATATTGCTAATTTAGTGCTTGAGTGATAATGTGTCTTACATTAAATAATTATGTATCTAGGAGTCCTCGCTGCAGGGTGAGATTTTTTGGAAAGTGTGTGTTTTGGCAAAATCAAGGTGGCGTCTCCTACATTGTGAAACCAGTTCAGTTTCTTGCTCAGTTGCCAGTCACTTTAGGGGGTATTCTGATTCTATCGAACCCCACGAGTTCGCATTAGGGATCGATTGTTTGCAGCTGCGCATGCGAATAGGTTTTATGCACATGTGCAGCCGCTGTTTGCGAGCGCCCACAGCTCTCTAACACAGAAATCCGGGCGAGGGGGCCGTGGAGGGGTGTGGTGCAGCGGGCCGGGCAATAGGCATACGAGAATGCCCAGCGTTTCATGGACGTTCCCATGAGAATGCTGAGCATTCCCATGCTAATTTTCCGGTGATGCGGGTGCGGGGGGTGGGCAGCTGACGTCCGCGGATGTCAGCTCTGTCCTCGCACAGGGCGCCGGCAGATCAGAGACACCGTAATAATTATATACACAACTCCAGCATGAAGCAGCACTCCTCAGCAAATATTCATTCGGTGCCCGCCGGTCACTCCCGTAGTCCTGGCCAAAACAGGATTGATGTCCTGATGACGAAGCGTGCCACCACGACAAGTTTGCTGTTTTGGCTCCGACTATGGGAGCTACCTGTGGGCACCGAATGAATATTTGCTGATAAGTGCTGCTTCATGCTGGAGTTGCGTCATGGGGGTGTGCTTTGTATTTGTTAGTGATTTGCCTGTCTAGGAGATTTCACGCTGGGCTATTATGCTTCCTTTACATACATACATACATACATACATACATACATATAAAAAACATACATACATACATTAGAGATAAGATATGTAGGTTCGAATCTCTAGGATCCGAACCCTCCCAACTTACCTTATCCGAGGCCGGATCCAAGGAGTTCCCCGGGTCTCGCCATCTCTCCGAGTCCAAAACGAGGCCAAGACGTCATCATCCCGTGTCGGATTCTCAGGAACTGGATCTCTATAAAGGACCCGCTCCGGCGCCATTTTCATTCGGGAGGTGGAAGTCAGACAGCACAGATGTGTCTGTGCTGTCTGCAGAAAAGAAAAAGCTATGGGGGACAAACTAAGACTAAAGGGGGACAAACTCATTGGGAAACTAATAGAGGCTGCCTAACTTAATGGGGGCTGCTCAAGGGGGACAACTATACATCAGGAATCTAAAAGGTACATCTACTAAGGGGGAACTACTGAGGGGGAAACTATACTAAGTGGAAAACTATTCAGGTTACTACTAAGGGGGGCTGTTATATGGGACTACTGTGGGGGACATCTTAGGGGCTCTTTTTTTTTTTTAACTACAGGGCTGCCCCAAATTAGTCCAGCTGTGCTGCCCAGTGTCCGTATCAATCCAGGGGAGCTGCCCCCATTTTTTTATTGAAATAAAAAAAGTTTGTTTTTTTTCAACCTGCATGTGGTGTTAAGTGTGCCATATCAGTCTAGCTGCCCTGCCCAGTGTCCCGTAACAGTCCAAGGGTGCCCGCATGTGTGCCGTATAATTCCATGGGTGCCCCCATGTGTCCCGTATAATTCCATGGGTGCTCCCATGTGTCCTGTATCAGTCCAGGGATTCCCCCATGTGTCCCATATCAGTCCATGGGTTCCCGCAAGTGTGCCGTATAATTTCATGGGTGCCCCCATGTGTCCCATATCAGTCCAGGGGTGCCTGCAAGTATGCCATATAATTCCAGGGGTGCCCCCATGTGTCCCATATCAGACCAGGGGTGCCCGCATGTGTCCCATATCAGTCCAGGGATGCCCCCATGTGTCCTGTATCAGACCAGGGGAGCTGCCCTTTTTTTAATGAAAAGAAAAAAAAGTGTTTATTTTTTATTTTTACTGCAATGTGCTGTATCAGTCCAGGGGTGAGCCAAGAGTGCCGTATAATTCAAGGGGTGTTGCTAAGTCTGCCGTATAATTCCAGGTGTGCTGCTCTTTTTTTGTAATTAAAAAAATAAAAGATTTTCTTATTTTTATTGCAGGAATGTTGCCATGTCTGCCGTATAATTCCATGTGTGCTGTGTCAGTCCAGGGGTTGCGCCATCTGTGCCATATAAAACCATGTGTGCCATCATGTGTGCTGAATCAGGTCAGGGGTGCCACCATCTGTGCCATATAAATCCTGGGGTAAGCAAAGTCTGCCATATAATTCATGGGGTGCTGCAAAGTGTGCTGTATTAGTCCAGGGGTGATGCTAAGTGTGCCATATCAGTCCAGGGGTGATGCTAAGTGTGCCGTATCAGTCCAGGGGTGATGCTAAGCCATATAAGTGCAGGGGTGAGCCAAGTCTGCCAAATAATTCCTGGGGTGAGCCAGGTCTGCCGTATAATTCATGGGGTGCTGCCAAGTGTGCCGTATCAGTCCAGGGGGATGCTAAGTGTGCCATATCAGTCCAGGGGTGCTATTAAATGTGCCGTATCAGTCTAGTATTTGTGTCGCCCACTTGTGTCGCTTATCATAGTTATCCAACTACTTTGGTGCAACCTTTTGGCCTAAAAACAATATTGTGAGGTGTGAGGTGTTCAGAATAGAATGGAAATGAATGGAGATGAATGCTATCGAGGTTAAAAATAGTGTAGGAGCAAAAATAAAACCTAAATTCTGTGATTTAAGTGTTTTTCATGCTTTAAAAAAAAAATTAGAACCCCAAACCCAAAACGTTGAGGGGGTGTTTTGGCAAAACCCAGTAGAATCCAAAACCTGAAGGTAATCAGAACCTAAAACCCAAAATGCGAAAAGTGGCCAGAGGACATCCCTAACATACATACATACATACATACATACATACATACACAAACACACATACAGTACACACACCCAATCTCCTTCACATAACCCCGCCACCATCCATAAGCTGCTCACGCAAAAAACTGTAGTTTGTTACAGACATAATAGTACCTAGGAGAACATCCAGTCAGCAAGTTTCCCCCTCGCCGCTACTCTGCACCCGGCTTTCTGTTTAAAAATCTGCATCTGAGGGGAGCTGTGAGCTGCATGCTGCAGCTTCCCTCTATATGAGGAAGAGGAGAACCGTGCCAGTAATCTCAGGGAGGAGGAGGGTCGTGCCGGGGATCGCTTGTAGGAAGCGCCTGCAGCACCCATAGTTTGTCGACAAGTGGGGGTTTCCAGGTGCTCAGAAACCCCTGCTGCATGCACGCCTGCTTTGTGTCTGTCGTCAGTGCCAAGTAATCGATACATGTTACAAGATTTTAGATTAAACCTGACCTGCCTCTGACTTTGCCAATCTGTACTTGGATACCCATTAGTACACAATAGAGTATACCAACCTGCCCCTGTCTGTGGCCATCACATGTGGATATCGGTGTTGGAAGATGTGTGTACAGGTATGATGTGGAAGAGTTAGTGTACACACCAGAAAATGCCCTTAGACATCAAACAGCCCAAATACTTAGGGTGTATGGTTTATTAGGCCAACATTAAAAGGTCAACAAACATGTCCAAGATTGACACTGGAAAAAGTTTGATACAGGTAAATAATCAACATGGAAATGGCTGATGTGAGTTTTTCAAGTTTTTTTGGTGTAAATGGGGTAAATTTACTTGGATTGAAGATGGCATGTTCCCATAGGAACTAATCAGCCAATTTCCGTTTGAGAGCCGAGAAGGGGGAGGTCAGCAATGGATGTTTTGTTGGAGTGGTCCGTACAACGCAGGCAGCCAGTGATGTACAAGCAGCAATGGTGCAGTTGGTGATGTGCGAGAGCTTCTCTGTGTATTTAAGAGTTGTGGCCTTTCCCTGTGTCGTCGCCGCCGGTCGCCCCCCCACCCGCATGCTTGTGAAAGGAGTTATAGCTTAGCGAAACCATGCTAATCTACAACTCACTCTGAATTGGGACCATTGTTAGATATGCATTTATCTTTTGTTTTAATCTAATATTTTCAAATTGTGTCAATTACTCTTTAAGCTTCTATACTCTTCCTGTGAATTTATATGAGGAAACAATATCATGTGGTATTTTTTGTATGATGTCTGTTATTCTACAGATAGTGGAAAGTTACCCGAGTGTCATATTCTTCGCTTTGTCTGTGTGATAGTAACAATTAAAGACTTGTCATTCCTGACACATTGATCCTTCAACCACCTTATACAGTTGCTGTACCTGAAGGGCATGTGTCATGGAATTGCTCTTTATTGTTTTAACATCTCTTACATGTCACTGGCGGCTGCAGCCCTGGGCTCCAGCGCCGACCATGTAGTGCAGCGCGATAGATAATTACACATAAACATTCATGTTATCATGAGTGTAATATATGTGCTGGATGGATTTGGGGCAGCACGGATGATGTAATGGTTAGCATTACTGCTTCACATCACTGAGGTCAATGATTCAATTCCCATCATGGCCCTAACTGTGCGGAGTTTGTATATTATCTGGCTTATCAGTAAGAGATGAATTACAATACATTTTTAATAAGAGCAATCATTATATATATACAGTATAACACCTAATCAATAAGATATTAGTGGGAAATTATTGTCTTCTTTAGTACAGATCAATATAATTCAGTGGTAGCCAACCCTAGCCCTCGAGAGCTACCAACAGTTCACATTTTACAGACAACCTAGCTGCTGCACAGCTGCACTCATTAATCACTGACACATTTTAAAAGATACACAGGTGGAGCTAAATAGCTCACTTGTGATTCTGTGAGGAGACCTGCAAAACATGCACTGTTGGTAGCTCTCGAGGAGTAGGGTTGGCTACCCCAGATATAATTTAATCATCATATTAAAGTGGCAATATTGATTATTCATGATCAAAATATATATATATTTTTTTATGATGAGGTAGGTATTCATTATTTTATGGCTATATAAATGGTGCCCGCATCATAAGTTAATAGTATTAGAGCAGTGGTAGCCAACCCTAGCCCTCGAGAGCTACCAACAGTTCACATTTTCCAGACAACCTAGCTACTGCACAGCTGCACTCATTAATCACTGACACATTTTAAAAGATCCACAGATGGAGCTAATTAGCTCACTTGTGATTCTGTGAGGAGACCTGCAAAACATGCACTGTTGGTAGCTCTCGAGGACTAGGGTTGGCTACCCCAGTATTAGAGGATTGAAAGTGGTAATGGCGTGGACAACACTATGCAAGACTGACCAAGTAGAAGTTGTGTCAAGCCTCGGGGAGAGATAAAGTGGAGAGGTTGCCCAAAGCAGCTGATCTATTTTTGTAATTTCAGAGACTGATATAGATGAATCGAAATTCAGATTGGTTTCTATGGGCAGGTTCTCCAGTAGTTTATTTCAATCATAAGATGCCCATACACTAGTATGCTTTGGGCCGATTTCTCCCGATCAAGATGGATGAAAGGAATACATACAGAATAGATACTGTAATGGAGAAATCGGCCCAAATTGGATGTGTGGGACATCCCATCCGACCCAATGCACGATCCTGTGTGCATCGGGTCAGACCCTACAGATACCTGCTGCACAAATCAGATCAAAACTAGCAACGGCACATCACAAGCAGCAGCAGAATTTGAAGAATACTTTCAAAAGATTGGCCAGCCACTGATTGGCTGAGAATATTCTCTCAGTAAATCAGTGGCTGTCCAGTCGTTTGACAGTTTTTCATTAAATTCTGCTGCCGCTTCTCGTCGCTGCCCACCACTGCCTGCCCTGCTGCTCACTGCTGCCCGGCTATCCTGCCCCCGCCACTGCTGCAGCTCCCCGGAAGTTTATGTACAATAAATCACATGCAATTTATTGCATGTAAAAATGGAACGTCAAGTGTCCAATCATAAGTGAGTCTCCCGGGGAGGACAAGTTGGACTAGTATACTAGTGAGATGTGATGCCCAGCAGGCATCAGGCAAAAGGTAAAAATGACAAACACAGATAAATGGACAAGGTTCCTCATTATACAAAAATGCAAATTCCTTGTCTGATATTACATTCTTTGTTTTATATTCCACAAGTAAATTTTTTATTTTAATCAGCATTTTGGTAGTGGGGTCACTTTTGAGTTTAGTATAAGTTTGAATATCAGAAAAGGTGTTATGACACATGCGTTGTCAGAACACTTTAGGGTTAAACACAATTGTTGCACATCTGGAATCAGGCATTTCTGTGGACTGAGGCAGGTGAAGGAGAATTGGAGACAGCGGGGATTGGCAAAGCAACTCGCTAAGGCAGAGATGCAAACAATATATGAGCTAAATACTCTAATCCCCGCGGGACTCAATTCAGACTTCGAGATAAAGTGGTTTCTGTAATTATTTTAAAGATTTTAACTGTTTGTCATTTGATTTTTAGATTTGCTGTATTGACTTTTTTGCATCATAAAGAATCCGGCACACGTTCCCTAGCAACAGAGTATACAAACATCGCTGTTGAACCAATGAAATATCACATTAAGTTCAGCCGGACGTGACGTATCGGCATTTAAGATTGTGCCGCACTAAAAGCTGAAACAAAGGACGCATATAATCTGGGGAACGCCAGGCCGGATATGATGTATCGGCACCCAGCGCTCTGCTGCGTCAGAGGCTGGGGTTGCCGTGGATACCCTGGACGCCGGCATACGGCGTACAGGAAGCCCACGCCGCAGCAGGGGACTGTGGGACTTGTAGTCTTGTAGTTCTAATTAGAAGTCCAGCTGCGACGCGGGAATCTCTTAGGATATAAGGAGCTTGTGTGCATTATGTGGAACACCTTGAAAAAGTCCTCTGCGGAGGAAGAAACGCGTTGGTGAACTGCACACGAGTACCTTGGAAGGAGGACAAGCCGGAGGAGGATCGCCATACAGAGTGCCCAGCAGCATCCCTATTGGTGATTGAGACCTATGCCTTTTTGGAACTGCTTGACTGCTAGTTCCTTAAACATCCGGTAATTTACCAACCTCCCTAATTCAAGGATTGCTATTCATGCACTATGTATTTAGTGCTTTTATGTATATTTTATTGAAATTGTATTGAAGTGTGAATAAATGTGTGATGTTTTAAAACGTACTTCACCATTATACACTTTTTCCATTTATCTATATGGTATATGACATCGGAGGAAAAGGTAAAAATGGTAATGACATGTTAAAATATGCAGTTATTCTATGAACTTTAGGTTTATTCAAACTTTATTCTGGAGAGTCCAGGCTTGTTCTGGCGCTGTCTTTGATTAATAAGTGTTTATAGTGTTTCTGATATTTTCTTCCAAAATGTTGCTTACAAAAACCCAGAAAATATGTGGATGATAAAAGTGCAAAATTAGTGTGTAACACACTAGTACTAATTTTCAAAAGAGCACATGCAAGGATTGTAAGAGTTGCACAAATTGACACCACTGACCAGGCATGTCGACAATGTTCTTCTTTTTATAATCACTGACAAGTACTGCTGTCACTGGTGGCTAACTTTTCATCCTACTGAATTTGATCAACTTCTTCTTCAACACAATCATCATCAATATCCTCATATCAATATCCTCATTAGCATGGTATACACAAATATCCCCCTCATACTGTTGCACTTCTGCAGTAGCATCTTCAACTTGCATGTCCAAACTTTCACCATGTTTACTTTTACTGTTACTAATCCTCACTTTTGCAGGGGGTTCAGAAATGGTGGAATTGGGCTTCTCTATGACCACAAAGTAAGAAGTATCAGATATAGCCAACGAGAACACCCCTAAAATCTCCTCAGAGATTTGTGAAGTTCCTAACCTCACAGTTTGTTCTTCAGTCAAAGGGGCCCAATTATTAAAAGTATTTCTACTAAAATTTTGTGGAAAAAGGTGTTTTCACACCCTTTTTGCATTATTTGAGATTCACTTAAATTAATGAAGAGGCTTTTTTGGAGGAGAATTCGCAAAATTCTCCTCCAAGCCATGAAATATTGAATTGTTAAAAAACACCAACCTCTCGTTATTAACGGCACCTTCATATGGTGGGAAGAGGCTGCCTCGATTCAGAAGCTCTGATAACTGGGTGATTACTAGCACAAACATGGAGATGTCGGTCGCACAGGACTAATCAATGCAAAAGAGGACCCCCACATATGGTAGTATGTATCTGACCAGGAGGTGTGCAACCAAGGGACATAAGAAATTTGGACAATTTCAAAGAGATAGAAGTATGTCCTTTTGTTGGTGCACCAATACTAATTTAATTTTAAAATTTAACTTTTATTGTATATGAGATAAAATTGCGAAATAAAAACAAGAACATGAAAGTGACAAAAATAACGGGGCAGGCAGGTGTCACAATATATAGCACTGGTACCTGGTGGTATGTGTCAGTGGCCGGTGAATATATCAATCAATCAATTTATTAAGATGAGATGAGCAGTGTTTTCACAGTGTGTCCATGACATTGGACCATTCACATATTTAACACAATGTGACCTAGATACTATCCACTATTACGTATCTGTTAGAGTAAATATTCAAATAACTTTATTATGTGTGGATATCATGAGTCACAGTAGTATATTCAGTGGCTGAATATCACAAACTGATTAGTTATGCTGGTGATCGTAACCCACTATAGGGTGCCTATTTCTGCATTGCGGGCAATAGACAATATAACATATACTGAGTAATATTCAGCTGATATCATGGACCAATGAGGCAGAGACAGCGACTATTCCATATATCGCTGTTTCTGCCTTTAACAGAGAACACTGGATGATCAGGGTTAACTGGATAGATAAATGCCGGGCGGGTACATGCTGCTTTCAGACCGCATATCTGGCTTTGACCCTGTATTTGGAAACGTTTCCAAAAACGGGTCTGCCAGATAAAACCCCTTTCACACCGCAGCACTTAAACGGTATATTACCGTTTAAGTGCCGATTTTTTTACACTGGCAGACCCGTTTTTGGAAACTTTCCAAATACAGGGTCAAAGCCAGTGCAGCCTTCAGCCCTCCCCTCCGTGCAGCTCCCCCCCCCCTTGCGCGTGTCGACGCCCCCGCGCATGTCGACGCCCCCCGCGCATGTCGACGCCCCCCGCGCGTGTCGACCCCCCGCGCGTGTCGCCCCCCCCCCCCCCCCGCGTGTCGGCGCCCCCCCCCCCCCCGTGTCGACTTACCCCGTGCCGGTACCTCCGTTGTGGATCCCGGCACTGCAGCTCAGTATGCTCGGAAAGCACTTATGAAAAAAGTGTCTTCCAGAAAATGGCTGCCCCATAGGAAACCCAGTTTAAACAAATTGTCTTTCGTATGGGGGCAGCCATTTTCTGAAAGACACTTTTTTCATAAGTGCTTTCCGAGCATACTGAGCTGCAGTGCCGGGAACCACAACGGAGATACCGGCACGGGGTAAGTCGACACGGGGGGCGCCGACACGCGGGGGGGGCGTCGACACGCGCGCGGGGGGGCTAAAGTGCTGTGAATACTTAATGAGCGCTCATTAAGTATTCACTGTGCTGAATTTAGGACCCAGCTCATTGGCTGGGTCCTAAATACCGTTTCAGAACCGATTTTGAGCCTAAAATACCGGTTCTGAAACGGGTAGGACCCTGCATTTTAACCGGTTAGAAAAAACGTTTTTTTCTAACCGGTTAAGTGGTCCTGCACCTTTCAGACCGCACACATTACCGTTTTAAAACGGTAAAAAAACGGCAATATACCGTTTTTAAAGTGCGGTCTGAAAGGGGCATAACAGTACAGTAACCAGACTAATAATATCTGCAGCTACTCAGTTGACAGTGCCGTAATAATGTGAACTGTATGAAGCCGCCTCAGTGCAGAAGCCGGGCGGTTATCAGTGGTGTGTATGGTGGCACGTCACTGAGTGGTGCCGGGGGTGCCATGCACCGTGCTGGACCTAACCCATGTAGCAGCTTACTGCACAGAGTGATTCCTGCTGCCCTGACAAGGGCTGCAGGGTCACTCTGCTGGGACTGACACAATCAAAATTACACAATAAGAAAAATAACAAAGTGCTATATTGCAAACTTTGCCCGCGCACCACTAGCCAGCACGTGATTCTCAAATCAAGCTTCCTCAGGGCCCAAATACATTGATTCCAAAAAGAACTGACATTTTAACAAAAAGTTAAAAATTAATCTGGCCAGGAATGGACAAAAAACAATCACTATGAAGTTATGTTACTGGGAATAGCTATGTGCATTGAATGCTTTTTTTTTTTTTTTTTAAAGAAGCCAAATGAACATACAAAGTTCCCCTGTTGAATTGCTACACAACTATAACTATAAATTAATTAAATTAAGCCTACTTTTAGTAGTAGTAGTCACTGGCTTTATAAGATGAAGACAGCATGTCCAGGGGCTAATTATTTCCTATCCACACTCGTTAAGCACAGTACAAGCTCACAGACTGAAATTTCAACTAAGCTGAACATGGCCACAATTGACAGAAAGTAGAAGCTTAGCAAAAACAGTTCTGGTCAGTGTCAATTTAGGAAACCATCAGGGAAGCTCAGGTGCTGCTGTTGGCATATAAAATTGAGCTTTGCCAATTATTAACTATAAAAATCAGGTTTTGTTATATGATATAGGGAATAGTTTTGGCAAACTGTGTATAAAAGAAACATGGCAGAACATTAGATGGCTGAGAGATGTACTAATTAGAGTAATAAAGATGTTGCATTGTCTTCCTCTCTAATAAAGAGTAGAGAAGTAGACAAAAAGTGAAGTAACTCATACCAGCCAATCAGCTTTCAGCAAGCAATTATGAAGAAAGTGCATGCTGTAAAATGATAGGTAGAAGTTAGGTCTATCGTCTCCACTTGTTTGCTTTTAAAAAAAAAACTGATATATATCCCCCAGTGTGATTGACCTACTTAATGTATACAAATATCTTCAAAGACCTTAAAAAAAAACTGATGTGCCGGGTTGCATGTGCACAGTATGGTATTGTAGTGTGGTTGCATCCATGCATGGAAAAGAAAGGTCTAATGACTGTAGACGGGAGCGCAGGATATTTTGAGCCCTGATTTCTAAAACTTTTTGCTTAAAGAAACGGTACTTGTTTCCTAGCACGGCCACAATCGCGGGCATCGTGTGCCTTAACTTTAAGGCACAAGATGCCCGCGATGCCCGCGATTTTCCCATAGGCTTCAATGTTAAAATATTTTAACATTGAAGCCTATGCGCCTCCGACGCGATGCCCCCGATTTCTCCATAGGCTTCAATGTTAAAATATTTTAACATTGAAGCCTATGCGATGGACCCGATTTGTCCATAGGCTTCAATGTTAAAATATTTTAGCATTGAAAATGAGTGCATTTAACATATGAAAAAATGGGAAATGGCCCAATATGGGCCATTTCTCATTGGGTATGGCCCATATGGCATATGTGTGTAAAAAATAATGGCCCCCCATTGTGCCCGCCACCCCCACGTTTGACGCAAACCCGAAGCGTGGCGAGCGCAGCGAGCCCGCGAGGGGCGGCGGTGCGCGTCCTCCGACCTTTTCATTCCCCTACTATCCACGTCGGCGTGGAGTTGAGAATATAAAGTGTGGCGAGCCCAAAGCGTGGCGAGCGCACGCGGATACCTGTCAAGCCCACGAGGGGAGTCCCTCGCGGGCTTGACAGGTATCCGCGTCCCCGCTCGCCACGCTTGGGGTTCGCGTCAATCGTGGGGGTGGTGGCCACAATGGGGGGCCATTATTTTTTACACACATGCCGGGGCCATAGCCAATAAGAAATGGCCCATATTGGGCCATTTACCTTTTTTTTCTATGTTAAATGTACTCAGTTTCAATGTTAAAATAATTTAACATTGAAGCCTATGGAGACCCGATTTCTCCATAGGCTTCAATGTTAAATTATTTTAACATTGAAGCCTATGGAGAAATCGGGTACATCGCGTCGGTCGCGTCGTGTGCGTTTTGGTATGCACCCGACGCGACCGACGCGATTTTTTCCGACATGACCACCACGATATAAATCGTGGTGGCCGTGCTAGGAAACAAGTACCAAAGAAACTTTGCTTTAAATTGTCTAAGATGGATAGGCAGTGCAAGCAGCATGCCCAGCAGAAGGAGAATAACATTTTGAAGAAGTTGAGAGAGAAGGAACACACTCATAGGGGTGGATTTAGGAGTCTGGCCCTCCTTAGGCACAAGAATATTAGCCGACAAACCTCCCCCCCCCCCCCCCCCCCAAAATAGAAATAATATTTTTTTGCCTTTGTGCCCCCCCCCCATTAAAATGATAGTGCCTCCTTACAGTATAGAATATAATGTGCCTCCCCTTCCCTATATTATAGAGTATAATGTGCCTCCCCCTCCCCATAGTATAGAATATAATGAGCCTCCCCTAGTGAGAATGGAACTCCACACTGCCTTTAGATCCCATGCATTGACCCATTGTAGCTGTGCTTCTTCCTGTATCATGTAGGGAAGGAAGCTGCCTTGCCGTCCCCAGCAGGTTCTGCCCCTAGACACATGCCTCACGTGCCAGCAAAATTATTGAAATTATTACGTTTATAAATATTGTCTTAGTGTTGTACAAATTGTCCCAAAATCCTTTTTAGGTACTTGTGTATTTTGGCGGCGCCCGATTTGAGCATCGTTCGATGAACGTATCGCATTGCATCGTATGCCATGTACCCGATGGCATGCGATGCGATGCGACGCGATTTTTACCCCCTATACGATGAAAAATCGTATAAGCACCCTAAAGGGTGCTTTTGAGCACCCTAATGGGTGCTTACAATGTTAAATACACCCCCACGCCACCCCCCCACTATAAACGTGAACCCGAAGCGTGGCGAGCGCAGCTCAACTCCACGTGGCGAGCGAGCTCAACTCCACGTCGGCGTGGAGTTGAGAATAGATTAGTGTGGCGAGCGCAGCGAGCCACGGTGCCCATAGCGTGGCGAGCGCACGTGGATACCTTCACAGGTAAACGCGTCCCTTCGTGGGCTTCACAGGTATCCGCGTCCCCTCGCCACACTTCGGGCTCGGTGGCTCGCTGCGCTCGCCACACTAATCTATTCTCAACTCCACACCGACGTGGATAGTGGGGGTATGAAAAGGTCGTAGGACGCGTACCGCCGCCCCTCGCGGGCTCGCTGCGCTCGCCACGCTTCGGGTTCACGTTTATAGTGGGGGGGTGCCGTGGGGGTGCATTTAACATTGTAACCACCCATTAGGGTGCTTATACAATGTTTAATCGCATCGCATCGTATGGCATTGTATGCCATGTACAATGGCATACAATTTGAAAATTGTATGCCATCATACACTAACCAACGAAATCGCGTCGCATCGCATACCATCGTATGCGTAATGGTATACGATGCGATGGGCGCCGCCAAAATGCACAAGTATTTAATTAAACAAGTTTTATTTCAAAGCGTGCCCCCAAACAAAGGAGAGTGATTTCCCTTCTTCCAATTTGCATTTCTCAAACTGCACTAGAAGAGAAGCCTCATTCACTGTGCTGCTTTTGTAGCAATTTTTAAATAGGAGTATTTTGCAGCAACTGAGGATGAGGAGAGAAGGGCCATAATAGAACATCAGAATGAATGATTAACAATTAAAGTTAGCATGTTATTAATATTCTTGGTTATTTTCTATGGGGTTATTTCATTTTTTTAATCTGCCATCATGTTTACCAATGCAGGGCCACTCTGTTACATAGATGTGCCAGGTTTAATGTTGAACCCATGTATTTGTACCATCCAACAAGGCCAGATTTTCCAATAAGCAACCAAGACATCCACCTAGGGCCCAGCAGGTACCAATGGGCCTGTGGACGAGTTTCCCAAAATCCATCTCAGTGTCTTACTGCTCTTAACCTAGCTTACTGCTGAGTGACACTGCGTCCAGGTCAACAGCTAGAGAGCATGGTTCTGTAGCAAAAGCAAGGTTCTGTACTGCTGCTCAACTGAATGAAGCCTAGGACTGAGAGAAGTGAACACTAGCGAATGCTGGGATAGGTGCTTATCTATAGCCTCACCCAGTGATTGCTTTATCACTAGCAGCGCCGGAGCTCTATTGGGAGTCAGCCACGTTCTAACCATGGCCCTTATTCAGATCTGATTGCAGTACAAATTTGTTCTCAAAATGGGCAAAACCATGTGCACTGCAGGTGGGGCAGATGTAACATGTATAGCGAGAGTTAGATTTGTGTGAGTTATTTTGTTTCTGTGAATGGTAAATACTGGCTGCATTATTTTTACACTGCAATTTATATTTCAGTTTTAACACACCCCCACCCAAATGTAACTCCCTCTGCACATGTTACATCTGCCCCACCTGCAGTGCACATGGTTTTACCCGTTTTGGGAACAAATTTGTACTGTGATCAGATCTGAATAAGGGCCCATATACAACCGCTCTCCTAGTAAGTTACTTAATAGAGCTAGAGAGAGATGAGAGTATTGAGTGTGCACACTCAGCATAGATAACAAAGCTCACAAACTACTTTAGTGCCTCTTCTTAGTTCAGCTCTTTGATAAGACAGTACTGCTATAGCTGTGAGCTGCACCGTATTCCTCTGCTGTCTCTGGCTGTCCATGTGTGTGTCTGAGCATTTTTCTGTCCCATGCTAGATTAAATCATCTAACATAAATTGCACCAACTTGCCCATAATGACCAGGAACATTCCTGGAATATTTTAAGCATCAGGAGCAAGAAATTATCAGCTGGCTACTAAAAGGTGATTATTATGTTTAATCAGCTGTGATACTAGAGTGATGTTGTTTTTTTGGGGGGGTTCTGTATATTTTTTATTTACATTAACAACAGTCTCAGCTGTGTTATTGCATAATAGGTGCTTATCTCAGCTGTGTAATTGCATGATAGGCGCTTGCCTACATCAGTATATACAGCTTGCGCAACTTTGTTTTGCTATACTGAATACCTTTTATTGTTGTTATAAAGGAAAGGAGCTAATGCTACTTTCCCACTGCAGACCAGTTTAAAGTACTGGTAATCTTAAATGGTATTTAAAACAGTATTAGCATTCCCACTAATACCGTTAACTACCGTTTTAAATACCATTTAAGTACCATTCCCATTGCAGTGAACCGTGTAAAATGTAGAGTGCCTAACCCCCCCCAGTGTAAAGAGTGCCTAATCCCTCCCCCCCCCAAGTGTAAAGAGTGCCTAACCCCCCCGTACCTGCCCTGTGCCCCCACCTCCCCTCCCCTTGTACTTACCTGCACGGGGATGCAGGGCAGTGGGGAGGCAGCGGGGGTCCATTCAGGGTCCATGCGGGGTCCAGGCAGTCCCAGTGCCTGATGAGAACTAGTAGTTCTCACTTTGTGCATGTGTAATGAGTACACGTGCATACTAATGAGCCGCTCATTACATATGCGCATATGTAATGAGTGGCTCTTTATTATGCACGTGCACTCATTACACATGCACAAAGTGAGAACTACTAGGTCTCATCAGGCACTGGGACTGCCTGGAGGCTAAATAACGTTTAAGAGGCATTCCCACTGCCTCTAAAACGTTATTTTAACGTGTAGGACTCTGCTTTAAAAACGGGTTGAAATACCATTTAGCTTTAAACGGTATTTCAACTCTGGCACTTTCCCACTGCAGCCTTAAAACGGTAAATTGCGCTGAAAATCGGCAATTTACCGTTTTTTAGCTGCAGTGGGAAAGGGGCATTATGATATTACAAACTTCTATGTATCACTATATACTTTGTTATCAGTGATTATGAACAGCTAATTTTTTTACATTCAGAATTTCATAAAAGTGTATATATTCTAATATATTATCTATTATTGTCTCATTGTACTGTACTGTAGAACTAGTTACTAGTAAGGAACATTCACTAACAGTTTTTTTTTTAACCTAAACAGTAGTCTCTGAACAACTTTCTGAACCCCCAAGGGGATCTGTTCCCAGAGGTGCGCTGCACTGCCTGAGCAGTGAACATCACACCACCCCATGACATCACTAAGAGGGAAAAATTAGGATTAGGATATTAGGGTTAGTTTAGTGGTTTGGGTTAGGGTATTTGGGATATGCTAATACAGAGGCGATTTAAAAGAGGAGACCCATGTGCAACCTCCACCGTTTGTGGCCCCTCTTTTCTCCTGGTGAGTGCCCCTCCTTTCTACTGGTGAGTGCCGCCCTAGTGCACCGCACAGTAGAGTCTGAGCCCTAGAGGGCTCAGACTGTACTATGCATGCGCAGAACTTCCAAAAAATGACCACTGCAGCCAATTATTCTTTGATTCCGGCAGTGCTGCTGCCTTCATTGCGGGACTCCGGAGGGGTTAGTATTAAAAATGGGTGCAGTGTGTGTGGTGTGGGCGACCCTGGGACCATGCACATTGTACTGTGCTGCTAATATGGTTGGTGTTGTAGTTTGGGAAATAGGGATAGTTCTGGGTTATATCATGGGTGGAATATATAACCTGTGGAATTTATTACCCGAAAGGACTGCACCTACTCTGCATTATGCTTCTCTAGGTTTTTCTTTATTTTTTTATTTTTTTTCATGCAATGGCATTGCAAATATTCTAGCAATAAATGCCCAAGTTGGACATAAGTAGAAATAAGTGACATTTTCAAAACTTCAACAAAATAGTCTCCTTGCACCACCTTTGGCTGCAAAAGTTTCCAGTCCTCCCAACCATATTGCAGTAACAATTGCCAGACATTGTTTCAGCTATAATCCTTCAATAAAATATGAATTGTATTAAATGTTTCTAAATAATTAACCCTTTCAGGTTTAGTGCTTAGTCAGGCTCAACAGCCCTAGCGCTAGTAGCAGATCCAATGGTGAGCCACTTTAAAATAAAAACATTAACATCGTTCAACATTGTAGATTACAAAAAAAATGGTACTCTTTACCTAGAAGGGCGCCAACGATCTTGATCGTGGGCATCGTGAGGTAAAAAATCGCGTCGGTCGCGTCGTATGCGGGCTAAAGATGCCCGGCCGCGACGCGACCGACGCGATGTCCACGATTTCCCCATTGAAAACCATGTTAAACATGGACATCGCGTCGGTCGCGTCGCGGCCGGCCATAAATGTGCACACGATGGCCGCGACGCGATGCCCACGATTTGCCATAGGAATCAATGTTAAAAGGCCCGATGGACACGATTTTCATGTTAAATGGCTGAATGGACCCGATTTTACCATAGGAAACAATGTTAAATGGGCCTTAGAGCCCAAATAGTTACCCTGAACTCTGAAATGGCCCCCCCAATTGTTTACGCCACCCCACGATCAACGTCAACCCGAAGCGTGGCGAGCGCAGCGAGCCCGCGAGGGGCGGCGGTACGCGTCCTCCGACCTTTTCATACCCCCACTATCCACGTCGGCGTGGAGTTGAGAATAGAATAGTGTGGCGAGCGCAGCGAGCCACCGAGCCCGAAGCGTGGCGAGCGCAGCGAGCCCCGCGAGGGGACGCGGATACCTTCACAGGTAAACGCGTCCCTTCGCGGGCTTCACAGGTGTCCGCGTCGCCATGGACACCTGTGAAGCCCGCGAGGGGACGCGTATAGCTGTGAAGGTATCCGCGTCCCCTCGCGGGGCTCGCTGCGCTCGCCACGCTTCGGGCTCGGTGGCTCGCTGCGCTCGCCACACTATTCTATTCTCAACTCCACGCCGACGTGGATAGTGGGGGTATGAAAAGGTCGGAGGACGCGTACCGCCGCCCCTCGCGGGCTCGCTGCGCTCGCCACGCTTCGGGTTGACGTTGATCGTGGGGTGGCGTAAACAATTGGGGGGGCCATTTCAGAGTTCAGGGTATTTATTTGGGCTCTAAGGCCCATTTAACATTGTTTCCTATGGTAAAATCGGGTCCATTGAGGCATTTAACAGTAAAATCGTGTCCATCGGGCCTTTTAACATTGATTCCTATGGGAAATCGGGTGCATCGCGTCGCGGGCATCGCGGGTACATTTATGGCCGGCCGCGACGCGACCGACGCGATTTCCATATTTAACATGGGTTTCAATGGGAAATCGCGGGCATCGCGTCGGTCGCGTCGCGGCCAGACATAAATGTACCCGCGATCACCACGACGGGCGCCCTTCTAGGTAAAGAGTACCAAAAAAATTACAATTAATTGAAACATTTAAACCAGACTGTTTGAATTGCAAAAAAAAAAAAAAATGGACTGCAAAGGGTTAAAAATCTTGCATCAAAGGCTAAACTATTTCATTGTTTAGACTTTATACTTTATAACCTCTTTTCAAGGATAATATAACCCCTTTCTAATAAATACCATTTTCGCTACTCTTAAGAGCAGTTCATGTAATCGTTTTCTGGCTAGCTAGTTACTTACTTATACCTATAGGTGTATTTAATTTTATAATCCAATTACTTTTTCCTCTGACTATTTAATAACTCTATCTTCACCCCAAGGGCAACGTTAATCCTTTTCAATTGTCAAACAGAGCAGCATATCTAAATTCCCATTATATTTATGCAAACCATGATCTTGAGGACAAGGCGATGCATTTAACTTCTTTAAATGTTCACAAATATTTTTTTTTTACATTTTTTCTTTGTTATTTTTTTTTCACCGCAGGCATAACTA
Source organism: Crinia signifera (assembly GCF_055691185.1). Taxonomy (NCBI): domain Eukaryota; kingdom Metazoa; phylum Chordata; class Amphibia; order Anura; family Myobatrachidae; genus Crinia; species Crinia signifera. The sequence continues at coordinate 231,336,416 of NC_139222.1, forward strand.
TAGCCATAAACTGTGCTTTCTTGTAATTAAGTAGAAATTGTTTCAAGTAATGTTTTGTATTGTCGCCGCTATAAAGATGTGCAAAAGATCTAATCTAGTTATACTTATGGAATTTAAATGGAATTGAAATTGTCCTTGGAAAAATTCCATATAATGCATATTATCTTAAAACACTCCATAAAAGAATTGTAAAAAGCAAAATGATGAGTACTACCAAAAGAGACATGATACAAAGACTAATTACTGGAAAGTACTATAGCATTTTAGGCACATATAAATAGGCACATTACTATAATAAAACAAGAAAGGAAAGAGGAGGTTATTCACATAAATGGAGGGTGTAATTCACATAACAAATATGTAGATTCAGCCCCCAAACACAAATAAATATAGTTACGTAGTTCATGGATGTTTAAACCTAAACATTAAAAGTTTAGCCACTGTGAAAAATGCATAAGCGGTTAGATTATTGGCTGGATTTGTAGACTAATTGGACATTATAGTGTCAAAAGGTAATGGCGTAACTTTAAATTTTGAGCCCCCCCAGCTAAAAAAAATACTGTATATTGCTTGTTTATGGCTGCTCCAGCTGTCCTATCTTGCCTGCCCACTCTGTAAAATCGCTGCGGGAGCGATAGTCAGGGTTAGGCTGCAGGAGGGAAGATTGGGATTTAGGCTGCGGGAGGGAAGATTGGGATTTAGGCTGTGGGAGGGAAGGTCAGGGTCCAGGTTGCGGGAGGGGAGGTCAGGGTTTAGGCTGCGGAAGGGGAGGTCTGGGTTTAGCAGGGGCAAACGTAGGATTTTCAGAAGGGGGTTTCCAGAGGGGCGGAGCAAAGCACGGAGATGGACATTTTGACCCAGTATATGCTGGGTCAGTTAAAGTATTATAGATAGACCAAATGTATATAAATAATAATAATAATAATAATAATTATATATATATATATATATATATATATATATATATGCACACACACACACTCTTACATATATATATATATTTATATATATACTGTTGCACGCCGCCGTCCGGGTATCCCTGCACCCGGACGGACGGCGAGTGCAGCGTCATCTGACGCGGCAGATGCAGCGTCATCTGACGTGGTGGGGGACGTTGCCGGGCAGCGTCCCAAGCCTCACTCTGAGGCTAAGCGTCGGGGCGTTGCTAGGCAACGTCCCCGAGCTTCCGCCCGGCGGCTAGGAACGCGCGCGCCTGATGTCAGTCAGGCGGCGCGAAGTTTGAATAAATAGCCGGCGTCTGCTGGGCACAGACGCCGGTTATAGCTTTATTGCCCTTGTAGCAGTCTGCTGTGCTCCCCGGTCCCCTTGGCCCTTGGTCCCAGTATCCCTGGCTGTGGTTCTGCTCTGCAGCCTTCCTGGTCTCCCAGCCTGTCAGCTTGTGTCTGCCCGTGGATTCTATTGTTCCTGCATTCTCCTGGACTCCTCTGCTGAATTCCATCCTCAGCCTATGAGCCTACAGTGGACCCACTGTCTCCATCTTCCGTGGGTCACGTAAGTGCTCCAGTGGAGCCCTGGTCTTTTCCTTCTTTGGTTCCCTGGCTCTCCGTGGCTAAGCCCCTCCGTGGGATTATCCTTGGTTATCCTCTTTTGCCTCCTTGTCCCCGTCTTTCGGTCTTTGTTCCCTTGCCCCGTCTGCCATTAGATTTCTGTTTAGGCAGGAGTGTCGTCTTTCCATCCAGATCCCTGCTTTGGGAGTCATGGTCCCTCTGGTGTGTTTTTGGGGACTCCCTTCTAGCCGCTGGTGTCTGCGACTTGGTCGCACTCCCCGTCTTGGCCTGGTGCCGGCAGTTAGGGGCCTATTACCAGTTAGGTCCATTAGTCAGCTTATCCTCTTGAGATTCACCGTGGCGATCGCTTACCCCTTGTCATCACATAAGACCTGGCTGCATCGGGGTCGGAGCGGGCTTAACTCGCTCCTTCGAACGCGGCGGCCACAGGTGAAGCCTAGCTCTGCAGGGGTTTGCCATCTGCCTCGGGGACTCAACAGAGAGAGTGTAGGACCCGCTGTGGCCATCCTAACCGGCGGTCCCGGCTGTGGGCTCACGCCTGATTACCTCACCGTCTGGAACCCGTATAGTCCCTGGTGCCCAGGCCAGGGCATCGTAATACATACAGGGGCATCAACAGCAGTGTAGACCCCTGGGCATAGCAATGTATTGGGGCATTGGGCTGAATGAAGGTGCCCTGATACATAACTTCCAGGGTGGTAGAGGATGTTTAATATGCAGAGGAGGAGTATATAGTGGAGTGGGCTTATTATTCATAATTTTCTGGAGGGAGGACAGCTTGCTTGACTGCAGATATCTCCAGTTTTTGGAAATAGATTTCTTAGATTTTAATGGAATTAAAATTTAGAGAATCCCACCTACCAAAATTTTATTGGAGACTAGGGGATCAGAGTTCAGGAGGCAGAGCAATCTGCCAACGAGTATATAAAACTATATACCAGGTGTGTGGTGCTGGTGCAGTAACCAGCTGCTGGACGGCTGATATCTCTGGTTCTGGGAAAACTAGAGACAAGGTCTAGTGTCCATCAAAGGGGGAGAGTCCCAGGTTTTGGAATATGCCCTCAGAAAAACTGTAAGTCAGACAGGACCTGAAATATTTGACTTGGAAGAGAAATTAACAGGCTTGGATGGGGACTACTGCTTTGAAGTTAGATATCTCCGGTTCCCAAGGGCCGTTTTTTTAAATTCTTGTACCCATGGAAAGAGGGGACCCTCAGCTTTCAGCTAAGTGCCCTTAGACTCTTGGGGGGGTTTCTGGGTACTCATAAACCCCCCTGAATGCGCCACTGGTTTAGGATGCAGGAGAGAAGGTCAGGGTTTAAGCTGTGAGAGGACAGGGTTAGTCTGTGGGAGGGGAGGAAGGTTAGGTTTAGGAGGACGGTTAGGTTTAGGCTGCAGGGGGAGGGGAGAGGGTTAGATTCAGCAGCACAGCCAGCCTACTCACACTCTATCCCATGAAGCACAGCTTGCCTTATGAACAAAGTCAAACCCCCAGACTCCCTCCCTTCTCACCCCCCCCCCCCCCTCCGGTCAGAGCAGCATTTTAATCTCCTCAGCAATGTTATGGTCAATACTTCCCTCCCGCAGCCCCACATAACCGCCCCTTCCCCGCTCACCTTACTTTGTGGGAGCCTGCTGTCAGAGGCGGTCAGGAATGTCCATGCACAGTGAAGTGCTGCTGGTGCCGGTCTCTGCAGAGAAGCTGCTGCCCGCCGCCACGCTGGGGGATGTTGGAAGTAAGGGGAAAAGAAGCACATACATAGCAGGCGGAGGCGGATCTCCTCAACTTCCAGCTATGCTGCGGCAGCTGCTCTGTATTTGGCAGCCAGGCGCTGCACATGCAAGGATGTGGTGCATTAGGGAGGCATTGGGCAGTAGAGGTGCTCTCTCTCCTCTGCTGATACTATCAGGCTGGATATTTTAAGGGTGCCCTGCAGACCCCACTGGCGCAGGCTCCTCCAACCCCAGGGCCGGTGCTAGGGTGTCCGGCGCCCTCCTGCAAACCATAAATTTTGCACCCTTTCACATTGCCATTGCAACAAGCTGCAGCCCGATTGTGGGAGCGTATGCAACATGCGATCCTATGGAGGATCTCGGGTGCATACACCATCTCAGTGCTGTGTCCGCAAAATGTTGCAGGCACTAAAGGTGCCCATACACGCTGTGAGATACACGCATACGTTATGTGCTAGATCGCATTGCACGGCATGCATGCAATGTGTGTGCGATCCGAAAGCAGTACAAAAAGTATGTGCTGCACATCGCATCGCATGTTTCTATTGCAGCATGTATGGCCACCGTTAGGCACATAACCCAGCCCATTATTTAAAAAGTGTCTAAATTAAAATTTTAAAAAAATGTTATAAACATGTATAATAAGAGACTCACTGTTTTTTTGCTGGTTAACTCTTGTGCAGTCCCTCCTCTTCTATCTGCGTAGGCAGGACGCTGAGGACACCATTACACCCCTCTCGTGACTGAGGGGAATAGGAGGGGAGAGAAGGAGCAGAAGGAAGCAGAGGGGAGGAGATAGAGGGGTCAGAGTGTTCAGGACTGGCAGTGGCACTGGCACAGCACACTGAGAAGAGGGAAGGAAGGGGAGGCAGCGCTGCTGAATGTTCGTCATTTGATTGACAGCTGACAGGCGCAGGGAGCAATGGGTAGGGGGCAGATCCAGACATGACAGGTCATCCAGGCATTCACAGACAGCACTACATGCCTCAGCGCAAGTGTCCGTGAGGAAGAGGGGGCATGTCGCAGAAGGAGGAAAGTGTGTGCGCGGTGCAGGGAGCTGCTCAGCTTCTCCATACTGCCGCCCGCTGTCAGACAGACACTGCGGGCGGTATGCAGGCTGTGTAGGGAGCAAATCTTTATACTGCCGCCCGCCCGCAGGCAGTGTGCAGGAGGCAGTGACAGTGGGGGCTGAGGCAGCTTTAGCAGAGCAGGGAGGGAGACAGCGCCTTTACAGCATGGCGCCTCCCTGCTTTGCAGGAGCTGCTGAGTGGGTAGCGCCGGCCCTGTCCAACCCACAGCAGGATCTGTCTGACCATAGTTACGCCACTGTCAAAAGGTGATGTGAGCTAAACTAGTGGACGAGCTGTATAATGTGCAATATACGGTACATTCTGCAAATCCAAACCTCACCAAAATAGGATTTGGAAAAAAAATCTCTGGCTTCCTATAAACCACAGGACCCTACACATTGTGGAAAATAGCAGCTTAGCTCTCAAAGCCATGTTATCTTATTAACCTCGCCACCCCAAAATATTTGAGAAGCTCCAGTTAAAGTACTTGCTTGTGGGGTGCAGTGCAGCCACCTATTTGGGCTATTCCACCTTTCCCTTCCAAAAGAACTTCTCCAACCACCTCCTAGAGCTCTCCTCCCCCTTGCACCTACTGAAGCTGCGACTCCTACTGTGTGTGACTAGTTACTGTGGGCTTTACCCTCCTCTGAGACATCCCTGTGCCCTTCGTACATCCCACCTCATATGTTACTCTCCTCTTCCCCCTCTTGTCCTCTTACCCCCTTCCCTCATGGTACCCCTTACTTCCCCCATTTTTCACTGCATTCAGATGAAAATATACCCTGTAAAGTCTCATTACCTTCCACGTACAGCCCCAGGCAGGGTGTGAGCTATGAATAGCTGCACTTTCCTTTTACCATCTCAGTAGTGATGGTGTTAGCCATATGGGCTACATACTGTACTGCACAATTTATAGGACGCCCTTTATTAGCAGTAGGTTGGCAACATGACAGCAGGGAGGCAGGGCAGGTAGGGGGATTGTCGTGCCACCCCTCTTAACTGTCCTTTTGACTGTCGACCTTCCCATTGTTGACCTCATGCTTGTGTTGTCCTTCTGAACCTGTCAACCTATTTCATGTGCCAACCTAAGCCCTGTTGCAGGGGCGTAACTAGACCTGTCTGGGCCCCATAGCAAAAACTTTGAAAGCCCCCCCCCCCAGCACTCTGCCAGAATAGGGAGGGGGGTATTGGGGTCAAAATAGTAGATGGGGAGGGGGGATATGACACAGTAGAAGGCAAGACCAGACAGGATGGAGACTGGTAAAGCGGTACTTGTGTAATATTTGGGCGCCCGATTTTTTGACCGGGTCAGAAAAATCGGGTTGATCGCATCGCATGCAACCAAATTGCATGCGATGCGATCAAAGCCATTTTTCCATAGGATTCAATGTTAAATGGTCCTGTTCATACCCCCACTATCCAAGTGGGCATGGAGTAGATTTTATATAGTGTGGCGAGCGCAGCGAGGGGACGCAGAATACATTTTAAGTAATCCATCGCATCTGATTGTATGCCTTAAGTTAAGGCATACAATCTAACACATTGGGCGCCCAGATATTACACAAGTACCGGTTTACGCAGAGGGTTTAGGGTATGCGGGAAGATGGTTAAGGTTACGGGGGGAGTAAGTATACCTACTGTTGGGATTCCATCCATTGGGATGCCAGTGTTGGTATTCTGATTACCGGCATCCCCCCAGCTGGTCAACTTCCTTCCCTATTTTAAACTATGTGCAGCAGAATGTGTTAAGTGGAGTGCGAGTCACATGGGTGGGTCTTTGAGCAGGTAGGGTCTCTAAACTGTAAGGGGCAATCACCAATATGGAAAAGGGGGACTCTCTGTGGGGGGTACTGTAACTGTACAGGCTGGAGGTTAAGTGGAGAGCAGTGAGATGTGGGCAGTTAGCCGATCAAGAAGGAAGGGGGTGGGGGGGCAAGGTGGCAGATTGAGAGACACAGGGATGGTGGGGGCCACCGGGCTTGAAAAGAAGGATGGTTGGTTAGATGGGGGCACTGGGATGGGGATGGCTGGCTAGATGGGGGGGGGCAGCTGGCTAGATGGGGGGACACTGGGCTGGGACCAGCTGGCTAAATGGGGGGACACTGTGCTGGGGGGCACTGGGCTGGGGACAGCTGGCTAGATGGGGGGCTACTGGTCTAGGGCAGCTGGCTAGATGGGGGGGCACTGGGCTAGGAATGGGGGGTGGCAGCACTGACCTGTTATTTGCTTGTCAGGGTCATGCATATTGCAGCACCTCAGCTTTTGCTGCTTCTGTTGAAAATCACATTGGCGCTGGCGAGGGACAGAACCGCCAAGTCCTGCCTCCCCCCCTTGCTGGGTCTCATCATGATGGATGCTGGGGGAGGGAGCCGCCAGGTCCTGGTCCCCAGCTGGATCTCATCACGGCTGGGGTTGGCTGCCAGGTCCTGGTCCCACGCTGGATCTCATCATGATGACAGGCGCCAGGACAGGGAGGAAGGAGCCACCGCCGCCAGGTCCTGATACCCCACTGGGTCTCATCACGGCTGGCTTCCCCCCGCTGATTCTCAACACGGGCTGCGGGGGAATCAGGGGCTGGGAGCCACCAAACCCCTCCGCTTAGACTCGTCATAATCAACGCCGGCTCCAGGTGGGGTTGCTGACAGTGTAATCTGCACCGGGGACGGGAGCGGGTGCCTCCCATTGGTGGGGTTGTGTGTTGTGTCTCCCACTCACATGCGTCAGCAGCAGGCCCTCACAGGGGGAAACATTATTTAAATAACTTCAACAGGGTGCAGGGGATCATCTACTGGGCTCTCGAGCCCCCCCCCCCCCCCCAACCCCCGGGCCGCGTAGCAGCTGCATCCCCTGCAGCCTCTATTGTTACGCCACTGCCCTGTTGACCTTTGGTGGTCGACCTAAAGTATGTCGGATCATAGTGAATAATACCCCTTTGTACCACAAAATCCCTTTCACAGGGAATGTTGGGCCAGTCTCAGCTCTGGGCCACATAGCAACTTCCCTCCTTGCACCTTATGCACTAAAGATATATCCTTGATAAGCAATACAGTATCTATTCTTTATTTTGAACCTTCTAAATGAAATAAATTGTTAAATAAATGTGTAATAAGAATATAATGTGTAACAAACACAAAATGTTATGGGCAATATGGATGGTGTAATGGTTAGCATTACTACCTCACAGCATTGAGGTCATGGGTTCTATACCCACCATGGCCCAAACTGTGCAGAGTTTATACATTCTCCCCGTACTTGCGTGGGTTTCCTCCGGGTACTCCGGTTTCCTCCCACAATCCAAGAATATACTGGTAGGTTAATTGGCTTCCAACAAGAATCAACCCTAGAATGTCTGTGTGCGTGTATATGTGGTAGGGAATATAGATTGTAAGCTCCACTGGGGCAGGGAATGTTAAAAATATTCTCTGTAAAGCACTGCGGAATATGTATGCGCCATATAAGAAACTGTTAATAAATAATAAATAAAATATGTGTATTACTGTTGCATGCACTACTCACGTATATAGTACATTGCGCCTTTTATTACTGATACTCTTATTGGTCAAAATATAATAGATAAGATGAAGCCTTGCAACAGCTATAGTAAACCTACACTAAATATGTATATAAAAAGACCTATAAATACATCTGACATTATTAATAAAACACGCATGTCCCTTGAGCCAGAGATGTAATGTGAATTGACTGTTAGTTGTCCAAAGATATTATTTGATGCTTGACTACATTGAGCCACTTCAAGTGGTTATCTAACTTCAGAGGAGTCATTGATTTTGTTGTATGCTCCTTTCTGCCTCAATTCAGTTGTTTTAATGATGCATCTAATACTCGGAAGATGTTTTAGATTTTTTTTTTTATTATTATTTGGATGACGAGCCTGCTGTGCTCTAAGCCTCTGATGCTGTTATATCCAGGGGGCAACATTGTGTAAAGTCATGGGTAATAAAAAGAAATCTCTGTGTTTCAGTATATAGATAAATCCACAGAAGAGAAAGCAGTGTATAAGTTTGTGGTTAAGGATGAGGGCGCGGGGGCAATCATTTGAAGCCATTTGATGGTAGCAAACTCATTTAGTGCTTGCATGATAAGTAATTATCACCTCGTTTTAAATGATTGCACAGTGACCCAATGTGCAGATTATGTCTTAATGCTGCAAATGAGAATCAATATGAACACACAACGAGAATTTAAGGGAGACAGGAAAAAAAATCAATAATTAATTCTAGAGCTTCTCTGCTTTAATCCGTTGTCCCTTTTAATATTTTTTTCGGTATTCGGTGTATTATCACGGCGCCCACTAAGCATGCGGTTTTTGCGTGCGATGTGATGCGATTTTCCTATGTAATTTATTCACTGCTCTTTTTTGCCCCCGGGCGGTGCAATTGCATCGCATGCGAATGCATCGCACCGCAAAATCGCATGCAAATGCATCGCACCGCAAAATCGCATGCGATTTAATAGAGTGCGATGCCATTTACTTTACTATACACTTATATGAGATACAATGAGATTGAGGCACCTCCCCCACTATCCACGCCACCCCAAAGTGTGGCGAGCAGCGGCGGAACACGTCCTCCCAACCTTTTCATACCCCCACTATTCACGTCGGCGTGGAGTCGATTTAATATAGTGTGGCGAGCACAGCGAGCCACCGAGCCCAAAGTGTGGTGAGCGTAGCGAGCCCCGTAAGGGGACGCGGAATACATGCGCTTGCCATGCTTCGGGCTCGGTGGCTCGCTGCGCTCGCCACTATATAAAATCAACTCTACGTCGACGTGGATAGTGGGGGTATGAAAAGGTCGGGAGGACGCGTTCTGCCGCCGCTCGCCACGCTTTGGGGTGGTGTGGATATTGGGGGAGGGGGGTACCTCAATCTCATTGCATCTCATATAAGTGTATAGTAAAGTAAATGGCATCACACCCTAAAAAATCGCATGCGGTGCGATCGCATCGCATCGCACTGCCTGGGGCAAAAAGGGCAGTGAATAAATTACATAGGAAAATCGCATAGCATCGCATGCGATTGCACGCAAAAAACACATGCAATGCAATTTTCCTATGGTGCCGTACATATGGTAATTGTGCGCCGTGATAATACACAAGTACCATTTTTTCCATCTCTTGTTTTTTTAAATTGCTGATAACGAAACAATTAACCCTTTGAGTTTGCAAAATATCCGCTAAAAATTCCAGCGTCGCTCACATTTGTTATATAAATTTAAATGGAAAAGAAAAATTGTGTAAAAAAGGATTATATTTCCTACATAAGGTAAACACTACAGGTCATTATGATGAATAATGGCAATTTTCACACCTATTTTGACAAATTCACTTTGCACTCAAAGGGTTAAAGAAACAAGCCTCGCAGGGTTTTGCATGAAAATGTGTCCAATAGATTCAATTTACTGCATAGAATAAACTGCGATTGTTAAAGGGAAAATCTGAAACAATTCTCGACACCGTTCAGAGGTAAAGATTGCATATCCCTAAAGGGTTTATAACAAAGTAAATACCACTAGGCTATTTTAGTGCGCTGGTCGATGTGTCTGTAACAGCCTCCTGGTCTTGTCACTAGTTTCAGCACAAGATGAGTGACAATCATACCATCTGTGACCTTATTTCATGGCTCTATTAAAATCGTTTTAGAATAGATAGTATCCTGCAAATAATCACAAGCTGTCAGAAGTCAACTTTGATTGCAATTAAGTTGATGGAACTGTAGGAGAATTTCTGGCTTCTGAGTTGCGAGTGTTTAAAAGGAAGAGCTATCCCTGAAGGTGCGTACACACGGGGCAATATGATCGCTGGCAATATATTGCTAGCAATATATTGCTCAGCAATCATATTGCCCCGTGTCCCGTTTTCATCTGCGACCAGAGATGGTCGCAGATGAAAATTTAAACACTGCTGGGTGAAGAGGCAGGGGATGTCGCTGGTCGGAGGAGCATGTTCCTCCAACCAGCGACCATTCAGGGGCAGAAAACGGGAGCGCGCACCCGGCGATTTATCGCTGGTGCACACTCCAATCACTGGCAATATGGTCGCTCAGCGACCATATTCCCAGCGATTTCAGCCACTATCGCCCCCGTGTGTACACAGCATAAGAACTGATAAGATATGATTAAGTAGAAACAAAATGAGGTACTTGTTTCCTAGCACGGCGCCAGGGATAAAAATTGTATCCATCGGGACCCCAAAAATCGCGTCGATCGCATAGCATGCAAAAAAATCGCATGCGATGCGATCGACGCGATTTTTACATATAGTGTGGCAAACGCAGCGATCCCCGAGAGGGGACGCGCATTTCATCACAGATATTACGCGTCCGCTCGCCACACTATATAACATCAACTCCACGTGGATAGTGGGGGTATGAAAAGGTCGGAGGACGCGTACCGCCGCCGCTCGCCACGCTTCGGGTTGGCGTTCATCGTGGGGTGGCGTTAACAATGGGGGGGCATTTGTCATGTAAAATACCTATAAGGGTGGGTATACAATGAAAAATCGGGTCCATTGGCCCATTTAACATTGTTCCCTATGTAAAATTGGGTCCATCGCATCGGTCGCATCGCATGCCTTAACTTAAGGCATGCGATGGACACAATTTTTTAATTGTCGGGGAAAAGGCTAAAAATAGCCCTAAAATCGCACCTAAAATTAACTTAAGGTATACGATCACCTACGACGGGCGCCGTGCTAGGAAACAAGTACCCAAAATGACTACTTCTGATTCTAAATATAATCCAGGTTATTACTTACATCATACTCAAAGCCTGGCAACACATTAATTCATTATAAAGTAGCCCTGGGTCACTTTGTTCTAATTTGTTAGAAATTTCATGAAAAAAGGTTTTGTTTTATTGCGTTCTTGCAGACTTTATTTAAAATGTTATATATGAGATACAGCATGCTTCTTTCAGAGAGAAATTACCATGTTGCAAGTGAACCTGTACATGTCCACGTACAGACAGAAGTACCAATAGGGTGAGTGAGGACTAGAAAGTGTCCAGGCCTGTCTGTGCTCCAGTACTGCCAGCATACATACCTCTCAACATGACCCATTCCAGGTGGAACAACATTTTCTGTTGCGGGACTTCCCTCTTAATGTATGATTGCATGCACCTGTTTTGAACAGGCTAATTGATAAGCAAGGTGTTTCTCCACAGGTGATGTCAATCATACATTAACACCCCAGGCAAATTCCTGGGTCTAGTATTTCAACCCAGAAATTCCCCTTTTAACCATGGTTTTTTTTGCAGTGTGAACGGGTCGCATACCCGGATCTCATACACGTGTAAAACCCATCTTTTTACCCGTGTTTGAGATCCGGGTATGCAGACACGGGTTGACCCGTTCTCACTTCATTAAAACCCGTGTTAAAAGGCAAATTACTGGGTAGAATTTGCCTTGCAGTGAGAACGGGGGTCCGTCCCTGCAGTCCCGGGCATTTTAATGCCGGGTAAAAGCCGCGTATTTCTCACTCGCAGTGAGAACACGGTATAAGAGGGAATTCCAGGAATAGAACATTCTGTTTCTCCTGAAGAAGATCATGTTGAGAGGTATGCAGCATATTAAGAAGGGATGCACTAACATCCAGTGCACCACTTCACACCCTCTGCCCCCCTTCGCCAGCTACCGCAGCGATACTGATTGCATATGCTCTAACATGCGATTAGTATCACAAAGGGCAGCTCTTGTGATAAGAGCTGCCCTTTGCGAAGCAGCCAGTGGAGGGTGAGCGGGTCCACCGGTGGCTCCCTCTCCTCCTACTCAGCTGCTGTGGGGTGGGCTCCGCCTCCTTCTTCCTGCACCCAGAAGGGGATGTATGGGGCTAGGGAGGAGGTCACTGGACCGAGCAGCACAGCAGGAAGCTGCCTGGACACAGGTGATGGGGGTCGACGGGGGTCTGTGCAGGGCATTGGTGGATCACAGTGAGAAGCCCATAGGTTTCTATGGGTATCGACAGCTTTTGCTGGTGATACCCCCCCCCCCTCCCCGTGGATGAGAAGGACAGGAAATCTCTTCTAAGGGCAGACCGTCTAGTATTGCTGCTCCATTGTGAAAAACCTCTAAAGCTGTGTACACACGGGGGCGATAGGGGCTGAAATCGCTGGAAATATGGTCGCTGGTGACCATATTGCCAGTGATGGGAGTGTGCCCCGGCGATAAATCGCCGGGTGCGTGCTCCCGTTATCAGCCCCATTCTAATCGCTGGTTGCCGGAGCTTGCTCCTGCAAACAGCTGATTACCTCTGTGGCTCCCCCCGGCAGAGGTTCTTTTAATCAGCGACCATCTCTGGTCGCTGATGAAAAGGAGAAACTGAGCAATATATTGCTCAGCAATATATTGCTGAGCAATATATCTCCCCCCGTGTGTACGGGGCTTATGACCTATAAAAAAGCACAAATGCTTTGTGGTTTCTTTTTTGTAATGATAATATCACAAATATTATAACAAACTTGTAGTATGGACAGTGCACTTCTGATTGCAATATACGGTACTTATGTATTATCTGGGCGTCCGATTATTGCATCGCATCGCATCACATGCAATATAGTGGCATACAATGCAATGCAATGCAATGTGATTTTTCATTGTAAAGACCCAATTTTTAATTGTATAGTCAACCATGGGTGATTTCATACCCCCACTATCCAACTACGCATGGAGTTGATTTTACATAGTGTGGCGAACGCAGCGAGCCACCGAGCCCGAAGCGTGGCGAGCGCAGCGAGGGGACGCAGAATACATGTAAAGTTATCCACGTCCGCTCGCCACGCTTCGGGTGCGGTGGCTCGCTGCGCTCGCCACACTATATGAAATCGACTCCATGCGTAGTTGGATAGTGGGGGTATGAAATCACCCATGGTTGACTATACAATTAAAAATCAGGTCTTTACAATGAAAAATCGCATTGAAGGCGTCAGCCTTCACATTTTGTGTGCCAGGACGGTACAGGATCTTGAAAGAGAACCTAGAAAAAAACAAAGACCATCGAGCCTGCCGAGGATTCATACACTGAGCTGACTGAAGATACAACAATTTTTTATGATCGGCAAAGATAGTCACTGGGAATTTAGCTCCTTCCTACCTCCATTCCTCGAGGGCTAATTTAAGGGCAAGTAACTCTTGGTCACCTATGGAATAATTTCTTTCTGCAGGTAAAAATTTGCGAGAGAAGAATCCACAAGGATGTTGTTTGCCATCACTGGACGTCTGGGACAGAACTGCACCTACTCCGATGTTGGAGGCATCCACTTCCAGGAAGAAAGGTAGATCCATGTCAGGTTGCAATAAGATAGGAGCAGTGATAAAAGACTGTTTCAGGAGCTGAAAGGCGGATGTAGCCTCTGTAGACCATACGGATGGATTAGCACCCTTTCGGGTGAGAGCAGTAATCGGAGCGATCAGTGTAGAAAAACCTCGGATGAATTTTCGATAATAGTTGGCAAAGCCTATGAAGCGCTTGACCGCTTTCAGTGTAGTGGGTTGCGACCACCCGGTTATGGCTTCCAACTTTTCGGGATCCATGGCTAACTCGGAGCCGGAAATAATGTACCCCAGAAAGGGAACTGAGGGTACCTCGAATGTACACTTGGAAATTTTGCCATAGAGTCTATTCTGTCTGAGACGGGATAAGACCTCTTTAACTTGAGAACGGTGAGAAGGCAGATCCTTGGAAAAGATCAAGATGTCGTCTAGGTAAACCACGAGACAGACGTACAACATATCTCTGAAGATCTCATTCACAAATTGTTGAAACACAGCTGGGGCATTGCAGAGGCCGAATGGCATTACTAAATACTAGTAGTGATCATCTCTCGTATTGAATGCAGTTTTCCATTCATCACCCTCTAGGATTCTTATCAGGTTGTATGCACCGCGCAGGTCTAATTTGGTAAAGACCTTGGACCCTTTCACTCGATTGAATAACTCGGTGATTAACGGGAGAGGATAACTGTTTTTAACTGTGATATTATTCAAGCCTCGGTAATCTATACACGGTCGCAGGCCTCCATCTTTCTTTTTCACAAAAAAGAAACCTGCGCCAGCTGGAGATTTAGAAGGTCGGATGAATCCCTTTTGCAGATTTTCTTGGATGTAAGCTGACATAGCTTGGGTCTCAGGAAATTTTAATGGGTATGTTTGACCCTTAGGGGAAGTCTTTCCAGGGAGTAAATCGATAGGACAATCCCATTTGCGATGGGGTGGCAGTGTGTCCGCAGACTGTTCACAGAAGACATCAGAAAAGTCTATATAGACCTCCGGTAAACCGGGCAAAGAAGTAGTCTTGACAGAGCGCATGGGTAGGACAGGTCTGATGCAGTGCTGGTGACAATGGGGACTCCATTGCTCCAACTGCAGGACTGCCCAGTTAATACTGGGATTATGCTGTTTAAGCCAGGGGATTCCCAGCACAATGTCATATGACGCCTTGGGAATGACGAAGAGTTCAATCAGTTCCTGATGTAATATACCCACTCTCAGGTGAATGGGTCTGGTACGGGAATGGACCTCGCTGCCAGGGATCTTGCTGCCATCCACTGCTGTGACTGAAAGATGGGGATTTATGGGAGTCACTGGAATTTGCAATTTGGAAACAAGACCTTGGGATATGAAATTCCCCGCTGATCCAGAATTGATCAGGGCCGAACTTGTGACCGACCCTTCCGGGGTCGTCAGGGACACTGGGAGGACAAAATCGGTACTGGGAAGAGACTTTGCTACATGACCTAACCTAACTCCTCCATTACAGGTTAGGCCCTGGAGTTTCCCGACCGCTCGGGACATTCATTAATGAAGTGACTAGGAGCAGCACAATAGATACAGAGTCGATTGCGCTGCCGACGGGTGCGTTCCTCGGGAGACAGACGTGATCTACCGATTTGCATTGGTTCTTCACGAGCAGAAGACTCGGGGTGTACTCTGGGAGTAATCTTGAGAATTAACTTATTTTGTTTCTCTAGACCTCTCTCTCGGAGGAGTAAGTCAATCTTGACACACAGGGAGATAAGATCCTCCAGACAATCTGGAAGGTCACGGGTTGCCAATTCATTTTTAATGCGATCTGAGACGCCGAGCCAGAACGCGACTGTCAGGGCTTCATTGTTCCACTGTAATTTGGAAGCCAGAGTTTGGAACTGGATCACGTATTGTCCCATGGATCGGGAGCCTTGCTTGAGTCGTAGGATGTCAGTGGATGCAGAAGCTGAGCGTCCTGGTGTGTCAAATATGCGGCGAAAGGCTTCAATTAATTTATCATAGTCTGCCAGCAAGGGGTCAGATTTCTCCCACAGAGGTGATACCCAATTGAGGGTGGGGCCAGTCAGTAAAGATACGATGTAGGCTATCTTGATTCTGGCTGTAGGGAAGTTATGGGGTAGGAGTTCAAACTGGATCTGACACTGGTTAATGAACCCTCTGCAATTCTTTGAATCGCCGTCATATTTGCAGTTGGAGACGGGAAGGAGAAGCCGGCGGTGAAGTATTCCTCTGGACAGTTGACACAGGTGTCGACAGGGATTGCTGTAAAGTATCCAAACTGTGGGATACATCCTAGAGTAATTTTATAACTTGCTGCAGGGTGGCCTCTTGATTCTCCATCCTGGCGGTGACATTCTGGATAGCCGCTGGTCCCACACTGGGGTCTTGAGTCGAGTCCATCGGCCTTGAACAAACTGTCAGCTCAGGGGTTTGTTGTGTTCCCGGCTGAGACCATGGTGGACCAGTGGAGGGCGCTGTGTAGCGGAATACAGGGGGTTTGATGATTGACATGCACCAGGGGACAGGAGCACAGCGAACCAGAGTGTTGGTGGAGACCAGGAACAGGGGCGCGGAGTCTAACCTGCCAGCAGAGTTCACCAGGGAGTCCCGCAAGGGACTTTGGACTTAGCTGCGTCTGACAGGCAGGTCGCGGCCCCCTGCCCTGGTCCTCTGGACGCAGGCTGGGACTCGGGAGGCTGGACCCTGGAACGGCCTTGGGAGACCAGGGTGACTGGAAGGCAGTCTGGGAACTGCGGGAGTGACGACGGGGGCAGTCTGGGAACTGCGGGAGTGACGACGGGGGCAGTCTGGGGACTGCGGGAGTGATGACTTGGGATGTCGACGGGTAGGTAGACAGGAGTATTGGCTGGACAGGACAATGGTGGTACAGTCTCTACGGAGCACAATAGCTGTCAGTCAACCCAGGTGTTGACGGGGACTTGTCGACAGGATCAGGACTGGATGGTATAAGTCTCTGATGGTGGTAGCTGGCTTAAGAGCCAGACAGGTGCTCAGCGAGACACCTGATACTCGACTGCAGGGATGGTATTGCAGGAGTCTTCTGGAGATGGAAAGAACCAGGTAAGTAGTAGCAGCTAGAGAAACGCTGGAGACAAGGACACAGGTGAGCCCGGATATCCTGGAGCCTTGGGAACTTCCTCTGAACACCGGAGAACTCTGGAGCAGGTAAAACAATTGTTCAAGGCGAGGACTGAAGGCACAGGGCCTGAGTTATATCCCCCTTGCCGGACTGTGATTGGCTGCCAGGCACAGCACCAATCAATGCTGGGGAAAGACAGACACACCTGCTCACTGTGCAGGTGTGCATGGGTCAGGGTTCAGGCTGCTGGTCAGCGGGATTGGTCAACCTAGTCAGGTGAGCAGAGGTGTCATGGCGGCGTCCACGCCGTCCGGAGCCAGCATGTCAACATGTCGGTGACAAGAGACATAGCCGGTCACCCGAGGCGCCCAGGGGACATCACGCCAAGCACTAGGACCTTAACCGCAGCGCAGACCATCGGGAAGGTAACGATCGTGGTCTCAAATAAGGATGCTTACTGGGGTTTGTGACAATCGCATTGCATTGCATTGCATGCCTTAAGTAGTGGCATGCAATGAAAAAATCGGGAGCCCAGATAATACATAAGTACCCAATATACAATATTGCAATATCAATAAGTAAATGGTGTAACATACTGTTGTGTTCTCCTTTCTGTCTTCTTTTTTTCTTCTATATAATCGCATGGATGTCAATCACAACATTGAGATTGGTTAACAGCAAGTTGCAATACACACTATAAAGCCATTTCAAAGGTGTAATAAAGTGTGAACCAAATGCTAGCGTATTATTCCAAACCTCAAGTCAAAGCAATGAATGTATTATTAAAATTAACAATCAATAAAATTATGTGGTGTCAGAAAAAGATTCCACCTCAGACAGACATCAATAAAATAAAAGAAACAAACCAGAACAAGATTTTCTATATTTTGCTATATATATAGAAACTTGTGATGATACGATTGTATCTTCAGAGTGATATAAAAATATCTAGGATGGGATGCACTACAGCAAAAAAGGAAGTAAAAAATCCCACACTTATATACATACCCCTTTTGCAGACTCGGCCATTGAAAAATAAATCATTTATTATTTTTATTTTTCAATGTATTTGATATAGTCCCTAATTTGATATAGTCCCTAATACTCCCACTGTTCATCCTCTCTTTTTTTGGTTGTTTTTATGGTATCCATGGTGATGAGTTATTGTTTATGTTTCCAAGGTGGTGGGAGATGCCGGTGCGAAGCTGTGCTGTCGCGTGCGCGGTGTTGTGATGACGTTCATTTCATGATGCGGGCATCTTCCCCAGGCTTCTTCCGTTGATATGTTGACCAGCAGAAAGGCTGTCTGAAGTTTGATCTTTTATTGAGTGCCGCCTTATGTGGTATATATTTCGAGCTCCCTGCTAGGAGTATCCAGGATAAAACCGCACTATTGTATTTATTGAGGAGTGCTGTATATATCTATTTATCTCTCTATACATACTGTGTGTGTGTATGTATATATATATATATATATCTACATATATATATATATAGAGAGAGAGAGAGAGAGAGAGAGAGAGAGAGAGAGAGAGAGAGAGAGAGAGAGAGAGAGCACAGTCATGAGTTGGCGCCCCTAGTGATGATCTTCACAATTTGATCAGTCCAACCTTAATACAATTCCCTCTAGTATATAGAATAAGAGTCCAAATAATAAAAAAAAATATTAAGAAGGTCTCTTAATCCACACAGTGGCAACAATTCATCCAGATCTTTATGGTTTTCATTGAGACAATTCAAACGCTTGATAACAGCAGAAGAAACCCAACGCGTTTCGTCCCTTAAAGGGACTTCATCAGGGGTTAATGGATTGTAAGGATTTAATAAGGCAGTCTTTCTCAAGAGGAATTCATTTCTATTAGGTGGTGAGTACTTGGAACAGTATAACACCAGTATAAGGTTTAAAAGGAGACAACAACTCCAATCGGTCTGGGATCCAGCTATAAAAACTCAGATATTGGGATAAAACAGTAAATTCAGTACAGATTCTGGGGTTAATCCAAAGGCGGTTCTCACCTTCAGTGAGTGTGCTCTGGTCACAGGTTCTGTCTGAATGAGCTCATTCAGACAGAACCTACCTACCACATTTTCATACGAACTAAAACCCCGCCGCCACGTTACCGCAGGGTATCACCACTTTTGGGTGGCGATACCCTTCTATCGCCGCCCAATGCCAACCCACCACTTCCGCTGAACCCCCTCCCTCTGGCTTACCTTGCATCAGGTCCTACTGGACCCAGAAGGTAAACACTTTCTCCTCCTAGTAAAGCAGCCAGACGTCCTTCTGGCTGCAGGGGGAGGAGGAGGCTTAGCTGTCCCCGCCGTGAGGGGAGGAGGCACCCAGGAGGTGACAGAGACCCCCTGCACACCACATTACAGGTATTGCGGGGGGCCTCTGTCACCGCACCGCGATGCCAGCCGTATATGTTAGTACATATGCGCTGGTATCGCGGCAGATGAGCGGCGAAGGGTGGTGATGTATATTAATACATCCCACCCTCAACTGTGAAAAGTTGACGCTATGAATTTTATATGACCTGACTAATATACCCTTTCAGTACCTCTAACAGGGGAAGGAAACTACACCATATAGTTATTTGAAGGAAGGCACCGCGGCAGCTGACAGGTTATCTGGAGTGCCAAACAAACATATATATATATATATATATTTATGCTGAAAATGCCCCCCTCGGCTTATACTCGAGTGAGGGTCCCACTTGAGTCAATAAGTTTTCCAAGTTTTTTGTTGTAAAATAAGGTGCCTCGGCTTATAATCGAGTATATATGGTATATATATATATATATATATATATATATATATATATATATATGTCAAAAGAGGTTGAGAGCGCACTCTAAATAAATAAATCAACAATTTAAAAAGAATTAATTTAATAAAATATTGGTCAGCAAATAAAATTGAAGTGGAACAATACAGTGGAGTACTTTTGTTCACAGATGTCAGATGTCAAGGTCAACATATGAACGCATGCATTGTTCCACTGGAATTTTATTTGCTGACCAATATTTTATTAAATTCATTTTATTAAAATTGTTAATTTATTTAGAGCGTCCTCTGAACCTCTTTTTGCATCTCTAAAACTCTGGTCCCATCTAACAGGGGACCCTAAAGAGGCTCTGCTCCACTTTAGTAGAGTGTGTGTGCAGATTGGGGTACCAATTCTGTACATATGTATATAGTGCCGTATGTGTTTATATATATAAAGTGAAACTTTCCAAAAACTCCCAATATATATATTTTTCTTTTATTGTTTAAAGGTCACAGAGACTGTTTCTCATTAGATTGACTGAAACTTGATTCCACAAATTCTTTTTTTTTTTCCTCTTGCAACCTTTATTACAAATAGTATACAAATCTTGTTACTCAGAGGGGAAAAAGCAATCATTATAACTGGATTTTGTTGCAGCCTTCACAGAAGATTTGACATACCTATCATCTTTTCTTACTGTTTTTCAGTAGCATTTTGTTGGCATTGTTTTTTCTACCAATCTATGAAGCAAATAAAAAATAATATTGTGTCCAGTTGAAGTAAATGTCGGCGTTTTGGAAAATATAGCTTATCTTCTTGTAGATTTATGTAATTTTAGATTTATTTCTAAAATACACAGTGCAGTTTTAACAAGGACTCAGCAGGATTAATGGTTACACAATCTGTGTGGCTAGCAGTGACACCTGAATAATGAAGCCAAAAGGAACACCTTTCTCAGCCCCTTGGTGGATTAATAAAATTAGACCAACTTATTTCAAAGACTTCCTGAGCTGTTAATATTATTCAACATAAATATGCCTGTGCTTTGTTTTACCCATATTACACTTGGCACTAGCTGCATAGCATAAAGAATAAAATACGGTACTTGTTTAGTTTCACTGCGGCAGCATGGCCGCCCGCTACTTCCGGGTTCGGCGCTTGGCAAACTTTCTAAAATAATGTCCATGCCAACGTGAATAGTTCATACCCCACTATCCACATTGGCATGGAGTGGATTTTGGATAGTGTGGCAAGCGTAGCGAGCCACCGAGCCCGTAGTGTGGGTGAGCGAAGCGAGCCCCGCAAGGGGCCACAGACGCTGCCACCGTGAAACTAAACAAGTACCTAAAATACTGCAAATGTATATGTACCTAGTTAATAAAGCATTAGGCTTGTATTCATATTTTGAAGAAACCACTTAAGTTTCAGGGGCGATTCAATTAGTGAAGAAGAAACATTACAACAGAAAAACGTCCGTTTCGACAGGATTTCTTTAAGAGCTATCCTATTAGGTTCCAAAGAGATCAGTTTTTACTCTACCTTTCATTGTGTTGTTATAAACCAAGGGCCTAATTTAGACCTGTTTTGCTAGGCTGCACACACTCACAGTCTACCAAACAGGTCAGCACCACCCCTCCATGCCACCCATAACCCTTCATTAGCATGCAAGGGTATGTGTATGAGAACCCATCCCCTCACGTGGCAAAGGGGGAGACAATCATTCAATGGTCGCCAACCAGTAGGCATTGCCCCGCATGCATTCCCGGGGGAACACACAGAGTTTTCATGGGGACGCCCATAAAATGGGCATTCCGGTATTCCAGTCCCCTGTCCACCCCTGCCCACCCCCTCTGGATTGAACAGCTAGCTGGATGTGAAACTCGCTGAAGCTGTTCGCTCCCGAGGTTTGCACATGCGCATAAATGCTCATATGAAAACCCTCACCATCAGACAAGGGTCCAAATTCAGGACCTGAAAAAATGGGTCTGAACTGGCCCCTTATGCTAGGTACACACCAGCACGATCATGATCATGAGCAGATGGTCACATGATCTGCTGGAGCACACGATCTGCTCACGAACCGATTCCGATCTATACCCAGTTTTAAATCTTGACTGCAGCAGGAAGGAACTGCAAAACGACCAATGACCAGCGGGGAAGCACATTGGATCGGAATTGGATCTAAAACATGCCAACACATGCCCAATTTACATACAATTAGTTGAGCTTGTATCAAAATTGGGGGAATTGAGGCTGAATCATTCTTGTTTGTACCCAGCATAAGTTTGTTAGTTGGCCAAGTGTTATAGTCCGGATAATTATATAGGCTTGCCTGAAGAGGTGAATTTAACATATTTAAGTACCACACGCATAACCCTCTGAGGCACTTATGTATTATATACTGTAGCTTTTCTTCTAGACTGCTATGCTATTACTGGTGCCTGATCTTGTGTTTTCCTCTTTTGTCTCTATAAATCAGGGGTGGGGAAACTCTGGCCTGTGGGCCGTATATAGCCCCTGTAGCTAGTGTGAGTGGCCCTCCCACCCGCCCGGCGACTTGGCCGGGAGTTAAGTAATGGGGAAATCTTGCAAGAGGGCTGTGGTTCTCGCAAGATGCAGCTGCAGGAGACTGGGAGTCCTGTTCAGCGGTGGGGCAGCTGCTGCAGAGTTATTTCTAAATGGCATTTTAATATATGGCCCCCGAAGGATTTCTCACCATTACAAATGGCCCTTGCCACAAAAAAGTTTCCCCACCCCTGCTATAGATTGTAAGCTTACAGCGGGGCCCTTCTTCCTCCAAGTCTGACTGTTGTTACCCAGTTTGTTCTATCACTGCCTACAGTTGTAAAGCGCAACGGAATCTGCTACGCTATATAAGAAACTGTAAATAAAAATTAACAATAAAATATAATTCATCTATCCTCCTGATAGCTGGTGCTAATCCAGTGCATGCCACCTTCTCTGGAAATGCCCCATGCAGTCAATAGACTGTTGTAGGAGCCAATAGGGAGTGGGGGAGCACAGATCCCAGAGAGATCTCGAGTTGAACCCTTTGGGTCAGTTCAGGAGACCATTGGATAAATGTATAAAGCAGTGATTAGAGTGGAGAAGTGCAATTTGAGAAGTACTCCAATACTAATAGAGTTCCATGGGCATCTTCTCCATTTACACCCTTCTCCACTGTTATTACTGCTTCATACATTTACCCACATATACATAGCATTATTTGCACTCAAATGTTGCAACACTAATCAAATTCTTGTAGGATCCTTATTCAGAATGAGTATAATGTACTTTATTTATATGTTTATATAGCACACATAAGCACCAGGGGAGCTTTCCATCTATATTCCCTGTCACATTTACATGGATACCTACAGATGACTGGTGGTTAGGATGCCAGCATACGGACACCGACATTCTGAAGGAGGGAATCTGGTAAGTATACTTACCCTGCCCCTGCCTCTAACCCTACCTGCTAGCAGCCTAACCCTCCCTTCTAAGTGCCTAACCCTAACCCCTTCACCCTGCAGACTAACCCTAACCTCCACCCCCTTTCCCAGCAATGAGCTCATCTCCCCAATAACTTACTGCTCAGGATGCTGGATGAATATTGATCCTTTTGAAGATCCGGCGCCAGTGAAACAAAGATTTATCCAACAATTTACCCTTCTCATAGAATTAAATATCCTATCTCAGTATTTAACCTTTTGCAGTCCACATTTTTTTTTTTATTCAAACAGTCTGGTTCAATTAATTGTAATTTTAATTTTTTTTTATGATTATTATTCAAAAATGGTCTACATTGAATGTTGAACAATGTTAAAGTTCTTATTTTAAAGTGGCTCCTCATTGGGCTCTGCTACCAGCACTATTGAGCCTGACTTGAAAGGGTTAAAAGGGCGTATTCAATCCAGGATCCCAACTGTCAAAACAATCCTACAGTCGTAATCCTGGTGCGTTTTCGTTCTTCCGACTGTAACTTGACAGCCAGAATTCGATGTTCCGGCTGTCAATTGTCGAAAAGTTCTTGGATCGGCGAAAACGAAGCCATTTTGCAGAATCCACGGTCCTTTTACCGACAACACAGACTCACCTCGATAGAGAGGCGGCTCTGTAGCAGGTGAGTCCCAGCCGGGAGGGAGAGATTAATTACTGAACTGCCAATATTTACCCTGCATATCAGAAGACATTGAATATCCCCCAAAGTCTTCTAACCCCTGTATCAATAAAAGCAAAACTGTTCCCCTTTGTTTTTGCTATTTACAGTATTTGTTATTTTATATCTTTAATTTACAATGTTTGCTGAATTTTCAAAATTCCATTAGTATTTTCTTTCCGGATGCACCTGGGTAAACCGGATAGATGGGAAACAGGATTCTGCAGCTGTTTTACTCTAATGGGGGAAAATAATGGAACATGGTTGTGTTTCAAAATACTTGTAGCTGTACGTATATTATAAATTTACTTGTGTTGATGTTCCACACGCAATTTTTTTAATCCCATCACATTTCTATGTTTTGGATTCATGTCTTGATATATACAACTATCATCTGTCACTTAATGTATTCACTCTGCAGGGCCAGCAGCTAGGTGCACTGTAATACAATCTAGTTAAGCTGAACAGCTGTCTGTACGAAGATTTGCTGATTATGCTTTTGCAATACTTGATTTGCCTTCAAAAACATATCTTTATATATTGTATTAACTGATTCTCTTATATCTCAACTTCACAAAACTAGCAACTAGTCAGCAGCAACTGTATTTATTTTATTTAACTCCGCAATGCCCCCAAAAAACAAATGAAGGGCCTGATTCTGGTTGACGCAGTAAGCGGCGAGGGCCTTATTCAGAGCGGCTAGCTAATTAGAGAATTCACAAATCTAGAGATTATGGAACGACTGCTCATGCATGCCATACGGATTGCGCATGCGCAATGGGAATTAGCCTCTGAAAATGTGTATGGATCGTAAGCGCAATGTGGCTGGAGATTGACTGACAGGAAGTCGGGGTTTAGGGGCGGAACCTGACGTTTTCTGGGTGTGTTTAAAAAAATGCAGGTGTGCCCAGTCATTTTTGAGAAGTGTCTGTAATGTCAGCGCTGACCACTTCCAGCCGGACTCAGTCACAGTTGTAGATTTTTTTACACATGTTTAATTTTAATTTATATAACAAATGTGAGCAACGATGGCATTTTTTTTAGTGGATATTTTGCACATCGCTTACAGAGATGTTGGAATGCAAAGGGTTGTTATTCAGTAACATATAGGCCCTTATTCTGATCTGTGCGGCCAGATCAGAATATGCGGCCAGGACCGTGCAGGCGAATCCCCGCCTTCCATACGGATCGCCACCTCCGTCCGTACGCGGATATGTGGCGATCCGCATGAAAGTGGACGGGGATACGCCTCCTCCATCTTGGGAGCAGCCCCTGCATTCGATGGTCGCCGAACATCGAATGCAGGGCCGCACGCTCCACCAGCGCCCGCCACCCTAGACCACACGGACACTTGTCCGTATGAAATCATGTATGGGGGCGGGCAGCTGACATCCGGCGATGTCAGATGCCCGCCCCCTACACATGCGTCACGGCTTCATTACCATGCATACGCCCTGCGTTTGCATGGGAACGCCCATGAAACGCGGGGCGTATGCATAGGGTAATGAGGCTAAGTAGCCCTTTACACCCCTCTCCGCCCCCTGTGCGGCGTCTAAAGAATAGGTATGGCGAAACCGGCTGCACATGCGCAGAGTGACCTCTGCACATGCGCAGTCGGAAACCATCGGCGGTCCGACCGCATGCGGAAAAATCCGCACCGATCAGAATAAGGGCCATAGTTCTGATTTCTCATTAGACACTGTCTGGTGCATATGGGGGTTCTCTATAAGCCCGGCTCTTCCATTAAGCAGCTTTAGGTGGCTGCCTACGGGCACATGGACCTGACGGGTTGCCCACTAAGGCTTTCTGTGAGAAAAAGGAATGTCTCTGTAATCCCTATTATGTTTGTTGCTGATAACAGCTGTACCAGATATTATTTATTCATACCAGCTGCAGCACACTCCCCTGGCCATCAGTGCCATCATCCAGCAGTGGGTAGGCAGCATCAGGGTGGGCACCCATCCCCTTCCCGCTCCTCCCCTCTGATGCAGCCAATCATGCAAGCTTCGTCTCCCATGCTGTAGAAGAAGAACAAGGGGCTGTATAAGCAGGTAGGTAAGTGAGCTTTCTAATGGCTTTTTGGTGTGTGATTAAGATTGTGTGCAGTGAGAGAGCTGATAATGGGCATTGAGAGTAAAAGTGTTAATATGTGCTGGGGATGAATGAACTAATAGGTTCATAGATGTCCTGGATTAAAGGAGTATTATGGAAACCCTAAGTATTGGGTCATTGGGGGCACAATGTACAGCTTTGCCTATTTGTCACCTTGAAAAATAGTTTGTTAAAATATTTTAAACTGTAGAGTAAAAAAAAAATAAAATTTTGCTTGAAATAAAAACTTGAATTTATTTTTTAAATATATTTTGCTTGTCGATGTCTTTATTTGTATTAAAAATGCTTGAAGGTAAGGAGGCAGAAGTGAGGCCTGGTGGGGTAACTGAGAGCAGAGTTGGTTATGGACAATAATACAATATTTAGCCACTGGTTTGGGTGTATTTAAGTGCTAGACCTAATAGGTCATGCAGAATAACCCTAATTATGTGTATGGCTATTGCCCTTTTAAATCCATCTCTCAGAGCAGAAGAGGATCAGTTTAGTCAATATATCCTCATACATTTGACAAAGTACATATATATTTTTCTTATAAATAATTGCAATTGTATATGTTTAGATCGCTTCTTAAGAAGTCAGCTGTGCAGAGGCGTAACTATAGCACCGCAGCCCCCGCCACCACGGGGGGGCGCTGTGCATGTGGGGGCGCCGGGGGCTGCGGTGCTATAGTTAAACCCCCCCTCAATCCCCCGCAGACTTACCTATCGCGCTGGTCCCGGCGGCTCCGTTCTTCTGCTGAGGACCACCACAAAATGGCTGCCCCCATATAGCACACAGTTCTCTGAAACTGTCTGCTGTATGGGGGCGGCCATTTTCTGGTGGTCCTCAGTAGAAGAACGGAGCCGCCGGGACCAGCGCGATAGGTAAGGCTGTGGGGGATTGAGGGGGGGTTTGCATGGGCGGCGGGGTAGGGGTGCTCGGCGTGGTAGGGGTGCTCGGCGGGGTAGGGGTGCTCAGCGGGGCGGCGGCGGGGGGGCACCCAAAACGTAGCTACGCCACTGCAGCTGTGGTTTATATAAATGGGGTGCTGTGTGATCCTAGATAGCTCAGCTCGCTCAACACACAATGCTGTACAGTTCTGTGTCTGCGATGTGTGCTGAGCGATTTGTCCGGGCATGTGTTCTCCGGTGAGAATACTGGATGACTAGATTTATTCTGCATGCAGGATATTCATATCGACGTGTGCGGCCGCGCATCGTTATCTAATAAGTTTGCTTAGAAAATGGGCTGAAATCGCCCCATGTGTAGGCCCCATAAATGCCTTATTTAATTCGGATACTACTATATAAATCTGTATAGAGACACATTGCCCTTTTCTGCTATACAGTATATGCATCTCTGATGATCGAACAGATCCCGTTTTCTGTAATAATGCTACAGTGCATAATATCATGGTGCACCCCACATAGTCTTCTATTCCTTAAGTTTATCTCGCCTGACTAGTCTCACCCCATCCTTAAATCAGGTCATTGAATTTTACTTTAAAGGCGCCCATCCAGCATACACTTACAATTTGGGCACTTTTCACCCATATCTGATGGATCTGGACTATGAATCTGGTGAAAGTGCACAAATCGTATGTGGCTAACCTCCGATTTGATGCACAGTCCCATGCGCATAGTTTCGGAGCTGCAGGCGATATCTCAGCTTAGTGAATGAGCACCTCTAGAACACAATATTTTAGAGCACTGATCCATCAGATAGGAGGTCCGGCTTCTGCTGAAAATAGGATGCTGCTAGGACTTTTTATTATTTTGAATTTAAACAATTGTTCTGCTGGAAAGTGTGTAACAATGTATCTGCACAATATAATGGCTGTTGCTACAATCAAAAGTATATCTTCTTTTGTTTGACTAACCCACTATGGCCCTTACTCAGATCTGATCACAGTACAAATTTGTTCTCAAAATGGGCAAAACCATGTGCACTGCAGGTGGGGCAGATGTAACATGTGCAGAAAGAGTTAGATTTGTGTTAGTTATTTTGTTTCTGTGCAGGGTAAATACCGGCTGATTTATTTTTACACTGCAATTTAAATTTCAGTTTCAACACACCCCACCCAAATTTAACTCTCTCTGCACAGGGCCGGCGCTACCCACTCAGCAGCTCCTGCAAAGCAGGGAGGCGCCATGCTGAAAAGGTGCTGTCTCCCTCCCTGCTCTGCTAAAGCTGCCTCAGCCCTCACTGTCACTGCCTCCTGCACGCCACCCGCAGCGCCTGTCTGACAGAGGGCGGGTGTCAGTATAAAGAGCTGCTCCCTGCACCGGGCACACACTGTCCTCCTCCTGCGATCTGCCCCCTCTTCCTCACGGACACTTGCGCTGAGGCATGTAGCGCTGTCTGTGAATGCCTGGATGACATGTCATGTCCGGATCCGCCCCCTACCCATTGCTCCCTGCGCCTGTCAGCTGTCAATCAAATGATGAACAGGCAGCAGCGCCACTGCTAGTCCTCAACACTCCGCCCCCTCTATCTTCTCCCCCCTTCTTCCATCTCCTCCTTCTCTCCCCTCCTTTCCCCCTCAGTCACGAGTGCTGCACATACTTTTTGTACTGCTTTCGGATCGCATCACATACACATTGCATTCATGCCGTGCGATGCGATGCGATCTAGCCCATAACGTATGCGATTCTCGCAGTGTGTATGGGCACCTTTAGTGCCTGCAACATTTTGCGGACACAGCACTGAGATGGTGTATGCATACATGTACATGCACCCGAGATCCTCCATAGGAACGCATGTTGCATACACTCCCACAATCGGGCTGCAGCTTGTTGCAATTGCAATGTGAAAGGGCGCAAAATGTATGGTTTGCAGGAGGGCGCCGGACACCCTAGCATTGGCCCCACCTGCAGTGCACATGGTTTTGCCCATTTTGATAACAAATTTGTACTGCGATCAGATCAGAATAAGGGCCTATAAGTGTGCTTAATGAGACCATTGCTGTATATAGTATGAATATGATTATAGAATGACAAAACATATTACTGCAGTATAAATACATACCGTACAATGCATATTATTGCAATATAAAGTGAATTAATTAAATACACAATTATCCATATATTATGTTTTATTAAGATTGCAATATCCTGTAAATCCTTAAAAAATATATAATAATAATAATAATATTAATAATAATAATAATAATAATAATAATAATAATAATAATAATAATAATAAATTCCTGCATCTACTTTGAAGACAACAGTTTTGGGGGATTTCTTAGAATGCAGCTCAGCAGAAAGACAAAAGATGGATGCCTTAATTAGAAGGGTGACAGAGATTAATTTAGCAATACTTACCTACACCCCGGTTTAACAGCAGGCAGCCATGAAAATATGCAGTTTCAGCAAACAGTGAGATGCAATCGTGAATTTGCGCAGAAGCCCCCTACTGTGATGTAAGGGAGGGGAAAGTCACAATCACACACGTTGCAAATTTTCATGTACAATATACAACAGTTTAATAATAAATCCCACTGCACATGCAGATAGAAGTTACTAGTTGGTAGTATACAGAATTTATATGCCAAATTTCCCCCAAATGACTGTTATCTATACATCTATTTAATATTCTTAAAGTAGAGCTTCACCCAGAGACAACATGGCTGCATCCTAAGACTGCATCCTAAGACGCAGCATCGTACCACTTCGGACACCATTTCTGTGACCCATGGGGTAGTGCGAGCCAATTGCTGCCAGGGCTGGCTCCAGGCACGTTTCAGGCATTAGGTCGACATGGGCAAAGTCGACAGTCAAAAGGTCGACATGGGGTTTTTCGCTGTTTTTTGACCCGACGTGCCGACAGGCAGTATTTCATGCCCAACCTTCCACTAGGGTGTGGCAGGAGGATAAAATAGTGTGCTGAGCATAGAGAGGCACCGAGCCTGAAGCATCGCGAGCGAAGCGAGTGATGCGAGTGCACTTCAAACTGTGTCCAGGTTGACAGTGTTGACATTCGGGTAAAAAACTGTGAAAAATCCCATGTCGACCTTTTGACTGTTGACCTTGCCATGTTGACCTAATGCTTGTGTCGACCTAATGTCCTGTCGATCTAGACCCATGTTGACCTTGACCCATGTCGACCTGCTGCCTGTTGACCTAGTGGTGTCAACCCAGTGCTTGTTGACCTAGTTGCTGTAGACCAAATGATCCACACGCATGACCACATGCATAGGGATGTGTTACCATACACATCCACATGCCCACCTTTGGTCAGGTGGAAGATGGCATTTCCCTGTTTGCTAGGCTGCACACCTACACAGCCTAGCAAACAGGACTGAATCAGGCCCAAAATGTCTTCCCCAATGCACTCTATTTGCATGCACATTTAATGCTTAACCAAAACCCCCTAATGGGAAGCACACATGGTCATATCAAGTGAGCTAAGTAAGTAAAAAAGAAATACTGTGGTCGCAATAAAAATAGTCTAGTTCTGTTAAGGTCCATACACACTTATGCCCAGAGTGTATGGTGCACGATGATGGGGAAATAGCTGGGATGAAACATGCTCAGTACATACTCACTGAGTATTTTCCCTCTGAACAGCCAAATTTTACAGGAGTGGACGGCTTTCCATAGCAGGAAACTATGGAAAGCAATCCACTCTGTCACTCATCTGCTGGTAATACAATAGCAAAGGGTTTGCTGAGGCACCTTTACATATGCGTGCACGTTCAGAAGGAAGTGGGCGGGCAGCTGACATCCAGCAATGTCTGCTGGCCGCCCCCGGTGCCCACGTCATGGCCTCATTAGCATGAGAACGACCAGCATTCTCATGGGAACGCCCATAAAATGCTCGGCGTCTACATGTGCTAATGGGGCCACCCATAACCTCACCCCTCTCTACGCCCCCCAGGCCGCTGTCGCATGTGCCATTTGTGAATAGACCGGAATAAGGTCCATCGGGCGGCTTTCATGCGGAACGCCGCTCAGATGAGAAAACTGAGCTGATTTCACATGAAAGTTGCCCAGTGTGTACGGGGCTTTACTCTTTGGAAATATATATAGAATAAGAAGGTTATTGGATTATGGAGGCTGCCATTTTGAATCTTGGTTGGTTCTCAACACAAGTACATAATCTACATTTTCAGTCCAAAATTTTACTGAATTTTGGTATTTTTCTACTATTTCAACAGTGGATATATATACTCTGTAGATCAACTTTGATTTGGTAACAAAAGATGTAACCCGCAGGTGGGCATTATCTAACATGTCAGGAATGAAGTATGAACAGAAAATGTTATGTTAGCAGAAATGTAAATGTAAAATGTAAATAAGCAATAAATGTACAGTACCTAGCAGTGTAATCCAAATATGCAGGTTCCACGGTCCTCCTGTCCTTGACCCATTTCCCTGTGCATATGCAGTTCATAAAAATGTAATGATCCATTTACATCGGTTTGATTCATTTCCTTCAACACATTTTTATGTGTTTTCCATTTAAACTTTTATGCTTATTAAACTTTTGATGAGACATCATTAGGGCAGGCACTAAGTACAATCGGGGTAGCTGCGATTTTGTTGCCAATATCTTAAAATATACAATTTTAATTAAAGCAAGCAATTACACATAACCATGCTGCACTCGCTCTGGTGTGTGGATGATATTCAGATGTGTAATGTTACTTACCTCATCGAAAGCCGAATTTATACCCCATGGTTTGGGGCCATAGGCAATAGACTGATATAGGTGGCGAAATGTAATAGGGTGAGATTTTTTTAGATGTGAGATTTTTGGTCAAAAATGGACGAATTTGCACGTTTTCTGAAAATTGCACATATAATCCCTGCATGCTAGGACTTGGCGAACCACAAGTCCCAGCATGCAGGGCATTGATAGACCCCCTTAGACTTGTGCTGGTGGAAGCAGCTCAGCCCTGATTGGCTGTATGTGTCTCCATGGAGCCAATCAGGACTGAGCGGCTTCCACCAGCACAATGACAGTGGGATTCTCCCCTGTCAGTGCGAGGGGACTCGGCACAGTCCGCAGTTGTGGGGATTTCCTACTGTACATGCACAAAACACTGGGGAAATGTCTACAATGCTGCTGCCAGCATCACAGGACTAAGGGTAAGTATTTTAGAAATTGGTGCAGGGGGAGCAATGTGGGCCCCCCTGGACCTTGGGATCCATGTGGCCCACACGCCCTGCACCCATTATTGATACAACACTGTGTTCAGCTTCTATCTATCTATCTATCTATCTATCTGTAAAGAACATAGGCCTTTATTCAGATCTGATCGCAGTACAAAGTTTTGGAAAATGGACAAAACCAGGGGCCTTATTCTGGTCTGTGCGGCCGGAGCCGAATATGCGGCCAGGACCGTGCGTCCTAAACCCCTCCTTCCGTACGGATCGCTCACTCCGTCCGAATGCGGTAAGCCGCTGACCGCACGGAGCACGAGTGGATTTCTCATGTATACACCTCCTCCATCTCTGGGAACCTCCCCCATCATTCGATGGTCGCAGACCATCGAATGCAGGACCGAGCGGTCAGGCAGCTCCCGCAAGCTCAGACCACACGGGCATTTCTCCGTGCAAAAGCAGGGATCTGGGCGGGCAGCTGACATCCGGCAATGTCATATGTCCACCCCCTACACGTGCGTCATGGCCGCATTACCATACAAACGCCCAGCGTTTTCATGGGAATGCCCATGAAACGTGGGGCGTATGCATATGTTAATGAGGCCAAACAGCCCTTCACGCCCCTCTCCTCCCCCTGTTCCTAGTGTAAACAATTCATGTGGAATTTGGACGTATGTCCCTTTCGCACATGCGCAGATATGCCTCTGCACATGCGCAAACACAAAACATCGGCGGAACGAACGCACGCGGACATATCCGCACCAACCAGAATAAGGGCCCATGTGCAGTGCAGGTGGGGGAGAGAGTTAGATTTGTGTGAGTTATTTTGTTTCTGTGCAGGGTAAATACTGGCTGCATCCTTTTTACACTGCAATTTAGATTTCAGTTTCAACACACCCCACCCAAATTTAACTCTCTCTGCACATGTTACCTCTGCCCCACCTGCAGTGCACATGGTTTTGACCATTTTCCCCCAAAAAAATTGTACTGCAATCAGATCTGAATAAGGGCCATAGAGTGAGGTGATTTTGAAGTGCAAGGGATACTGAAGGTCAGTTATTGGCCATGATCCTCCTGTATTCATTTTGTAGCAGCTCTATGTGTAAACATGAAGATATTTTCTAGGCTCCTATTTTTATTTTTTGCACCTGAGGAAGGAGGTAATTCTGAAACTGCTGTACATGGATGTCTTTCAGCTCCTGCTGTGGCTGTGTATATTGCCTGTAATTTATAGATGCTGGCATTCTGGGACAGTGGGAGGCAGAGTGGGGAGGCGTGGCTTAACAAAAGGGGTGGTGTGACTGCAAAAGGGGTTTGTGCAAGGGGTGTGGCCATGTGAGCACATCATCTGATATCACTGGCATTGCACATCGGGGACATAGCTTCATTGACACACTTATTTGGGGAGCCGGGCAGTCCACCAGATTTTCTGGAGTCTCCCAATCATTCCTGGAGTGTATACTATATTTAGACTTTTTGAAGTCATATAAGTGCCCTGGTTTCTTTCTTTTTTTTTTTATAGTGTTTCTACTGCTAAACATTATGGAGCATGATATTAACATATAAAATCTGTTATAAATGTAGTCAACTTCTTTTCATAGGAAATAAACCGTTATATACAGTTGATATATATATATATATGTGCAGCTCCGTTAATAAAGAAAAACACCTTTTTTTTTAGCAAGCTGTAAAATCATTTATTTTAAGACATATCTAAATAAATACAGATAATGGGTGAAGAACAAAAAGGAAATATCTCAGTGATGCAAAGTTATTTTTCTAGAATTTGTTTTATTCACACTCCAGAGCCTGTGTGATGTCGCTGGCTCTTTTAGATTTGAGGTCCATGTTTACATTTCTATATATTGATCCAATTAGTATCAGCTACAGTAGTTCGCTGTTGAAGACTTACTCCACAACATATAAATGAAAGGGAAATGTCAACATAATTAGTATTTTAAGGATGTTATTCGCTATTACAAACTGCTATCAGTCTCATATAGAATGACCATGAGACCGTTACAGCTCAGGCTGCAGCCACACATTGGCTGTGTGTAGGATTCCTGCTGCACAGCGGGTCCTGCTGAATGGGACCCGCTGTGCAGCAAGAATCCTACTCACAGGCTCTTATGTGGCTGGCCACACACTAGTGGTGCAGATGCAGCCATCGGGGTCGTATCACAGAATACTGTGGTAGGACCCGACGGCAGGACGACTGCATTTCAATGTAAGCACATACATTTCAATGTATGTGTTCACACAGTGTGTGCAGATACAGCTCTGCAGGAGCGGGACCCGCTGTGCCATGATGTGTGGCTGCAGCCTTATGCTAAGTACATTTTACATTTTGTGGCAAAAAGAGAGAAATATTTTTTGGTTTTATAAAACAACTGCTAAAAGTGCTCTTTTGGGAATTAACAAGAAATGCTTCATTCAGATGATACCAATATATATATTTTTTAAATGGTTATAATAATAATCTTTAACTCTGGAGGTATATGATTATGGGACCTATTCATTGTAGAGGGCCATTTGGCCCATTGTAAGTAAGAACCCACTCTCTGAGTTTCAGTGGTGGACATAAAGCACTGGAGCTATTTAAAAAAAACAGGTGGCCATGATTCCGATCACCTACACTTTCATCGCTCATTACTAGTGCAGAGTTCACGCCTGTGCAGAGAGAGAGGACTGCTGGAGGCATACAGATCCATCTTGATCCCACATCAGGACTTATTCCAATAGCGTGAGGAGGCCTCAAGAACCTAATGCCATCTGCAGATGATGTCTGTTCCTTTAGGCAAACCCTGATATCTTAACTTTTAGAAGTTTGTTGTATACAGGGAGACCACATTCCACTAATAATGAATGGGATTGTTATTTAAAGAAATGCAGAGCATGTGTAACAGGCCCATTGATCTTAATTAATAGGTCTCCAGGTAACACATTTATTTAACACTGGATGTCTGCATAGTATTTTTAAGGCTAGACTTTCCTTATTTTCCACATTTTCTATATCATTTTATTTTCTCCATGTATGATCTCCTGGAAATGTACATGTTTTTTTTATTGATTGGCTACCGGACATTCTTAACCTTTTTGAGCTAAGTCTATGGATAAATGTACAAAACTGAATTCTTTGCAATCCTCATTTTCCCTTTTATAAAACTCTTATGTGTTTATATTATGTTACTTAAAAACACAACAGATCCATAGTCTGTCCATGTTCTATCGGTACATCATGTTGTTCAGGTATGCGTTCCAACAGCTGGAACCAAAGCATCTATAGAATTTTTATACTCTAGTTGACCGTTTTACTCAGCTCTAAAAGGCCATAATATGTCTGCTCCTAGAACCTTGTAATGTATTTTAACCGAGACAAAAATAAAGGTTTAAAAACTAGTATTTCTAACACTAGCTTTAAAATTGCTGACACAAATGGGGGCACTCAAACCACCTCCCGGGCAGCTTTCACAATTGAATATGAACAGAAAATGGTATCGGCACAATTGCTAAAATTCCCTGAGATTGGTGCTTGCTGTCTGACTCATGGCTTAACAACCAACCAACCATACCATGACATCATGTTGGTTACGAAGCTACTCAAAAATATTATCTTTTTTTTTTTTGCATTCACTGCTGTTTTAACAAATATAGTAAAATGTCAGACCCATGTACAAATATTATCCTCCAGCACCCAGTAGGCTTCAAAACAGTCAACCTACACAGCAGGACTGCAATAAAACGCTGTGTAATCTAGAACAATCTCCTCTACTGTGGACAGTATATTAGGTATGTTTGATGCAGGTACTGTAATGCATTCATTAGTTATGAAATAGATTGCTTGATAGTATTGACCAACAGTTTATTAAACTATCCCTAAAAACCCTAAAAAACACCCGCAAAAATAAAACCAGTGCCTCTGTGAAGGACACACTTCACTTGATGTTTCAACTTGTTCACTGCATGCAGCGTTATATAAAGAAGTTATCATTTTTGGAGAATCCAATTTTAGGTGTTTTCACTTGAATTATACCGGTGGACAACAGGCACTATCTGTTTTTTTCAAAAAATTTGCAAAAAAATAAGTTTTTATTTCTTGTTTTCATTTTTTATACTGTGCATAAAAATATCACAGGTAAGTTAAGTTTATGTGTTAGAGATAGAGCAGTTTGAAATAAAGGGCAAAAATAATCGATTGGTTATTATGCTGCTCACGTAACAAAACATTAAACAAACAAAATGATGTACGACTACTGAATTATTAGCCATAAATGTATAAAAACAAAACAAAAAAAACTAAAATAAACCAACATATTTTCTGGGAGTTAATTGGTAAAAAATGCAAATCTATAATAGTCTTTTAACTGGGAAATGTAATATAATTTATGTGCACAATACAATATATTTTTATTGTGATCATAGAAAGTGAAGTCTATTATAAATCAAAACTTGTCTTTAAAAATGTCATAGTTTTGTCATTGGTATATGAAGATTGTTCCATGGCCCCATCCACAGCTCGTCTTCATCTGATTGAGTCTGATCACTGTGGAATTCCAATGGCTCTTTTATGTCTTCATTGTCAACAACTGACTCTTGTTCATCTGTGCTTTTTAATTTATTGTCCCCAAGCTTAGCTATTATGTTTTTGGCCACTCCTGTGCTAGAGGCCAGTGATATACTTGATGGTCTGCTGTTATGTTTGATAGAAGCTCCTTTTGATAATGTATTCAACTGGATATTTTCCTCATGTGTCACTCCAAGCTTGTCTAGTTTTTTAAAGTGCTTTCCGAGCCTCGAGGGGGATGCCATTTTTAAATTATTTGTAAGGCAAGAACGTCTGGTTCTGACCACAGACCCATTTTGCGCTATGTAAATATTCCCATTTACGTTGTTTTGAATGTTTGGGTGACTGAGACGGCTCCTTTGGGATTCGGGAGCACTTTCCTCTCCAGTAGAACTTGTTTCGTATTCCCGGTCCACAACTAACTTAATCTTTTTTCTAGCAATCTATTGAATA
This sequence comes from Crinia signifera, assembly GCF_055691185.1. Lineage (NCBI taxonomy): Eukaryota > Metazoa > Chordata > Amphibia > Anura > Myobatrachidae > Crinia > Crinia signifera. The sequence goes on from NC_139222.1 coordinate 231,373,276, forward strand.
AAAAGGAAACATAAGCAGTTAGAATAATCCCAAACATCTCTCTTTATACTACTGACATGCACATATAATACCCTGTTTACATATGCCATGTGTCCTTTTTAGGAAGATACATCTTATGAGTATTTGAAGCTGGAGGGGTGTATTTGTCTGTGCGTGTGTGTGTGTGTGTGTATGTGTGTGTGTGTGTGTGATTACAATATATAAACCAGGGCCATATTAAGAGAGGAGGTGGCCTGTGCGCCATGTACAGATGAGTCCCATCCTCTAACTGTCACTGACAGATGGTGAGCATAGCACTAGCGATGGGCACTAGTAAAGTCTAGAGGTGATAGAGTCTACTGTGCATGCGTAGGACTTTGGGGAAATGGCAGAGTGACCATTTTCCCAGTGATTCCCCTACAGATGCGCAAAACTCAAGGAAAATGGTATGGTGGTTTTGTAGAGCTAGCATAGCAGACACTAGACTCCGGAGAGGTGTGCACTGTAGAAATGAGGTATGTGTCTCTTTGGACCCGCACTCATTATGAATGAACTGATACTGATATATACTGTATACATATATATATATATATATACTGTATCAAGAAAAGGCTAAATGTCACTCTGGGTCTTGGTCCAAAAAACTATTGACTGTGGGTCAACGTCGTTTCAGATGCAGATTGCACATAAATCTCTCGATTTTCAATGTAGAAGCTTTTACTGTATTTGAACACATTCCTAATTGAAATTAAGTTCCATGGGTTTTAGTTTATCATTTCATTACCAATTTTAAAAGAGAATGCTCACATATCTTATTTGGTGTAATACACTTCACAATAAGTGTGATATTATAGAGCTGGGGTAGCCAACTCCAGTCCTCGAGAGCTACCAACAGTGCATGTTTTCCAGATCTCCTCACAGAATCACAAGTGAAGTAATTAGCTCCACCTGAGGATCTTTTAAAATATGTTAGTGAGTAACGATTACACCTTTGCAGCAGCTAGGTTGCCAGGAAAATGTGAACTGTTGGTAGCTCTCGAGGACTGGAGTTGGCTTCCACTTCTATAGAGCTATTTACACAGAGATCATGGCACACTGCCACCTTCTGATAAGTATGGACCATAACACGCACTTTTGTTTGATTTCAACTTTGGTAAATTTTTATGCATCCTTTTCTTGACTTGTATGCAGTGGGGTTGTTAACCCCGTAGATGGGCACCTGGGCAAGGTATTTCTGCTGCCGCTGTCACCAGCGGCACTCGGTAGTTTTTTTTTAAAGAACATACCAACGTTTCGGGGACTAGCCCCTTGGTCAAGGTGCAGGTGAAAAAAAGAAAATGATATATATATATATATATATATATATATATACACGCAATCACACACATCACTATCTCAATGAAAGTAAATGAGGTTACGAGCATACTGCAACCAGAAGGTTCTAAAAGTAGAAAAACATACAATTAATGACTGGTAGGTTTTTTCATTCCTAGAGCACACAAGTTGATTGCCGCAGAGTTGTTTGTAATGTATCCTTATTAAATCAGATGCAATCAGTTTAAGATCTGCAATATATGTAATTACAATTAATTTCCTGCTATTTGCATAATTATGAATAGACAAAACACAGGACTTATCTTACTGTCCCGGAAGGCACCTCATTAACAATGCTTCTGGCTGTTTAATATTAGATAAAATAATAAAATTTACGCAGGTGCCTGATTTTTTTTAAATATATATATAAATGGCTTTTCATCAGAATTATTACACAGATAACTGCGTGATTTTAATGCAAGCTTAATTCAGTTCATTGCATTTTTTAAATGAAATTAATAAAAGTAATTTAATATATGCAGCAATACTCACTGTCCAAACAGACCTATCTGATGGATTAAAGATGCTATGAATATGCGGGGGCAAAAGTAAAGATTTGCTTAATTTTCATATATTAATATATTCTATAATTTGGGACCTACTTGACATTTGTGTTTATTTCATCTTGTTTAAACACTGATTAAAGTCATTTACCAGCTCTTCCTGTAGATGCTAAAGCCAATATTTAAACAGGTCTGGTCATCTAAACAAGACCATCGTTATTTAACTGTAGCTTGCCTTGAACATAAGATTGAAGCTGTTCCGATTTAACCAAGTGATTGCGGTCTTTTTGTCTGCACTATATCAAACCTACAAGCAAAGCTGTTACGTAAAATTAATTAGAGTGGTTTAGATTTAGTCTGCTTTATATATGGAAGATGATTCTGAGTTGGTTGCAACGTTTTAGCAAAATGCAGAGGAAGCTAGGTTTACTAAATTATGCTAATGAGTGGATCCATGTGGCTTCTGTGGAAAGTTGCCCCACCCACTTTTTTTTATGTGTACAGCAGCAACTGTCATCATTAGTACAGGAACATGCAGCACAGCAGTCACATGCTAGGTGTAGAGAAAGTCTGAACAGGCTTCCCTTCTCTGTATGCACGACTCAGAATAGCACAGAAATGTAGCTACACATTGAGCAGTATTCAATGCCGGGGGCAAGCTGTTACAGCGAGCAGTGCTGCCTGCTCGCTGTCACAGCTGGCAGGGTCAGTATTCAACTGACCCCCCTGCATATGCCGTTTCCCCCATTGCTCAGTTTTTGAAGACAGCGCGGATTTCCCGGCAAGTTGAATAGGGTGAGCGGCCGGTGCAGGGGTTAAACGGCGAGGATCGCTTGTTTTCAGTGATTCCCGCCATTTAACCCCCTTGCCGGCCACATTGAATACACCCCATTGACAATACTCCCATGATACGATTGTGAAACTGATCTCTTGCATATGTTCTCATGGATGCTGCCCAGTATCACGCAATGAGAGATCCAGCAAAAATGTCTCACTCAGAAGCAACTGGGGACAGGCACAAATGTCCCCAGCCACTTCTGTGCATGCGTCATATGCTGTAACTTACTGTTTGTGTCAGTGTAAAGACCTGGGATCAGTCCTATTATGTTTGTTTATTTTAAATCCAAAATAATAGTAGTGAAGTATTAAGTTACTGATACCCCTTTCAGACATATGCTATAATGCGCATAATCCCAGGACTAGCGTATTTCTGAACGACTACCCGGAATTTTAGTCGACTAAAATCCCAGGTCCTGTGCAATGTACCCAGGATTTTTAAAAACCCGGGGTTGTACCAGATTTAAAATCCCGGGTAGTATGTCTGAAAGGGGTATAAATTTGCAATTTTACAGAAGATATTCTTATATTGTTTCATTGCAAAAATAATTAGGTAACATTAAGATGCAGAAGAGCAGGAAGGAAAGAGTTAGGGGATAATAGAAGAATAGTATGTCCTGCTACACACAGCATGTGAGCTGATCTGGAATAAGAGGCACGCTCCAACAACTCATGCTTTCCAAAGCATGGGGTCAGAGAAAGTATGGCTTCCTGGAGATTCATGCAGCTCACAGGTGAGAAGAGAATGCTCTGCGTCTTCAATGGAGTAGAAAATGAGAAGATTAGAGTGGCTGGATCCGTGCTTCCGAGCAGCAAACTGGCAGCAAAGTATAAAATAATAGATCTTTATTTCTGCAGGATATGTGCGAATCAGTAGGTCTAATGAAAGCCACTGGAACAAAACGGCTTATTAAGCATTTATATACCTCTGCAATAATTATTAGTACAGAAGCCGGAAGCAACACAGCCATAACATTGTTCATTATTGTTTTATCTTCAGTGGTAAAAAATAAAATAAAAGGAATTGTCATCTTCCAACATGTAACAGCATAATTGTGCTGGGCCATTTTAGCATATTGGCACACTAGGAGGCTGCCCAGGTCCCTACAATTCTAGGGGCCTCTGAGCTAGGGTGGTGTTAAGCTGGCCATATACTAGGGCGATATACATGGTCACGTTTTATGTGATCGTATGCGGTTCTGCTACCCTGGAGGCTCCCGGGCGGCTCCAGGGGGGGGGATCGTGGGTGACTTCTCCGCTCGGAAAAGTTGCCGAGTGTATGGCCAGCATTAACCACACAATCATAGTGGCGAGACAACATTCTTTTCCTGCCTCGCAGCCTGCAGGCAGATGGTGAATGGCTGTCAGCATGCTGATTGGTGGATGGCTGGAACTGCCTGTGAATGGGTTTGTAGTTGTCCCAGTTTATTGCTCTGCTAAGGACCTACATTGCTGTTAGGTTTTCCTTGTAACAGGAGCAACATTGTCATATGTAATGTTTATCCAAGCTAACCATACTGTTGGATACATACTATACAGATGTAGCCGGCTACATCTTTGCAGGGGCTGGCGTATCTATCACCAGCACCCACCAGCAGCCGGCTACCGCCAGGGGCGCACATGCACGAGATGCTCACGTGCCCTGTGGCAACGAAGCCTGTCGCCTCCCCCTGGACGCCCCTCCCCCCCCCTCCCCCCAACTGGGCATTGTCTCACTAAAACAGAGATGGGCAGGGAAACGCTGCCCAACCGCCGTGATACTGGGACGCAAGTGCGCGTGAGATGCACGCATGTCCCAGTCCCTATCGCCGGTGCTCGCCAGAGAAGGGGATCTGGCGGGCGTCGGCAATGGATGGGGCCGGCTCCATCTCTATATATAGTATTGACAGTAATGGACTCCGTTAATGTAAAAATGCCAAGATGATGCAAGGCTTCAGTGCCACATAAGCCACACTGCTAATACTACACGTCAACTATCAATAACCAACTGGGCATAAGATATTGGGGTTGAGAACTACTGTATACAGCTTGTTTCCAGCAGAATGATTGTTTGGTGCTGAATTTGAAAATGACAGATCAGAATAATCTCAATGGGCCTCCAATGACTGACTGTATTCCTTTTGGCATGTGTAGAATATCATTGAATTACTTGCATCATTAGTTCCATGTGCAAATATGTAATGGAATGTTATAAAACTATCTAGGGTAATGTAATATGTGATTGTTGCAGATAAACTACCACAAGGCTTGTGTTTAGAATGAATAAGCAAATGTTAATGAAATTTATATAAATGATTCAGAGAGGACATGTCAGTATATGCATGCGTACTTCAAAGACATCAGCTGCAGAATACAAAGTTGATTGAACTAAAACAGGCGTAGCCAACTGCAGTCCTCGAGAGCTACCAACAGTTCAAGTTTTCCAGGTCTCCTAACAGAAACAAGTGAAGTAATTAGCTCCACCTGTGGATCATTTGTAATGTGTCAGTGAATAATGAATACACCTGTGCCCCAGCTAGGAGATCTAGAAAACGTGAACTGTTGGTAGCTCTCGAGGACTGGAGTTGGCTACCCCTGAACTAAAACACACACACACATTATATATATATATATATATATATATATATATATATATATATATATATATATATATATAAATATATAGTAAATATTATAGATCCAAATAATATATAGACGTGTATGTATTTTAGTGTAGTATACAAATATAAAAAGGGGTGAATTTAAGCGGTTAGCATAGAGAACTAAATAGAATCAGCATAGTTTGGAGAGTAGTCCTGAGTATACATAAATATACATACCTGTAAATACCTGAAATAAATGTAGTAAAGATAGAATAGATTTGTTTGTCTGTTAATTATAATGAAACATAAAGATCAAAATAAGAAGCACTAAGGCAGAAGGATAGCTATAGGATAGTGTCACACAGGTGCACTGCAATCCAAATCACTTGCTTTTCCTACCTACTATTTGCTTTCAAAATGACGTGGAGTCACCAGCAGCTTCAGAAACAGACATATCAGAGTCCGAACCGTGACCCGTGTCTTGTTCATCTGATTGGTTGGATGATGCTCTTTTGCTAAGGCTATTACTTCCTGCATTGTCATTTGAGTTTTGCGCTTCGGAATCATGAGAAGTTCGGGAAACATTATCAGCTTCCTGGCTGGCTATAGTGCTTTGACTTTGATTGCTAAGAGATAAATTTCTTTGACTGTCATCATCACCATTTTCATCAGCCTCCTCCTCCTCGTTCTCATCTTCATCATCATCATCATCACTTTTTACATTACTCTGCGCATCTGTAAGCTGGCTACTCCTACTGTGACTTTCTTCACTTTTTACTGATGTCCTAGTTTCTGATACTTCACTTAAGTCATCTCTGTCCACATGACTGTCAACTTCAGAATGGTCATCTTCAGATTCTTCTTCAATAGTACTTTGTATTTCACTGTCAACTAATGACTTCTTTGACCTATAGCTAGATTTTGAACTGCTCTTTCCACTTTCTTCCCCAGATTCTCTGCTGGCATCATCACTCTTTGCACTTTGTACACTGGAAGCATCGGTTGCTTGTTTGCTGCTTTCTGATTTCTTGTCTGAACTTTTCAAAGATTTCCTGGACTCTGCTTCAGAGGCCGATACTTCACTATGTAAACTAGATTTTTCAGAATGAGCACTTTCAGACTCTTTATCCTCTTCCTCGTCCTCATCTGGTGTCTCTTCCTGTCTACTTTCTATGGACTTGGAAATGGAGACTGCTTCATCCTCCGACTCATCTAAGGTTTCATCTCTCTCTTCATCAGAATCAACTGAGCTTTCATTTGTTTCATCCTGATCCAAAGTTACCTTCAAATAATCTTTATCAACCTGAGATGGAGTGGTACTACTCCTTCGGGATGATCCCTCAGATGGTTTTGATGACATTTTATCCTTTTCATCACCTGAATCTTCACTTTCTTCAGATCCACTGTCTGCTGTTACGCTAATTGAAACCCCAGATTTACTTTCCTCCTTTTCAGTTTCACTTATATCTGAATCTTCCTCCTCTTTGTCTTTATCACTGTCGGCAGTTGAAGTTTTGGTGGAAGAGGTTACCGATTTCCTGCGCGAGTGGAGCTTTCTAGCTACACTAAGACGTTGGAGGGCGCGGTCAAGTTTTCTCGTTACAGAGGGCTTATCGGCTGATTTTTGGAAATAGCTCCCTTTAATGACCATGCTGTCATCACCATCAACTTGACGTGCAGAGACCAGTTTAGCATAAGTAGAGTCTTTTCCACTGCCTTTTACTTTTTGAAGGATCATTGGGAATATTCTAGCTTTTTTCCAAGGAGAATGGGAAGTAGCATCTGTGGCCTCAGAAGACTTTTGAGGGCTGACTGCAATTCGACTTAACTGCACAACTGCCTTCAGTTTTTTCTTTGCTTGACTTGTTCTAGCTACCCCTTGTATACTACCTCTGGATGGCCCAGGCCTGCCTGCTATACTTCCTCTACCTGGCCCCTGCCCTCTACCTCTCCTAGAAGGAGGTCTGCCACGAATTCTTCCCTGAAATTATGAAAAGTGAACTGTAATTAACAATGAGTAATATATTAAGTAGCGTGTTTATTTTAAATGTCCTGCTTGATAAAGGGATTAGGACCATGTATTTTAAGTGTTCAACATGCATAATATTGAATATTGTTCCAGACAAACAGACGCCTATTGTGAACAATATAGAAAAAAGAAAGGAATGATAGTTCACATCATTCCAGTGTTTGTAGTCCTGGATATTTGGAGAACAGTGACGTGCAGCAGAGGTGACGCCGGATCACTAACATTTATTTTCTGTCTATATTTAGACATCTATTGTGGTAATCCTGAGTGGCGGTACAAAAATGATGTGATCAATGAAGTGATCGATAGCTCTGGCATAAGCCAGCTATCCATGGTACCAAGTTTCTATTTTGTGTCTGTAAGAGCATTTGTGTGACTGCAGGTGTCAGAAATATGGAAAAGAATATTCCATTCCATACTAAAACGTATCTGTTCAGGCAGCCAATCAAATCACTAGGAATGAGTTGTATTATTAGGTTCTAGTGACTTATTTGGCTGCATTTCAAAATTGTCTCTCTCATTTGTTAATAGGCAAACTTTATAAAATCAACGATAATGTATACTTACATCTCCCTCTGCTGCAGGTCCATGTGGACTGTAGTAATAGCTGCCATCATTCTCCACAACTACTTCTCCATATTCCTCATACATGCCAGATGGCGATAGTAGTCTGCGTCGACTTCCGTACTGTGGCAGTTCATATCTACAGTATAACAAGCAAAATCCAATTAAGATGGTATATGTGACATTTAAACCAGAATTAGTAAGTTTACTGACAGCTTAGATGCAATGTGTTGGTCATAGGTTCCAGTGACAGATTTAATCTAATGGTTGTATGACTGCATCCCCCCCCGTAAAATATGGCACCTCAGTGAGCCAGTTGCAGGATAAGCAGTCCCATTGGGAGGTGTTTCCTCCCTCTGGAGCTGCCAGTCCGGGCTGTAAGTACAGAGAGTGAGTTTCCTGTGGGAAGCCACTCCATGCCAAATTGTCATCACTATCTGCATGTTATAGGCTGCAGTTGATGCAGTACATAGAAGTCAGGGTTTTACACATGGGCAGTCAAGATGCCGCTTGTGTACATGTGCCTCTTCTGGCACCTGAAAGATCCATAATGCAGGTACCAGGATCTGGATGGTGGCAGGAGCTCTCCTTTGGACAGGCAGCACGGCCAGTGTCAGCCCACTCATTCACACAGGTTGGAGCGGCCTCTTGTCATAACCCATCTGATCACATATATAGAGAGATTAAAACCCCTATAATGTTTTTGGTACACCAATACATCAGTGCACACTTTATAGCTAAAATTCATGATATGGGCAACACCCTATCTTCAATAGAACTCCTATCTGATTAAGTAAACCCCTTAGGGTAAATTTAATAAGATGGAAGTTCTATTGAAGATGGAAGGTTACCCAAAGCATCTACTTCTATTTAGCACCTTCTAGAAGATAATAGATACTGTAGAATCTAAACTTCCATCTTAGTAAATTGACCCCTTCGTGTGTGTGTGTGTGTGTGTGTGTGTGTGTGTGTGTGTGTGTGTGTGTGTGTGTGTGTGTGTGTGTGAAAATCAGTGTTATGTATACTGTATATAAAATAAAATAAAAACAGACATATTTGCACATACTTTTCTCTGAGCCAGACAGCTCAGGAACCACCCATCATGCACAGTAGACAGATATACTGCAAGCATCACAGAACACTTTTGTATTTTAATATTTGAAAACAGTAAAATGTAGATTCTGACCAACAAAAAGGGAAACAAATCTGACTTTGGCGCACTAACTAGTGACTAGAACAAAAAGTCAGATCCTTTGCCTTTATCTTGGTCTCTACTTGAACAATATGAGGCAGCACCTCCTGTGATATACACTATTGTAAGATACTGTATACAGATGGAGCAGATCTCTTTAGAGCTGTTCCTGGCGATAGAATCGCCATCCACCACTGCTGGCCAGCCACCAGAAGGGGGCGCACGAGTGTCACTGTTATGATGGAGCCCGCCACCGCCTCCTGCCCCTCCCCCACTGCTCCTGCACCACAATTAACCCTGAAATGGAGACGGGAAGGGATTCTGCCATCCTCTGTCGAGTGAAGGGGACGCACTTGCGTGTGAGACACTCGCGCGCCCCCCATCAGATGCAATGCTTCTCCGCCAACAATAGAACCCTACTATCCTTTGAGATACCCACCCATGCTCATAGCTGTAGTAATCTTGTCCATAATATTCTTGGCCAGGATCAATTCCAGATTCCATAGACAATTCCTTAGGGAAAATCATAAAATGTCAAAAAAACACATATATAACTAATAGGCACATTCATGTATTGAAGCACTAAGGCAACCTACTAATATAACAGTACAGTATACATTATAAGGCATTACAAAATTTCCGCAGCACCATAAACACAGGTCAGGTAAGTATATAACAACATTGTATAATAGGTTCATGCTATTAGTGCGTTATATGATTAAACAAATATGTGCCCCTGATGTACAAACAGATGCAGCCACGCTCATTATAGCTGCGATGCTGCATGGGTGCAAATGTTTGCCACTAATGCCAACCCGTTCCACGTGTGCATTGTGCGTGGCTACATCTGTATGCCAATTTGGAATTCATGTGCACTGCAGGTGGGGCAGATGTAACATGTGCAGAGAGAGTTAGATTGGGGCGGGGTGTGTTGAAACTGAAATCTAAATTGCGGTGTAAAAATAAAGCAGCCAGTATTTACCCTGCACAGAAACAAAAAACTCCCCCAAATCTAACTCTCTCTATACATGTTACATCTGCCCCACCTGCAGTGCACATGGTTTTGCCCATTATGTGAACAAATTTGTACTGTGGTCGGATCTGAATAAGGGCCAGATATCACTGTTTGCACAAGCAGCATGCCAGCTCTTTAGCCAAGTTAGTAGAAAAGAAGAGAAGATGAGGATCAGCATGAAGGAGTCTCATGGGTTTATCAGATGTGGTAGGGGACACGGGTTTCCACCGAGAGAGGATATAAATACATATACATTAGGGCAGCAGGGATAGGGGAAGTTACTGATTAATGGTTACTTAAAAGTCAAGTACTGGTGATCTGATCACTAAAAGCCCTTTTCATTTCCTATTAGTAGTGCTATGCCATGACTCTACAAAGATAATAATTATTAGTGTGACTACGACTATTGTTTAGTGGAATCAATTGGACTTACAGTAGTGAGCACATCTAAAATGACATTCAACATATAGATCCTATAGATTGTAAGCTTGCAGCTTACCTACCTCCAAGTCTGTCTGTTGTTACCCAGGTTGTTTTATCACTGTCTATAATTGTAAAGCGCAACGGAATCTGCTGCGCTATATAAGACACTGTAATGGAATCTGCTGCGCTATATAAGACACTGTAACGGATTCTGCTGCACTATATAAGACACTGTAACGGAATCTGCTGCGCTATATAAGACACTGTAATGGAATCTGCTGCGCTATATAAGACACTGTAACGGATTCTGCTGCACTATATAAGACACTGTAACGGAATCTGCTGCGCTATATAAGACGCTGTAACGGAATCTGCTGCGCTATATAAGACACTGTAACGGATTCTGCTGCACTATATAAGACACTGTAACGGAATCTGCTGCGCTATATAAGACACTGTAATGGAATCTGCTGCGCTATATAAGACACTGTAATGGAATCTGCTGCGCTATATAAGACACTGAAACGGATTCTGCTGCACTATATAAGACACTGTAACGGAATCTGCTGCGCTATATAAGACACTGTAACGGATTCTGCTGCACTATATAAGACACTGTAACGGAATCTGCTGCGCTATATAAGACACTGTAAAGAAAACTGCTGCGCTATATAAGATACTGTAACGGAATATGCTGCGCTATATAAGACACTGTAACAGAATCTGCTGCACTTTATAATACACCGTAACGGAATCTGCTGCGCTATATAAGGCACTGTAACGGAATCTGTTACGCTATATAAGAAACTGTAACGGAATCTGTTACGCTATATAAGACACTGTAACAGAATCTGCTGCGCTATATAAGACACTGTAACTGAATCTGCTGCGCTATATAAGGCACTGTAACGGAATCTGTTACGCTATATAAGAAACTGTAAACAGATCCACTTAATATAACTAGGATATCAGAAAATAGAAAAGTAACTACCTCAGGTTTCAGGAGAGATGGTCTCAGCAATTGCTGTTGCTGGTGCCATTGAGTAAAGCAGGATAATAAAAGCAGATATTGAAAAGAAAATTAGACTAGATTAGGTTGAAACAGCAAGAGAAAACTAAAAAATGATCTATATACCCATATGAACAAAAGTGATATACAGTATATAAAATTATATTATTTGCTGCATGTAACATTTTGATGATAACACACAGAGATTACTGTAATACATAGGGGTATTCAATGTTTCTGTAAGTTTGAATATCGGTACTTATATGTTAGTTGGGCGCCCACTAAGCTATTTGCTTAGTGGGCTATTCTGCGTAGGGAAATCGCATTGCATCACATCGCATGGGCCATTTTAGTGCCATGTGATGTGCGATGCGATTTTTTTACGTAATTTATTCACTGCTCTGTGTGACCCCAAGGTATCGCATCGCACCTGACGCAAAATTGAATGCGATCGCATGAGATTTTATAGGGTATGCGATGCCATTACATTAGGTATACAATAATACGATTGTATGTCCTAAAAATAGGTTTTACGCACCCCCCACTATCCACGCCACCCCAAAGCGTGGCGAGTGGAGCGGAACATGTCCTCTGACCTTTTCATACCCCCACTATCCACGTCAGCTTGGAGTTAATTTTATATAGTGTGGCGAGCGCAGCGAGCCACCGAGCCCGAGACGTGGCGAGCAGACGCGGAATACATGTAAAGTAATACGCGTCCCCTTGCCGCGCTTCGGGCTCGGTGGCTCACTGCGCTCGCCACGCTATATAAAATCAACTCCACGCTGACGTGGATAGTGGGGGTATGAAAAGGTAGGAGGACGCATTCCGCCACCACTCGCCACGCTTCGGGGTGGCGTGTACCTAAAACCTCATTGTATGTCATACAATAATATTATTGTATAGCTAATGTAATGGCATCGCACCTACCGCAAAATCGCATGCGAACGCATGCGATTTTACGGGAAGTGCGATGTGATGCCATCCCCCAGGGCTAAACGAACAGTGAATAAATTACATAGGAAAATCGCATCGCATAGCATGCCCCTTAAAATAGCCCATGTAATGCGATTTACCTATGTTACCGTACGTATGCTAATTGGGCGCCCAACTAACGTGTAAGTACCTGAATATTGGACAATTCATCATTAATTCAACAGTCGGAATGCAATAATCCAAAAGTTGGAAATGTTCCGGCAGTCTACAGTATATACATGTGGATTGTTGAATCCACATGTATTTTGTCGCATACCGGAACAGATGTGACAATCCAGCGGCCACTTTAGATATAATAGATTCGATATTTTTAAAAGTCAAATCTGCACCAGGTTTCAATGCAGGCAAAAGGCGCATCGAATAGATATGTACTCATATTTCTGACTGTTGGAAATATCGGCACACATTCAATACCCCCATATACACCAAACAATCGTAAAATAACTAAAAAACAAGATGAACATTTAACAAACTCCTAAAGAAGTATGCTATGAGGGTTTTTTTTTTTTTTTAACTTAACCAATTTTATAGAAGAGCCCTTGATTGCTTTTGTTACATAAAATGTTAAAATTCTTAGAAATGGAAATACTATGTGTACTCAGTCTAATGAGAAATATTCTATTTTTTATTGAATGTATCAAAAACAAAGTCTTTTATATTATCCTTTGATAATTTATACTGTAAATGTAACAGTATATCACATGAAAGCACTAATATTTTACAAGAGTAATTGATGGCTTGTTTCTGGGAATTTTGTTCAGTGTTTGTCAACATATCAATTTGCTAAAATCTGACTATGATGTGACATTATCACATTCCTGCAAAACATTATAATGTAATATTGTATAATGTCAACAATGAGTGTTAATATTGAAAGGATTCACAATAGTGGAAAGTGTATTCATAATTTGTTGAATATGGTAAAAAAAACTACAACATGCACTGAAACCCTTAGATTACAGAAATGGAAATATGAATCATCCATACCTCTTGATGTGCATATCCTCTCCTGTTATTAAGATAAGAAGAAAAAAAATATATTATTGTTCAAGTATATGCCAAAGTTTATGAATAAAAAAATGTGCATCTATGAAAACAATTTATGAACTTTTTGTCTTTAACCATTTTAGTGCCTACAGCTCTGTGAGAGATCGCCTCACATTTGTTATATAAATTCAAATAAAATATGTTGTGTAAAAAAGAGGTAAACATGACTGATCATTATGATGAATAAAAATGTTTGCTTGCCAATTTCCACACCTATTTAGACAAATTCGCTTGGCACTCAAAGGGTTAAATGTTAAATAAAATAAAAATGCATTAATTGCCATCCCCATCTTCAGCAGAATTGCATGTTTTCACAGGTTAAACAAACAGTTTCTTCTATCCCCCAGTGACACAACAGATACTTTCAGTGCTATTTTTGTCGGAAAATTGCTTCAGGAACTGTGGGTGGGGCAGAAGTGGGTGGTAAAGACGGTGGAGCTAACAAAAGGGCAGGGCATCAATTGTTGCATAAACTTTTTTGAACACATAATGCTCTCAGCAGTGCCATATATACACAAGGCCCTAAGCAGTGCCAGTTAAACAATGCCCCCCAATACCCACAGTAATGCCAGGTATACAATGTCCCCTAGCAGTGCCAGATAATCAATGATAACCAGCCAGTGGTGCAAGTCTAAAAAAAGACTTACAGTAGTGGTACTGTGTACGCGCGACAAAGGCACGCGTATAAAAAATGAGTGTGGCCACATGGGGCATAGCCAATGATAATGGGGGTATGGTACACATATGCCCAAAATAGTGCAGTGACAGATACACATTTGCCCCTAATAGTGCAGTGCCAGATACACATATGCCCCCACAGTGCCAGATACACATATGCTCCCACAGTGACAGATACACATATTCCCCCACAGTGCCAGATACACATATGCTCCCACAGTGCCAGTTATGCCCCAACAGTGGTGCAGATATGCCCCCACAGTGCCACCAGGTATGCCCCCACAGTGACAGAAACACATACAGTATGCCCCCACAGTGCTAGAATTTCCCAACAGCAGTGCAACTCATCATTGTTGTTGCTGCTGCTGCTACCACCACAAATGCAGCTGATTTTGGGGGGGGAGGGGTGGAGAGCGCAGCACATGCCTCTCCTGCCCGCACCCCAGTCCGGTGTCCCTGCTGTCTGTCTCCTCCTCTGCTGACCCTGCTGCTGCTTCCCTTCGGAGGGGAGAAGAGTGCATCGCACATCTCTCCTTCTCACTGTGGGGGAGATTCTTTAAACTAAAAATGCTGTAAAACCCCCCTTATCGGGTTTTTTACTGCATTTTGGGATGCTCTTAGTATCCCCCCGATGGGTTACCACGCCGTGGGCATCGCCAGAAAAATCTGGCGACCCACCGCTGCCCCGCACCGACCCACCGCCGCCCCACACCTCCGCCCCACACCGACCCCCCCTTCACCTGTGTCCGGGCAGCACAATGCTGTGCTGCTCGGACCTCCTCCTCCCTGCACTATGATCCTCTTCCGGGTGCAGGGAGGAGGAGAGCCCGGCACAGCAGCAGCAGCGCCAGGTAAGGGATGGAGGGGGGAGCCGCCTGGACCCGATGGGAACCGCTGACTCACTGCAAAGGACAGCTCTTAACGCAAGAGCTGTCCTTTGCCATAATTATCGCATATGTTAAAACATATGTGATAATTACGTATGCGATGGGCGGCAAAGGGGACGGAGCTGGGCTGCGGATGTTAGAACATCCCCCCCTGCGTCCCTGTGACTCGGCCATCAGCCAATCATACCTCGCGGGCCGGCTCCTGATTGGCTAACGGCCCACCAGCTCTGATTGGCTCACGGCTGGGCAGTCAATCACGGTCTGGCCCACGAGCAGTGATTGGCTGATGGCCCAGTCACAGGGACACAGTGAGGGGAAGGAGAGAAGTGTGATGCACTCTCCTCCCCTCTGAAGGGAAGTGGCGGCGGGGTCAGCGTGGCAGGGTCAGCGGTGGCGGAGGAGACAGACAGCAGGGCAGGCCACAGAACGCTGTTTGCAAAAGAGCTTCAGGAACGGCGTTCCGGCCCCAAAATAGCAATGGATACTTTCCCACATAATAATGGAACAGTTTAAACTCATACTGCAGTCTGTCAAATTACAGCACAGGCCTTGTCCTACTGTACCTGGGAGAGTGATCGGCTGAGCAGTCAGTAATTATAAATAGAATCACTTGTGTTTCAGAATAATAAATCAGAGTGCCTCAATATTCATGAAGGTTATCAGTATGCCTGTAACCATAATTGTATGAATGCCAAGGAGGGAGGGAACTAGTACAGAAAGTGCTGCTAATCTATCTGTCATCGCCACCTTACACACATTTGTGTTTGACAATGGTCAGTGATGTGGCTTTGGCACACAAATATATTATATGTTCTTGCAAGCATAGATGTTGTATACATATTTTCTGTATTCCAGAGACACAGGGGGTGATTCTGGTTGACACGCAACGCTGCATAGTTTGCAGCACTGCGTGTCATTTTAGCCCGCCCGCTACTCACACATTCCGTTTGCCGTGGCCACTTGCACCTGGCGCATGCACATGCACAGAAATGCGCAGTAAGAAAACATTGTGCACCATTGCAAATTCGCAACGATGCGCATGGACCAGAATAAGGTCCACAGTCACCCAAGTACAGTAAGGGGACAAGGACAGTTCAACAGTGATATACTACTATAACTAACAATTGGCAACAATATAACTAAAAATAAAAATACAAGTACAGTAAGGGGATCGTGGGGTTTTGCCTATAAACAACAGGCAAAGTCTCGTTCAGCACACAGCATCACTAGTGCCACGAAATATGCTGAGTGATTGTGTTTCATCATTCAACACGGGGGCAGCATTACGGGGCTTAGCAGCCAGTACCATACAGATATAACTAACAAACAAATGGTAACATATTACTGTGAATAACAAACAAACATTAATATAATGCTATAACAAATACCAACATGTTTCAACAACTAAAACATATAGCGTAGCATACTGCTATAACTAACAAATAGTAACATTTTTATATAAAATTAATTGTAAGATACTCCTAAAACTAACAAATAGCATATTGCTACAACTAACAAACAATTAGTAGCATATTGCTATAACTAGTATACACATGACAAATTTGCTAAACTGTAACTGAGGCCCCATACACACCAGAAAGATTCATGCAAGATTAGGGTACAATTCGTCGTTCGTAACGACGGTTGTGCATGAATCTTATCACTATCGTTTGTTTTTTACTCACGATTGTGGTCGTTAACGATTGGATGCGCGCTCCCGTCAGCTCGTATGTCGCATTGGCGGTTTTGCCTCCTGCAGCAGAATCAGCCGATCCGCCCGCAGATTGTGTGTTGATCATATGCACATCGTTAGCACATTGAGTGTGCTTCCGTCGTCGCGACCATCCATCCGATCCGTGTTTTCGCGCGAGTTCCTGGACACTCCTACCGCAGCCATATTGCCCCGTGGATGCAGCAGCGAAGGAGCACACGGCGTCTTCTACTGCGCGCACCTGACAGCAGGTAAGCAGGCCACCGCTGACCTCAACACCCCACCTGGGTCCCCGTTGCCCATACCAGGCCACCGCTGACCTCAACACCCCACCTGGGTCCCCGCTAGCCCAGCCCATAATTCTTTGTGTTCTTTTGTCCCCCCCTTGTCTCCCCTCTGGTAGCCCGGCCCTTTATTTACATTCCAAAAACGACCGTGACCAGTGCACTCACGATGCACTCACGATCCGCACATCCGACTGTCGTACGACCATCATGTGCGATGTCGTATCGTGAGTACATCGTTAGTAAATCGTATGGAACATAGAACACGATCGTTAGCACATCGTTAAAAGGCCACGGGAGTGCGCCGCAGGAAAGTGCACACAAAATCGTAAGACGATCGTTAGACGATCCTGATCTTTCTGGTGTGTATGGGGCCTAACAATTAGTAAGGTATGCCGTATGATGATATACTTCTATAACTAAAGCACTAACAGTAACATACTGCTATAACTAACAATCAGCTTATAGTGTGTACACACGGGGGCGATATGGCTTCCGATGTTACCGATATAGTGAACATCGGAAGCCATATTGCAAAAATAATTGTTGGCTTTTTAGGGCTAACGAGCCCGATGCGCTCTCCCGAGTGAGCGCAAATCGGCAGCGATATAGTGAGGGCAGGCAACACTATATAGTGCAGATCTGCACTATATAGTGTAAATTGTGCTCCTCTAGAATGCCGTGAGATGCGAGTCCCGATGCGATCTGATCGTGTCGGGACTCGCATCTAACGGCAGTATCTGCCGTGTGTACACACCTTTAATGTTATAACAAGCAAACAAATGGAAACATATTGCTATAACCAATAAGGCAAACAATATACAATACTGCTATAACAAAAAAAAAAAAACTTTGTTATAAGTAATAAACACATACAGTACTAAGAAATGTCTACAGCTAACAAATAATAAGATACTGTCATTATAATATTGCTGTAACTAATAAACAGAGCTATGTACTATGCAGGCAAGTACTTGCACAGTACTGTAGCATATTACTATAACTAAAAAATAGTTACACATCGTTATGACTAATTGCTAGAGCTATGCTATTTCTATAACTAATACACAAACAGAAACACATTACTATAACTAGCAGACAAAGACTGGCATACTGCTAGGATTGTAATATATTGCTGTAACTGACAAATAGCATACTATTATGACTAACAAATCTCTATAACTATAATATTGCTATAACTAATCCTATATAAGAAAAGGCTTAAGATGTTCCTCACCTCTGAAGGGGGAGTTCAAGTGTTTTGCATGCCAGATGGTGCCCAATAAAGCAATTCAAGTGTTGCTCCATTTGGGCCCACACAGCCGCTGTTGCTGACATTACTTTTATGTTGTTAAATCATTATGACTGGGAACTAGTAAACAAATAAGAACATACTGATATAACAAGCAGACTGTGGCATATTGCGCTAACTAACCAATACAGTAGACAAATTGCTATATATAATAAACAGACAGGAATATAAGGTTATAACTAGCAGAAAAGTACTAGCATAATGTTAGTACTGTAACACAATGAGATAACTAACACATAGCAACATACAGTATGTGTATAATTAACCCTATAGGGTCGATCCTAATAGGTACGGATGATTCGCACTCGCCAATCATTACGGCACCAGGCGCACTTTACGGCAGACTAAATTCGCTGAAAAGTGCTTGCACCTCCATAAGGGTGTTAGCAGTTTTAAGCAAATTTGGCCCGGCGAAGGATGCGAGATCGGCGTAATAGGGTGCCGTTTTCAGTATTTAAACAGCACCCTAACAGCACTTTGCACCCTTTGGCGATAAAACGATCGACCCTTTTGAGTGCCAACCTTTTTGGGAGAGATGTGCAATATATCTGCTACAAATTACCAGTGTCGCTCACATTTTGTTATATAAATTCAAATAAAAATGTTGTGTAAAGAAAGATTATATTCCTTAAGTAAGGTAAACAATACAAGACAACATAATAAATGAAAATGTTTGCTTGCCAATTTTCACACCTATTTTGACAAATTCACTTGGCACTCAAAGGGTTAACAAATAGCAATTTAATTTAAAAAAAAGCTAGCAACATTCTATTCAATTTTCCGGGGGGCTGTCCCCCGATTATTGGGATGATATTTCAGCAAATTGATGGTTTATATATATATATATATATATATATATATATATATATATATATATATATATATAGATAGATAGATAGATAGATAGATAGATAGATACTGTAGATAGATAGAGGGAGAGCAATAGATAATATGGCATCATATCATAGTTCAATTGGTGTATAACACAAACAATATATCACTTGAAAGGATCAGGTGAGCTATTAAAATGCTGAAAAAATGTAAATTTAATATAAGTTCAAATCGAACGCTGTTGTAGTGCATCGCATGCAATTTGAACTAGGTACAATGCAATGTAGTTCAAAACGCATCTAGCACAAAACGTACCATGTGTGGGCACCTTAAGACTCACATATACTGTGCATTAAGCCCCATACACATTACTCGACAACAGGCGAAGATGATACAGTTAACCATATCGTCCGTGGGTGGCTGATATTGTCAGAACACACAGAATAGTAATGGCCGCTGATACCGTTCAGTGACGTCACCGGGAACCTGCCGAACATGCGTGTTGATTGCCTATAATGCCAAATAGACCTGCATGTTTGATAGATATCAATCATTGTTAATGGTTCGCGGGAGAGCGCATCATTAAATATATTGAGTGATATATTGTGAACAATATTGCTCAGATGCCTCTTCCTGAGTGATATTGTTAACAATATCGCCTAGTGTGTATGGGGTTTTAAGTTCTGCATATTGTGAATAAATTAAAGGGTGTCCCAGGTCTTACATCTGTGTGTGTGTGTGTGAACAGGGCCGCCACTAGTAATGTTGGGGCCCGGGGCCCCCCCATTTCTTACCAGTGGTGGTGTCGGCGGCGCAGCAGCATCTTCTCCCGGAGCTCGGAGCACTCACTGCACAGTGCAGCCTGCAGAGCACCGAGCCCCTCTGTATCCTAGGCTCAGCGCTCTGCAGGCTGCACTGTGTATTGTGCGAGCCTGGCTGCCGGCGTCGGGTGGGGGAATTTGTGGGGGTGTGTGGGGGTGTGTGGGGTGCCAATGGCTGGGGGCCCGAGACAGTTGTACCCCTGGCACCCCCCTGTCGGCGGCCCTGTGTGTGAAGCCTATTCAACTTAAACAATATCTGCTAAGGCACACAATGCATTGTAGTCTAGTTTTTTTTTTTTTTTTTATAAACATAAGCCTCATTTCTGAAACAACAGTTTGCATTTTGCTTTAATAATCAAGGGTGATCCTAGGGACACAATGTCATTTCCCCCCTCAAAGCAAGAAGCATTTGACATTTTACATCTAAGATGTTCCAACATTTAAATATGTTCTGCAATACAAATCGCTGGCAGAAACTCAGTAAACCATTCGTGAATTTTAAAAGCTACACAAATTGTTGAATTAAATGCTTCACTAAAACCCATACTGGTTACTGGAGAAAGAAGGGCAGCACAACCTCGCATGCAGCTGGTGTTCAGCTACGGGCTATTTTGAAAAGATACATTTTTTTTTTTTTTTTTTAAACAATAAGTTACAAAATATATTGGTGTCTACAAACAAGGATGAAATTCTAATGAATCAAAACATAAAAAATAGCAATCATTAAAAAGCAGTGGTTCCAGCATATTATATAAATATTCTATATGACATCACAGGAACCTTTTTGTAAAAAAATTAAAAAATTTCTGTCTGAAAAATATTTAATATTCCATAGTAACTATTTAAAAATTAACAAACATGTATACAAAGTCATGTTTTAACTGTAAAATTATTATTTTTTTAAATAAATTAAATTTGGCGATTATTAGTTGACTAGATGTTTGTATTTCGTACTGCAAAAAGATACACCCCCCACCCGTCCCCAAGAACCTTTTTTTAGGGAAAGTCTTTATTTCAAGTTGCTTTCATCACCGAGACTTGTAGAGTGCTCTCAAGTAGCTACCTGTCCCAACGTGCCTTGCTCTACAGATTCTTTGCTCAGTGTGATACTTTATGTAGACATCAAACAAGCTTACAGCTTGCATGAGGTCTGTGAAGAGTTGTCTGAACACAAGTATTGGGGAACCTTATACCCATTTCACATTGCACAAATAACCGTGGTCCGACCCAGGTTGTTGTACAGTCGAGCCTGGTTGAAATGCGGTGTGAAAGGGCCTTCTGAAATACCCGTGTCCAGCAACCCAGTATTTCGATCCGGGTTAAAGAAGGGTTAATTCCGGATCAGACCTGGTTTGCTGTGGCGTTTGAACGGGTAATCCAGGTTGAGCGACTCAGGTCCCGTTCACACTATAAGGAGGAGGCAGCATCAGCTCCAAGCACTGCCTCCTCCCCTGCCTCCCAATGACGCACCAGCATTCTACCCCTCCCCCCGATGATGTCAATGACCCAGCTTATTGCCACAGAATTTTCCTCATGTATATATTCTGGATTTTCAGGATATCCCTCATGGCTGTATCAGTGCATTGTGGGCTTACTACTCAAGGGGGTGCCTGGCAAATTGTTTGTGTGCCTGATTTTTAGATGCTATAAGGAGAACTTTTTCCTTATAATTCTCATGGTAGGAATTTGTGTGAGGGCTTTTTAAAATATGTAAAAAGAGTTAGAATGCTAGAGGAATCTTAGCATAGGCATCTCTGTCCAGTGAGGCCCACACCGCATTCATACATTATACTTACCCTTTTAGAGTCCCATGGCGGAATCTCAGCACTGGAGATACAAATCACTTAAAAAATGGCTGCCGTGGCCATTTCCAAGTGATTTGCGCATGCGCACTGGAACCGTCCCTGGGCTACAAGGCACGGGTGCCATGTTCTCGGAGACCTGCACATGCAAAGTAAACTGGCATATTGCCAGAGTGAACTCACCATCTGAGAAGAGGGGGCCTGCAGCGGAGGCTGCACGCAGGTCCTCTCCGCTCTTGAAACGCCCCTGAATCTTAGTTCCATTATTTATATTGCAAAGTTGAGAGTACAATAGTTTAGCTTTGTAGCTTTACATTTCAGTAAAAGTTAAGCCTCTCCCCACTAGATGAATTGACTTTTTGCATCAGCATGCCATGTTAGCGCTCCTATCTAGTAAAAGTTGGCACTAACTTTGTTGATATGATCCGGTGTGTGCTCCAGGTTCTTTCTTGAGAACTTACCCATTTCTTCTGTTTGTTAAAGCTGCTCTATCAAAAATGACCTTGCGTTACATTATTATTAGTATCTACTGCCATTTGCAGCACAAGCATTTATTTTTGCAAATTAGCATTTTTTTGCTGTACTATACTGCTCCTCCAGGAGTTGTCAGTCCTCTGTCTTCCCTCAGTAAGTTCTGTATATAAAGTATATACATTGAGACACAAGTCTTTACAATGGGAAACATAATGCTGCGTTGAAAAACTTCCAGGCTGTTAACTTGCAATGAGTGTAGAGTTAAGTAGAATATTGTAAAGCTACTTTTCAATTACAGTTTTAAAGCCTTATGGGCCAGATGTACTAAGCCTTGAAAAGTGATAAAATGGAGAGTGATATACAACCAGCCAATCAGCTCCTTCCTGTCATGTCACAGACTGTGTTTGAAAAATGACAGGTAGGAGCAGGGCCGTAAATAGATCTTTGTGGGCCCCAAAGCAAAATCTTCATAGAGCCCCCCTGCCGTTGTCAGTACAATACCTCTTAAGAGGGCTTTGATAGGGGGGTAGCAGCCTATGACCTGTGGGCTGAGGAAGCAGGGGGGTATACTATCACCTGCAGGGGGGAAGGGTCCGCAGACACAGGACATAGCAGGTAGCAGGCTGCGACTTGCAGTGGGAGGGCAGTGGGGGTAGAACAGGAGGGAACGAGGGCCACACTCTGTCTCCTGCAGGAGCGAGGGAGGGTCCGCAGGGGTTTGGCTGCTGGGCCCACGGGCCCCCCAAGCCAAAAGGCCCCATAGCAGTTGCACCCCCTGCACCCTCCATAATTACACCCCTTGGTAGGAACTGATTGGTTGTTTATCACTTTCCATTTTGTAACTTTTCAGGCTTAGTACATCTATCCCTATATTAGAATATTATGCTAAAGTACTTTACACATTCACAGCATATTATAATTAATATAGATTTAATGTATGTATGAAGCAGTAAGGGGTTCAAGTTTAGAACATAAGATCTCTAGGGCTAGTATAACTAAACTGCCTTAGAACACTATCTAGTGAGAATAGGAACTTGTGATGTGCGAAATGAGCCACTGCGCCAGATGCCTGGTGATCAAAGCAACATCATGAGGGTACACAATTTATTGTTTAGAACAACTTTAATAATGTTCCGAAGCAGTTAAATTATGCTAACACGTGGGTGTGTGGGGGGGGGGGGGTCCCATAGTCTAAACTTGAACCCTGAACTGGTTTTTACAGTTTCTTATATCGCGCACTCCTATTCCGCAGCGCTTTACAGAGAATAGTTGAACATTCACATCAGTCCCTGCCCCAGTGGCGCTAACAATCTATGTTCCCTACCACATGTACACTCACACACAGACTTTTTTTTTAGGGTTAATTTTGTTGGGAGCCATTTAACCTACCAGTATATTTTTGGGATGTGGGAGGAAACCGGAGTACAGGGAGGAAACCCAAGCAAGTACGGGGAGAACATACAAACTCTGCACAGTTACGGTCATGGTGGGAATTGAACCCATGACCTCAGCGCTGTGAAGCAGTAATGCTAACCATTACACTGTCTGTACTGCCCCAATTTGCTATTATAATGAGCTGGTTGACACTAAAGGCTTTATCCTCCCTCTTCTGCCATTTTAACATATTAGTATTTTAAATACCCATGGGATTATCAACCCATTATGGATATGTAATTCATTTATTGTGCTCAGCAATTTAACAAATAATAGGGTGTACACACAATTAGATTTTATCATTTTTCCATTCAATTTTGTTTATATAAGCAACAGAAATCAGTTTTGCTTATATAAGTAAATGGAAATCAAATGCATTCAATTTGATCCGGATGCACTGCCCCACGGAATTGGGGCAAGACTATATAGTACAGATCTGTACTACATAGCCTAAATCGAATGTTTATACAGCATCATGCGATTGGATCCCGATTCGAATAGAAAGTACATTACACTGTGTGTACACCCCGTAACTGGGAGATCTGAGAAGTCATCAGGCAGTTCCACCCAACTCCAGTGCTCCGCCTCTTCTTTACCAGCTGCATTTCTGGTTCCCTCATCTACCCGCAGAAATCCACAGGGGGCAAATGGTAGCTCGGACACTTCCAGATCCTGGGGCTTATAAAATGTAGGAAACTTACAGATAACACAGGCTGACCATGCTACTGTGCATGTGCAGTCTGCTTACTATGCATGTGGTGGACATTCTGCGGTAAATTGCTGGGATCTTGCAATAGCAAAATAGTTTGAGAACCCCTGTGTTAATATAATGATCTACTGTACTCATTTATTATGTGGATGTAGTGGCCCAGTTTATGAGCCTATTACATTTAACAGGTATATACAGTAAACCACTCAGGATAGAGATGGGCAATTTCAAGAAACATTTTTTTACAGCCATAAAAATTATATTTCCATATTTTTTTCTTCCTTAAATGCAGAATACCTCCCCACCCCCACACACACCATAAAAAAAGGGGAAAAGTTAAAAATCTGAAAATATTATTTCATTTTGCTATATCAAGGCTTATGTGCTGATCATTGTATTATGTAATACACAACTTACACAATGCAGTTCTTGTACAGGTGTGTGTGATTCCTGAATAACAATGTTACAATGCTCTTACAGCCTTCTTATTCTGTACTGCTGCAGTTTCATACACCTGTCAACATCCTGACCTTTGCTAAAGTGTAAAATGAATGGCTTTTGTAATGAACTGTAAATATCATTCATCCCTTGTGATATTAATGCATAATAATGTCATTTTGTCGTACCACAATTCAATGCAGTTTGGTTGGTATATTTGCCCTTCATGACTTAACATACTGAAGCTGTATTTTCTTTACTGGATCATTATGGTCAATGAGCAAATATTTTTTTTCCCTTGCTAGTGCAATGTTTCATCCTTACTGTTCTTCTACAAATTACAGGCATTGTAAAACCGCCTTGAAAAAAACTTATTCTGTTCCGTGTCTGGGTTCTGTTATTACGAATGCATAACATTGCTTTTTCCCCTCAGATGGTACATATATACTGTATATATGTATATTTATATATATATATATATATATATAAAGCGCTTACCCCCCTTGGTTGTAGAAGGATAGGAACCGGCACACGGGTGGATGGTGAAGAAAAGTTGATTTATTGTACAAACATGATTGCACACAACGACAGCTGTACACCTGACAGCTGTTTCAACCGAACCTCTGATGAAAACCGTTTATTTCGGTTGAAACAACTGTCAGGTGTACAGCTGTCGTTGTGTGCAATCATGTTTGTACAATAAATCAACTTTTCTTCACCATCCACCCGTGTGCCGATTCCTATCCTTCTACAACCAAGGGGGGTAAGTGCTTTTCATGTTCTAAAACTTTATGTTCCTGGCACCGGGATTTTTTCTATTTAGAGTGCCATCCTGCAAACCAAAAGTCTATATATATATATATATATATATATATATAGGAAAACGCAATATCCAGAGGACATATTTAGGCAGCACTCCTTTCTTTAGAAATCAAGCAAAGTATTTATTCCATGTGAAAAACTCAATAAAGGTTAGGACTGGGATGCAACTGATGGTAACGTAGATAGTGTCATGGTCAAACAAAAAGTTCAAAAATTAGCATGTATAGTCACCAAGTCAGGGCATGGTTTACAGTCAGTGGCAGTCAACGGAGCCGTTTCGGCTTATTCAGCCTTCTTCCTGGACTGCATGAGTTACAGTAGATTCCATTCATCATTAGTATACATGGTTTGTCCAGCTGGATTTGCTCCTATCTCTAAGGCCTTGCATGTTTGTTGTAGCATACTGCTTATTATGCCAATATTAATTATTATTATTATTATTTTACATAGCTACTTTCATTTAAAGTTAACAATGTTCTTAAAATGTTAACAACTTTTGTAAATTGTTATGGTGTTATTGTATAACTTGTTGCCAAGTTACAACATCAGCAACATGTTACAACTGCTGTTCTCTCACTTCTAGTGTAGGACTGAAACATTAAGTGCCCAAAAGGAGAATGCAGTGTAGGGGGCCCCTATTCAAGGTGCAGTAACTCACACTGGGATTGAGACCTGCCCACAGAGGCCTAAACAGCAATTAGAGACCATATA
The DNA here is from genome assembly GCF_055691185.1 of Crinia signifera. NCBI lineage: Eukaryota > Metazoa > Chordata > Amphibia > Anura > Myobatrachidae > Crinia > Crinia signifera. The sequence continues at coordinate 231,399,740 of NC_139222.1, forward strand.
ACTGACCCCCTTATAAATTAACAATGTAATGTCTGCGATCCCATGTCTTGTGGATCTTTAGCTGCATTTTCTAATCTTCCCTGCTGCAGGGAAGATATGTAAATATGGCAAACAATTTCTGAAGTCATTAGGGCAGATGTATTAAGTCTTAACAAGAGATAAATGCCAGGGTGATAAATAGAGATAAATGTCCAGCCAATCAGCTTCTAACTGCCATGTTGCAGGCTTTGTTTGAAAACAGTCAGTAAGGAGCTGATTGGCTGGACTTTTATCTCTTTTTATCACCCTTGCATTTATTTTTTGTTAAGGCTTAATACATCTGCCTCATTATTATTAGTTACTAGTGTTTGGGCATTCTGGCGCTTGGGTATTTAGGTGTTTAGGCATATATGGGTGCTCAGGCATGTTCAAGTGCTCGGGTGTTCAGGTGCTAGGGTATTCGAGCTCTCAGGTGCGTTTTAGCACTCGTATTTGGTCACGTAAGCCTGTTTGGGCGCTCGGGTGCATTCAGTAATTGGGGTTTTTGGGTGTCTGGGCAATTGGCGTAGGGGAAGGGTTGGGTGGGAGTTGATGTGTGCAGTAAATGGGGGGTACTTGTTTCCTAGCACGGCCACAATCCACGCTTCGGGCTCGGTGGCTCGCTGCGCTCGCCACACTATTCTATTCTCAACTCCACGCCGACGTGGATAGTGGGGGTATGAAAAGGTCGGAGGACGCGTACCGCCGCCCCTCGCGGGCTCGCTGCGCTCGCCACGCTTCGGGTTCACATTGATCGCGGGGTGGCGTATAGTACTTTTGGGGGGCCATGTCAATGTTCAGGTTTTTTTTTTTGGGGTTTCTGGCCCATTTACCATTCTTCCCTATAATGATTTGGGTAAATTGACCCATTTAACATTGTTTCCTATGGGAAATCGCGGTCATCGCGGGTAAATTGAGGCATTTAACATTGTTCTCTATGGGGAAATCGCGGGCCCGATTTTACCCCCGATGACCGCGATCATGATCGTTGTGGCCGTGCTAGGAAACAAGTACCAAATGGGGTAATGGAGGGGGATAGCGACCATGGTGGAGGGGGGGTGGCGTGCTAGTGGTGCTGACAGATGGTGCACCACTGATGCAGACCTACAGGTCAGTGTCATGCATGGAAATCTTCCAGGGTAGCACGTGGTAGAGTGCAGCTCAGCCTGGTACACCTGAAATCTTAATATAAATCTTAAAGATAAATCTTTGTCAAAATGTACTCTTTGCATGAAATCTTTTGTCCAGGACTGACAGGGAGTTCAAGGGGAATCTTTTTACAAATCTTATCTTTTACACATCTTTCAAGTGTTTGGTCACCTTAAGAGCCCGCTTGGGACTTCTCACAGTAACAGTGCACCTACTACGGTCACAGTGTAACACACACATCCCATGAAACCTACCAAGTGCTGACAAGATAGGTAGGCTTGGAAATGTGGGTGTGGGCCCCCCAAGTCCTTTGAAGACTAAGGGAGATATTCAATATCTGCCAATATTTCCCAACAGGGGAAATATTGACACTCACCTATTCAATTAACAACAGCATTGAAGGGTATCAGATCCAACTTTTTTTAGTCAGTTTTTTTGGAAACGGCTGCAGATTGCCGAATTCACTGCTGTTTTTTGACAATCCATGTCCTTTTTTTGCTGATCCATAGACTTTCCGACACTTTGCCGGGACATAGAATTCCTACTGTCATGTTACTGTCGGATGAAACGAAAATGGTCTGTGATTCTGGCTGTTGGGATGTTCCAAAAGTCGGAATCCCATATTGAATACCCCCCTTAATCCAGCTCTGAGCAGGCATATTTAAATACCCATTCAGTTGTGTTTTGAGCCCAATATATCAAAAGGCAGATCGGTAAGTGTGTATAGCTTACCTAATTGGCTCCTCTGTCGGCATGATAGCGGGTAAGCAAATAAACCTTTTAAATGCCCAAGTGTATTGTAAAACACAATGATCACTAAATAATCAGAAGTTAAATAATATGAACTGTTAATGACCAAGACCTGAATCAGATCAGATAAAAACAAAAAGGAAAGTACGAACTTTGGAATTTTCAGAGAGCACACAACATTGCGAATTGTATTATTTTAAGTAAATCTTAATGCTGTGATCAATTTCCTATTCGTTTTTGCCCTACCAGACAGGATTTTTTTTTTTTTTTGGAGGGGGGGGGGGGGGGGGGGGGTCTGAATCAGATCATACCAAATTATCTTTTGATGTTGGAAATCACATTTACAAACTGCAAGATAAAGGGCCTTATTCTGGTCTGTGCGGCCAGAGCCGAATATGCAGCCAGGACAGTGCGTCCTAAACCCCGCCTTCCGTACGGATCGCTTACTCCGTCCGAATGCGGTAAGCCGCTGACTGCACGGAGCACGAGTGGATTTCTCATTTATACACCTCCTCCATCTCTGGGAACCTCCCCCATCATTCGATGGTCGGCGACCATCGAATGCAGGACCGAGTGGTCAGGCAGCTCCCGCGAGCTCAGACCACTCGGGCATTTCTCCATGCAAAAGCAGGGATCTGGGCGGGCAGCTGACATCCGGCAATGTCATATGTCCGCCCCCTACACGTGCGTCACGGCCACATTACCATACGTAAGCCCAGCGTTTTCATGGGAACGCCCATGAAACGCGGGGCGTATGCATATGTTAATGAGGCCAAACAGCCCTTCACGCCCCTCTCCTCCCCCTGTTCGTAGTGTAAACAATTCATGCGGAATTTGAACGTATGTCCCTGTCGCACATGCGCAGATATGCCTCTGCACATGCGCAAACACAAAACATCGGCGGAACGAACACACGCGGACATATCCGCACCAACCAGAATAAGGGCCAAAGTTTGGGTATTTCAAATATAATCACGAGTTCTATAAATGCCATGAAATGTATTAGCTTACACTATTGAGACCAATACAGGGCAAAACAGTTGTAGAGTAAGTTAGAACTCAGAACTATTCGAGGTCACACTCTGAAGTCCCAGTGGTTAAAATGATAAACTTAGACGGTTGTCATGGAATGGTTTTCCCTTTGCTTGATTCAATGACATTTTTAGCTTGTAAGTATTTATTATACTATTTTATATGTTATCTTTTATTATTGGGGAGAGAGAATTTCACCTGGTGCCATAACACACCAAAGGTTTCATGCTTTCTTTTTAAGGTGTCCTTTAAGATAAACCTACAGTATATCCTCCAGAGGATAGTGCTGAGAAAGAACATTTCTTAAACTATAAATGACAAAAGAGGTGGATAAAGAAGACGGCTGTTGCTGCAGCCTATCTGATATACCGAACACTAGACCAAGTCCATAAAGTTCACCCTTTTCTGACCTACCGAACACTTCTCCTACCATCTAGAGCAATCTCTGCTAGGTGTGTGTGACATGCATGTGATCATTCTTAATGGCATACTTAAAATTTGATGGTCTTGCCCAGCAGCTTTTTCTCATCTCCTTAGCATAAAACAAATCTGTCAGGTTTGGAGAGGGGGCAATTCCCAAGAGTAAATGGTCTGTGTCGGACGTAAGAAACATGATTAACTGGTTCCTAACACTACATTTTGCTGCAAGCAGTAAATAAAAATATTAATTGCCTTATGGAACGTAGTACCTTTCTTCCTTGTTAAATGTGTTATCGCAGACTTACATTCTAGAGAGCAGGTGGTCAGGGGAAGCAGGAGGCAGTGAATTATGTGCAGATAAAAGGCACTCTTGATTTTTTTTTTTTAACCTACTGCCTTTGGTTAAGTAAAATGAAAAAAAAAAAAAAAAACACCTTTTATTAGCAAATGAGCATGTGCCATAAGTGGCTGACATTGATTTATAAAGGAGCATCACATTTAGCTAATTTCTGTAAAAGATGAATCTGTCCCTAGGGATAGCATTTCGTAATACCTAATACAGTACCTAATATATGCATTGACAGTACAGAGGCAGAGGTGCTATAGGACACTAATAACAGTAAAGCAGAACTTGGATGATGGAGAAATTTATATCTGTCAAGTGTAAACTGATACATAGTACCAGAGCCAGCCCTAGCCTAAATGACACCCTAGGCAAGATTTTGGCTGGTGCCCCCTAGCACCGCCACTAGTTCCGCCTCTGACCCTGCTCCCCTTTCCCAGCACCATCAACCCTCATCATAGCAGTCATCATTTTGGTGCTCCTACCCGCAATATTTTAAATAGAAACATTGCACACATTCTGTGCGCAGCCCAAACAGGGGTGTGTTCTTGCTGGGAAGGGGCATGGCCACCCAATAGTACCCACACAGTAGTGCAACTTTATTCACATTATACCCTTAGAAAAAAATCCTGAGACAATATTGTATTTTAAGCACCTTAATGGCCACACTGCAACCCAGCACAAAGCAGTGTGTGCTGGGCAGAGGAGAAGAGATGCAGCTGCTGCTGTCACTTAAAGGGAGGGGGCCTGGGTAATTTGTACCCCCTACCCCTTTCTCTCGGCACCCCTGATATTACCATACAGTAATGCCCCTTACACATAACTCACATTATTATTTTCCTTATAACCATAATGCCCCTTACACATTATGCCAACCTTTATTAATGCCCTTCATACACATAATGACACACATAATGCCCTTACACATATGTTGCACATTATTAATGCCCTTATACACGACACACATAATGCCCATTACACATATGTTGCACATTATTAATGCCCTTATACACATGACACACATAATGCCTGCTACACATGTCGCACATTATTAATGCCCTTATACACATGACACACATAATGCCCCTTACACATACAGTATGTCGAACACTATTGCACAACCATCCCACCCGCAGACAGCACTTGCAAAGCTACTAAAGGCCCCCATACATCGAGGTGATTTGGTCCGATTTTGGCTGATTGCGACCAATCGGCCCGTTACATGCAGTCAGGTCCAATGCGCGGTCCCGTGCGCATCAGACCCGACTAGGTGGTCGGACTGGCTGGCCGTCCGACCACCCGTTCTGGGGCGGGCGGAAAGCAGGTAATCATGTGATCCATCACAACGGATCGCATGTGTCCCGGCGTATTTCAGTCCATCGGGTGTCCGTACACTGCTGCGAGACGTTGCAGGCAGTGTATGGGCACCTTAACACTGTGACCTCTGCCTCTGCTTGGATACAGATGTTTCCTCATACATCTTGCCTCAATATGCTATGCAACTCCTGGTCAGTTCTGCTAACGTTGGGTGCCTTTTTTGCTGAAATTTCGTCTTATTTGCATTGTTATGACCAGCACACACAAGGAGCTTCTGATGATTAAAATGATATGCGGCATGCCTATATTCTGTGTGCGACTGTGGCTGTTCCTGCATACAGAATGCTATGTTACAGTGATTTCCATGAATACACTATTTCATATGCAGATACAGCCTCACTCACACACAGAATATAGGCATGCTGCATATCATTTTAATCAGCAGAAGCTGCTGATGCCCCTAGGCATTCCAAATGCCCTAGGCAATTGCCTAGTTTGCCTATGCCTAAGGCTGGCTCTGCATAGTACTTTATTTATTTAGGATTTTATCATGTACAGCATATACAGACAGGTTTTAAAGTAACATTCGGTACACAGGCAGATGTGCTATAGGATACTAACAGTTGCCATGTACTATAGAACAGTTATCATGTACTATAGGACACTAACAGTTGTCAACATAGACTGTGTCATCGCTCATATGTTGACAATGACAATAGTCCTATTGGTATCACTATCCTTAGCCCTAAAGCTAATATTAACCCCAGTGTGTCCATGGTAGGGTATACTGTAGCTGGAGATGTGACAAGCTTGGTTGCAACTTGCAAGGCCAGAAACATACCAAATTCTGATCTGCTTGAGCTCAAGATAGTATTCCGGCATTGTTCCAACTTAGACACCAAGCTTTGTTTGACCACATAGGTGTAGTGAGCTAGTATGTACCTCTCAACCTTTGGCTTCCTCTTGAGCAGACTCTGGTGGAGAGGTATAAAGCCTACCAATGAGTAGACAAAGTGACAAGTGGTGAATGAACCAATTTGACTTTTAGCTACTGTTTAGAAGGCTTGATACACCCCCCAAGATATGCATTGTGCCTCAAACAAATGGTGTGCCTTGTAATTCATAATTTCCCAGACTTCCCCAGACACCCAAATCTCCCATAAAATCACCATTGGTTTCCCAGTATATCAGCTGGACATACTTCCCACAGACATCATACCTTCTCGAAAGCAGGCTAGTTCCCACAAATAAAGACCTTTCCAGCCTTTTTGTGGAACTCTACCATTATTAAATGTCCTCAGGAAGTAATAGCATGTTGTGGGCACTGTTAAAGGGAATATTTGTAACACTTTTTGTTTCCATATAGATGGCATCTGTACAAAAGGATTATTTGCCATACAATATAGATTTTAATTCCCACGTTTTTATAACCAAATTATCGTACTAAGATGCTGTTGGACTACTTGCTCCATTTGATGCTATCAGATGGCCTCATTATCATTAATAAGCCTATATTGACAACTACATAATTAATGGTTAGTAGAAGATGATGCACTCAGGATATTGATTGTTTAAGCAGTAATTGAAATTATATGTACATACTGGTTCGCAAAGTATACTCAATGGGAATTTAAAAGTACACAGTAATACGATTCACCTGGAAAGAAAAAATACCATTAAAGAACAAATAACACCAGACTAAGCAAAGGGAAAACTGGTTTATAACCACACATAATGTAAATGTGAAATGGCCACTTGATGTAATATTTCCTGATGCTCCATTTAATCCTGAGCACGTGACTCTAACAACATAGAATAGGTAATTAAGTATAATTATTATATGCCTAGGCAGGGTTCAAGAAAGGAATTTGTAGATAAATTATTAATGGTAATTTCATTTTGTAGAATTTGCTCATTATTTTTCTGCAGAAAGCAGCACACAGTGCGGATCGTGTTATGATTAGCATTACTTCCCCACAGCACTGAGGTGCTGGGTATGATACCCAGCATGGCCCTAACTGTCTGTATATTCTCCCACTGCTGGCATGGGTTTCCTCCGGGTACTCTGGATATCTCCCACAATACAAAAATATACTGGTAGGTTAATTGGCTCCTGACAATAAATAAATAACCCAAGTGTGTGTCTACATGAGTGTGTCCCAGATTTGACGGACCCAGTGGTTCTTATCTGATGTAAACTCACATTTTTTTGCACCTGCAGCACAGTTTTATTTTGTTGATGAATGTCGCAAACAGCAACCAATCACATTGTTTGTTTATTACAAAGAATGCAAATTACAATGAAGTGTGCATGGTTACAGCAGCAGTTTCTGGTACATCCACATTGTTTTGGTAGTTTTTGCATAACACTATTTGACTCATAGAAATGTTCTCCATATGACTGTGAAAAAGGTAATGTTTACATGTTGCAGAGCAGTCATAGTTAAATTGACAGGAAGTCAGCATTTAGGGGTGGAAACATGGTGTTTTCTAGGTGTTTTAGTAAAAACGCTGTCATGTCCAGGTGTTTTTTTGGTAGATCTCTCACATCAGCAATGACCACATCTAGCCTGGTTCTTGAGTTACATTAGTGGAAACACTAGACTTATTGAGATGGAAAACAATGTTCGATGGTTCAGCTGTTGTGAATGGATTTGCGAATGCATGGCTATTTGCAATGGTTGGTTATTCTTTTTTTCTGGGTGGCGACTTTTTGCAGCCAACTGCTTTTTCTCTAATACTTCTTTTAGACTGCAAATGCCGGATTGCACGGATCTCTCCCAGGAGTGACCCAGCATTTGCGCTCTGACACAGCTTATAACAGTTTGTGATGTCACATGGGGCGGGCGGAGCAGAAGCATGTCAACAGGGCAGAGGGGGCAGCGCTTGGAGCCAACAGCACTTCCTCCTCCATACTGTGAAAACAGGACCTGGGTCGATCTACCCAGGTTACCTGTTCACACTGCACCTTGACCCAGACCGGAGCCATGTTTAACCCTGGTCGTGACCAGGGTTGAACTACTGGGATGCTCAAGCCGGGGTGGCCCTTTCACACCGCACCTCAACCCCGGATTGGTGACGTAACGATGGTTGAGAGTGTGGTCTGAAAGGGGTATAATTAGCGATCCATGCTGAATTTAGGGTCCATGTCCTCTAGCTTTCCCAAAATATTACTAGGCTATATGCAGGAAAGTTGCAACATTATAATAATCTAGTATTCATATTATTGCTGCACATAGAAAGAGCATTGCCTACTTTTTATTAAACAGCCTGAACAATCTGTTTTGGAACCGTGTGCTTACATTTGCCATTTGGTTTGTTATGTTCTGAATTAAACTTCTCTTGGTGAATATATACAGAAGTCCTCTATTCTTTTGCTTGTGAAGCAGACTGACCTTCCTGTATTCATTATTCTTTTGGACATTGTGCATATATAGCATATATACCTGCATTATTCGTCTCAGCAGCTCTCATTTAAATATGTAGTTTGCCTTGTGAGCATGTATTATAGTCTCTTGGCTTTTGTATAAGTCTGTGTCAAATTAAATCTTAGTAATAATAAGAATACTTGTTACACATTTTATACCATTCTTATCAGCATGTTTTTAAATTCACTGAATTAAATCAAGTTTGGTCGTCAGCAGTGGTGCCAAGAGAGGGGGTACTAATTACCCAGACCCAGGTCTGTTGGAGGGGTCCAGTGGGGCCCCAATTTCCTGTCTGCAGCAGCTCTTCTCATCCCAGCACATGCTGCTGTGTGCTGGGCTACAGTTTGGCCAGGGAGGTGCTTAAAGTGATATTTTTGTCTATATTTTATTCTTTCTAAGGATGCATGTCCACGCCTCCCATGATTAATCCATGCCCCCTAAAAAACACCTGAGCCCACCCAGGCTCTCTACTCCCCTTACAATCAGAGAGGGTTATAGTCTAGGGCAGGCATGTCCAAACTGTGGCCCTCCAGCTGTTGTGAAACTACACATCCCAGCATGCCTTGCCATAGTTTTAGCATTCCCTAATAATAAAACTGTGGCAAGGCATGATGAAGATATGACATATATAAATATGGATACTGTATTTATATCTATATATATATATATATATATATATATATATATATATATATATATATATATATATAATGTAAAAACCAAGATTGACTCATGGATTGACTCATCACAAAATCTCTTAAACCACAAGGTCTACAATTTCAAAACTTGGCAGGTAGCTTCTCTTTAGGTCAGGGGTGGGGAACCTTTTTTGTACCAAGGGCCATTTGTATGGGGGAAAAAATCCTTCAGGGGCCATATGTAAAAAAATGTCTCTTACAAATTGTCCTGCTGCAGCCGTCCCACGCGCCGGTGGCTGCGGCTGAATAGGACTGACAGTCTCCTACTGCTGCTGTTTAAGAGGAATCTCGCGAGAACTACCGACCTCTTGCGAGAATTCCCCTGTACTTGACTCCCGCCAAAGCCATTTCCACTCAGACTGGCTACGGGGGCCACATACGGCCCCCGGGCCTGAGGTTCCCCACCCCTGCTTTAGGTCCTAGGTGCTTCCGAAGAATGGGTTTTACAAATGTCACTGTCCACCCCCAGAAATCACGAAGAAAAAGCAATTAATAAATTTGCCATTTTCTCTCTCATTGGGCTGCATTCACTTGCAGCCTAGCAAACAAGACAGAGCCCCCCACCGAACTACTAGTTCTACCACTATAACCTAAATATATACATTAGTCTAAAATATAAGCTGTCATAATATGAAATCTAGTTGCAGAAGTATAGAAAGTACAATATCAGTATCAATGAGATTTTGAAATATATCTGGTGCTATCCATAGGCGTGCGCAGCCCATTTTATTAGTAGGTGCACAATTGGAGGGGCATTTCTATCACCGCCCACTGGGCGTGTCTATCACCGCCCACTGGGCGTGTCTATCACCGCCCACTGGGCATCAATGCAAACTATATTAAATACAGTGTTGGCAGGAACTCACACAGATGATTTATTTGTATATAACAAAGCAGTAATATCACAGGTGTTCCGATTCCGTTACAGCGTCTTATATAGCGCAGCAGATTCCGTTACAGCGTCTTATATAGCGCAGCAGATTCCGTTACAGTGTCTTATATAGCGCAGCAGATTCCGTTACAGTGTCTTATATAGCGCAGCAGATTCCGTTACAGTGTCTTATATAGCGCAGCAGATTCCGTTACAGTGTCTTATATAGCGCAGCAGATTCCGTTACAGGGTCTTATATAGCGCAGCAGATTCCGTTACAGGGTCTTATATAGCGCAGCAGATTCCGTTACAGCGTCTTACATAGCGCAGCAGATTCCGTTACAGCGTCTTACATAGCGCAGCAGATTCCGTTACAGCGTCTTACATAGCGCAGCAGATTCCGTTACAGTGTCTTATATAGCGCAGCATATTCCGTTACAGTGTCTTATATAACGCAGCATATTCCGTTACAGCGTCTTATATAGCGCAGCAGATTCCGTTACAGCGTCTTATATAGCGCAGCAGATTCCGTTTGAAAGAAATGTATTATTTAAGCCCCATACACACTAGGCCAAATTGGTCACAATATCGCTCAGAAAGGGCTTTCTGAGCGATATTGTGACCAATATCGCCTAGTGTGTACACTGTACATCAGTGGTATCAAACTCATGGCCCTCCAGCTATTGTGGAACTACACGCCCCAGCATGCCCTCCCACAGTTTTAGCAATGCATTATATAAAATCTGTGGCAGGGCATGCTGGGACGTGTAGTTCCACAACAGCTTCCTAATATCTGTGATGTGTTTTGCTGGGGCAGGACAAACCTGCCCAGGTTTGTCCTGCCCCAGCAAAACCAAAAACCAAGGGGGTTAATTGTTAATATTTCACTTATGAATAAAAAGCTAACCTAGCTTGCTTCCTCCTAGGAGGAACACTACAGGCAGCCAGGTCACTCACGCTGTGGTGGATCATTCACTGTCTGCAGTGCCTCTGCTGCCAGCCCAGGGCGCGTGCTTCTGCTGGGCTTGCTCTCTCTCTATCAGGCAGCAGGAGCATGGGCAGGACGACAGCAGGAGCGCGGCCAGGAAGACGCAGGGAGCGCGGCCAGGACGACGTCACCACGTCTGTGTGTGACGTTATTAGAGGCGGGGCCGGGTGCTAATGTTGTGAATGGAGCTCACGGAGCTCACTGAGCTGCACAGCCCACGTCCCGGCCAGCGCTTCCAGGCTGGAGAACGGAACGGCAGCGGGCAGCGGCAAGTGAAACTGCAGCATTGGAAACATTTTGCGTGCAATCGCGTGGGGGGTGCCGACGGGCATTAGGAGGTGCCTGTGCACCCCCGGCACCCCCCGTGCGCACGCCTATGGTGCTATCACAGAGAGACAGATATCAGGAGCATTTTGATTTAATAAAGTTTCTTTGTTTTACATTGTTATATGCAAGGGAGTTCTGGATTCCCCTTACAGCACACAATAGCAGTGAATGGACAAGATTACAGTGCTGCAGACCTTACCTTCAACAGAATAAACTGTATATATGTGCATGGAGTTCACCAACAGATGTATTTTATTTGTATGAATGGAGACCAATACAATATGCTAATTACTTAAAGTAAACACTCTGCCTCAAGCAACTGGCTGTAAGATTGATTTATACTACATTCACTTTGCCCTTGGATTAATAAGGATAACCATTAGCAGTGCAATCATTAGTGTGTCTTAAAACTGACCTGCAGAATAGTGTACTGCATAGGTAATGAGCATTCCTTTAGAACTACAATGTGTTTTGCTGAAAATTGCCATGTGTATATCGACCTTTTGCTTATATCAACCTTTTCTGAATATTGATCTAGAGCATGGGTCTTCAACCTATGGCCCTCCAGATGTTGTGAAACTACATGTTCCAGCATGCATTGCCACATTTTTTCTTATAAGAGCATGCCAAAACTGTCAGGGTATGCTGGGAAATGTAGTTCCACAACATCTGGAGGGCCACAGGTTGAAGACCTGTGATCTAGAGTATGCTGACAATTTTTAGGCGTCAACCTACTCATGCCCCTTTCAGACCGCACTAAAAAAACGGTATTTTGCCAATTTTTAACCATTTTAAAACGGTAATCTGTGCGGTCTGAAAGGTGGAGTAATTTTACAGTTTCCAAAAAAAATGGTTTTTGGAAACGGTAAGAAAGCAGGGTCCTACCCGTTTCAGATTTTTTCTTTGCGGTCTGAAACAGTATTTAGGACCCCACACTGGTCCCCCCCCCTCCTCTGGTACCTGGGCAGCTCGGTCCAAGGCAGCCCCCCCCCCCCGGCAACAGAAATCTTGGGGCCCCATACACTGATATTTCTGGGGGCCCTCACCCCCTCAAGCACTAGTAGTTGTGTGGAGCAGGGAGGAATGGTGGGCATATTGGTGGCAAGGAATTGACAACTAATACACATTATGCCACAAATCGTGATGCCTACTACATATTATACCACACACCTTAATGCCCATTAGACAACTGATGTTACGCACCATGGCAACCGCCGCACGATGATGATGCTAACCAGGGTTGCATCACCTTTCAAGTGGCGTGAGTTAAGGTGCTTGGAGTTACACGCGTTTCCATAGTAACCGACAGGGTAGGATGACGTCATCAGCGGGCGCATCCACTCTGTATGGATGATGCGGGGGCGGTGTTCTCATTGGTGCTGGTATGATAAAGGTATGTGATTTTCACCCATGTATTATCCTGATGACGATGTGGTAAAATACATCGAAAACATTTGAACTTCAACTGCATGATTTCCTTCTTTCATATCCATGTGCGGCCTTTGTGTAGTGTATGTGTATATATCTATCTATATATATAGATATATATATCTATGACATCACTAATTTTGATAGACAGTCCCACAATACATTTTTTGGTTCACCTAAACTCGGTTGTGTGAAATGTACTGGCTGCGTGACTTGCAGCTACATGTGGGTTGGGGACTCTATCAAACATCCACGTACTGATAAGACCTTTAAAATCAAACATCGTTTAACGTGTTCAACACAGTACGTTGTTTATGTTTTGGTATGTCCGTGCGACAAATATTATGTCGGCAAAACGGACTGCCAATTCAAAGTTCGCATGGCCCAGCATAGACAGGCCATTCGTGCTGCTGTACTGAAAGGTACCAGTGAGCAGCCGGTGGGTGGCCCGCCACTATGCAAGTATGGGTCATTCTCCTACAGCCATGAAGCACAAAATTATTGACCATATTCCACCTCTTCAGCGGGGAGGTAATAGATCCAAATTGCTACTCCAACGAGAAGCAAGATGGATTTTTACTTTGGGAACGCTGAGCCCTAACGGTCTCAACGAATCGCTGGGTTTAAATTGCTTCTTATAACAAAAATGTATGATGCTTTTTCTGTACGCTAACAGTATCTGCTCTTCCTTTGTATATATTCCTTTTTGCATTAACTATATGTATTCATTATGCTTATACTTTTTTGACAGTCAGCTGTATGTATTTTGTATGGGTGACGGGACACTGTGGTGACGTCATCAGTATGTGCGGCCATGGGCGGAGTAAGTCGAGGCGCACAGGATCGTGTGGTGAAGGTGTTTGAGCACATATATGGGTGAGTTATACTTTGTCATTTTTATGTCCTGATGAAAATGGGGATACCCCATTGAAACGTTGACAAACCATTGGACTGGTTTCCGTGTGTTTATTTATGCTTGAGTGCCGCCGCACCGGTCTATGTCAGAGACGCCAGCAGCTGTATCTCAGCGTCTTATACTCGGCAGGCAACAGGCGCAGTATACTTACTTTGGAAGTGCCGGTATCACGTATCGTGTTATATATATATATATATATATATACACACACACACACACACGTGTGTGACCAAATTCAGATATTTACTGCCAGTTTGAAGCCATACGTCCTTAGAGACCAATTAAAGTGCAGTATGTTAAATCAAAGCATTGACAAGAGACTGCTATCCAGACCTGAGCTAACACTAGACACGGCCCCGAGAAGCAGCAGTAGAGACCCAAAGTGCACCCCACATATAAAGATTTCTCACCTTAGATGCTGATGTTTATAATGAGCACCCACAATGGTCTGGGGACATCCGGGACACGCAGCTCTTGGCTGCCGCGCAAACAGCCTGTGGATGGTCCGCAGGGACAAGCAGCTTCTGGCTGCTGCTTAGATACACTGACAGCACCGGCTCATGTCAGTGTGTGTAAGCGCCGGCGGCCGGAAGCTGCGTGTCCCGGCGGACCGTCCACAGGCTGTTTGCGCGGCAGCCAAGAGCTGCGTGTCCCGGCGAATGTCTCCAGGCAGCCCCCATGTACTACAGGCTCAATTGTCTCAGCGGCACCACGGCCACGCTAACAGTCAGAGGATGAGTGGCCCGGCGGCCAAGCGGGGGCTGAACTTGGGGCCCCTCTGATACTCTGGGCCCGTCACAGCTGTACCCTTTGACCCCCCATGTCACCGGGCCTGCCGGTACCTGGACAGCCAGCCTGTAATCCAGGCAACATGTGTCCATGCCTCGCTGTGGACAGGGGAGCCGGGATCAAATACTGCAACAGGGAAGACGAGACCCCAGTCCTAGGGTGATGATACGGGCTGCAGGGGGCAGGCACTCCTCCAGTCTCCCCAGTGCCACACAGCGCATGGTCTGTTCGGGGAATGTGAAATGAGTGGTGGGGTTGCCTGGATTACAGGCTGGCTGTCCAGGTACGGGTGGGGGGGAGGTGGGGGCTGCCTAACCGCACTGGCTTTGACCCTGTGTTTGAAAAGTTTAAAAAAATGGGTCTGCCAGACTGTAAAAAAACGGCATTTAAAAAGTAATATACCATTTAAGAGATGCGGTGTGAAAGGGGTTTTACCTGGCAGACCCGTTTTTTGAAACGTTTCCACATACAAGGTCAAAGCCAGTTATGCGGTCTGAAAGCAGCATTACTGTCGACCATTAGTGGTTGAACTAGTGATTGTCCACCTGGACATTGCCAACCTGTCGGCCTAATACCAATATTTTTTAAACCATTTATGCAGTGAGTATCTTGTTCCTTTTATGTTTGTATGCTTTATTTCCATTGTAGCCGATGTAGTGTGCCTAACATAACTGCTTTGTCAGGTACTTATCTGTGTACCATGAACAATTCATAGCTCCTGTTGATGCTGCATTGCCAAATCTACCCAATATTATCCTGTGTAGTACATCTAAAATGGCTGCCTCACACGGATCCTTCAAGGGAAGGACGAAGAATGCTTGGAATTGATAACACAAAATGGCTGCCATACTTCATGGTTTATGAATTTTTATGCAACCTAAACCTCTGCATTAAGTTAATGCTATCTTTAAAGTGGCTTGTGTTTTATTGGAGTAAAGTTTTATAATAAAATTATTATAACTGTTATTACTTTCTGTTATACTTATTCTTAGCAATTTCAGTGTGATGATGACAAAATTGTTTTATTCTGTAAAGAAAGGTGTTAACCTTTTGCATTCCAATTTATTTTATTTTTGCAATTCAAAAAGTCTGGTTTAAATGTTTAAATGAATTGTATTGTTTTGTATTATATATATTTTTTTTTATTCAAATGGGGTCTACATTGAATGTGGAACAATATTAATGTTCTTACAGATGGAGCAGGCTTCTTCTTTGCTGGCGAATCGCCAGAACGTCAGCGCTGGCGATCCGCCGGCAGCCTGGCTAACCATCTGACTGAGACGCCGGTGCGTCTCACGCGCACGCGCGTCTCAATCTCCGTCAGCGGGGCGACGGGAACCCTGTCCGTCTCCGCTTCAGGGAGACGGACAGGGTTAGGGGGGGTGCGGGCAGGTGGCGGGGACCCCGGGTGACCGCCCACAAGCTGGCGGTGACCCGGGGGAAGCGCTGGAAGCGCCGTAGGAAGGGGACGTGTGCGCCTCTCGTGCGCGCGCGTCCCCTTCTCGCTATAGAGATGGCGCTGGCGGGGGATGGCGGCTGGCATCGCCATCCCCTGCAAAGATGGAACCTGTCACATCTGTATTTTTAAAGTGGCTCGCCATTGGATCTGCTACTAGTGCTAGGGCTGTTGAGGCCGACTAGACATTGGATTTCACTTGAAAGGGTTAAAAGACATCTGGGTACAATGTAATAGGGTGTGAGAATCAGAAAGTAGGAGATTTTGTGAGCGTTTTCCCATTTATTTATTTTTAAAGCAGCAACCAATTACATGGCAACATGTACTTGTTTTTGCAGTGTAAACAATTGCCGCATTAAAAAAATGGGAAAACTCTCCCAAATTCTCACACCCTTGGTCTCCCAGTAAGAGTGTAATGTCACATTATATTTCCTACATCAAAACAATTGATTGCTTTCAAAATGACTCTGCTTCCATTGCTTTTGTTTTAGCTAATTGTCCCTATCACCATGTGCCCAGGGGTTTTCAGAGGCATCATACACACTGTGGTTTTGTATTATAAATGCTAGTAACAAATGCATGTGTCACCAGTGTTAGGCATTAGAGATCACTGTATCAAGAGGTAAAAAAAATTAGATTTTCAGAATGGTCTGACAGTGGGCCTAATTCAGATGCGGTCACAGGGCGGCCATTGTATGCCAATCAGTCAATGTTTTCTTACTGCGTAAGTGCCAGAGATGCAATACATGTGGTCTTCGATTGAACTTTGATTAGTCACACCAAGGAATTAGTCACAAAGTGAGTGACAGAAAGAAGTCCAACCTGGAAAATCACAACAAAGAAAACACAACAATGCAGCGCCTGAAAAGTTAAAAGAAAACTAGAAACTGATTGGGGTCACTTTCAACGCTCTAGGTGTAGCCAATTGTTGCTGTTTGGCAGCAAGCACGCCCACCATCAGGGTTTGAATATAATTGCTTAATTGGCCCTGAATTGTTATCTGGCAGCACCTGCCGCCAGTACTCAGGGAAAAGGAGTCATGGGTTGGTGAAGTGGAACATGTGTATGCTAATGTGAAATGATGGCATGAATGTGTGGTGGGCAGTGTCAGATTGAGACACGAAGGCCTCATCAGGGGAATGCAGTGGTAGGGGGCCAAGCATAGGTGTTTCTATAATGTGTACAATGTCTGCGGTGCACACAGGCCCCTGGGTCCAGGAGGACACAATGCACACCTTGTACTCATATATTATACTTACCCCTGCAGAGTCCTGCTGCATATCTGCACTGCAGACACAAATCACTTGGAAAATGCTGCTGCAATCATTTTCAAGTGATTTGTGCATGCACTCTGAAGAAACCTTGGGAACAAGGCACAGGCATGTGTAGTATACTCTGTCATAAGGTGTCTAATAGAGTCTACTCGCTGTTAGAGAGGAGGGGGACTGCAACAGAGGCTTCAAAGGAATCCTTTCCTCTCTAAAAAGTTCCCTGGGCCCCTAGGGGAGTGGCCAGACTCTAGTGGGGGGTATGGCCAGTCACCAAAGAGGTTTCCTAACTATTAGAGAGTGCATAGGCTGGGCCTCTTGATAAATATGTATAGTAAATAATCAGGGCTGCCATCAGGAATTTTGGGGCTGGGACTCATTTCCAGTCCGGGCCCCCCCCCTCCTCACTTGACTTACCGTATCCCGGCTCCTGCTCTCCCATCTCCTCTTCCACTGAGCTGCAGCCCGGAGGTCCCAGAGTGCAGGCTTCTTCAACTCTTGATGCCAGCAGCCTATTAAAATGCAGCCTCGGCTGGTGAGCCAATCAGAGCTCACGTACCGGAAGCCACTCTGATTGGCTGCCGGTATGCGAGCTCTGATTGGCAGCATTTTAATTGGCAGCATTTTAATTGGCCACCAGCGCCCTGGGTGAATAAGCCTGTGCTCCGGGACCTACTTTGTACAGCGCACTGAGCGCAGCGCAGTGGAGGCAGTCCAGGGGGTTGTGGTGGGCAAAATGAGATGCTCAGGCTCTTCCAGAGGCCTTGGCCCGGGACAGCTATACCCAAAGCACCCACCTATTGGCGGCCTTGTAAATAATGCTAGTGAATACATGATAATGTACCAGATTAACTAAAGTAATACACCATAGTCCTGTGCAGTATAATGTAACAGATGTATAATAAACTGTAGAATTTGAGTGTAGAGTCTTGATGAGTGTAGAATTCTGATCCCTAGAAGAGAGGGTGTCCACCAGGAAGGGGGGCTCACCCTTGGGGGGCCCAAGGCTGGGGGGGGGGCACAACCATGTGACATAATATGAGATGCCAAAAGTATAGTTGTAAACTGGGGCCACTAATGATGGGTATGAGAGGCAATATTTCTGAGCGTGTGTGTGTGGGGGGGGGGGGAGGGTGGCAGAATCGGAGGAGATAGCATCAGTTTTACACACGTTTTGTAGCTTCTATAGGAAGCTCTGCATTCATTATGCCTCACTGTTTCATCTTAAGTACCTAATTAGGCTTGCTACCTACTTAGCCTTGCTCTCCTGTTACTTAAGTGCCATAATATTATTAAGATGAGAACATACAGTACAAACCCCTAGCTGTGCAAGGTCATTTTAAAGAAATTTTCTATGACCTTTAGGAGTCTGTTCATGCAGGACATGCACAATATAATTAATGGCTCGGTATAGTAGTTGAACACTAAAAACTAGAGCAATATTATATACTGGAAACATGCTGTTTAGCAACATGATAGGATGGAATAAGTCATAACACGAATGCAAGAAAAATATAATAAAGGGTGAAGCAGACAGGGACTGGTGGTGAAGGCACCAGTGCTGTCTCTCATCCAGGGTGCTAAAATGTCTAGTTACTGCTCTGCCAGAGAAATGGAAGTTCTAGAAGTTGTTGAGCTACTGTACATGGAATGGTTTTCATTACGGCAGGGTCAATAGAAGGAATATAAATAAAGGAAGAAACAAAGTGTGCATACAGATAATACAGTATTGCATGCTAATGCTAATAACTCCCCCAAAAAACTTTTTTATTATTATTATTATAATTATATTGGCCCTTATTCTGATCGGTGCGGATTTTACCGCATGCGGACGTCCCGCCGATGTTGATCGTCTGCGCATGTGCAGAGGTCACTCTGCGCATGTGCAGGCGATTTCGCCGCACGTATTCTTTATACGCCGCACAGGGGGCGTAGAGGGGCGTGAGGGGCTACTTAGCCTCATTACCCTATGCATACGCCCCGCGTTTCATGGGCGTTCCCATGCAAACGCGGGGCGTATGCATGGTAATGAGGCCGTGACGCGTGTGTAGGGGGCGGGCATCTGACATCGCCGGATGTCAGCTGCTCGCCCCCATACATGATTTCACATGGACAAGTGTCCGTGTGGTCTTGTGTGGCGGGACCTGGTGGAGCGTGCGGCCCTGCATTCGATGTTCGGCGACCATCGAATGCAGGGGCTGCTCCCAAGACGGAGGAGGCGTATCCCCGTCCAATTTCATGCGGATCGCCACATATCCGCGTACGGACGTAGGTGGCGATCCGTATGGAAGGCGGGGATTCGCCTGCACGGACATGACCGCATATTTATGATCGGGCCGCACCGATCAGAATAAGGCCCATTGTCTTTTATAAAAAAAAATATTCTATTTTATTTAGAAAAATAGCAATAGAATGTTATATATACGGTATTATTTATTTATGTAAATGTGTTCCTATCCATAGCATATATTACAGAACTAGAATCTAAATATTTTAAATGCAAATAGAAACGTGAACCTCATTTAACATTTTAGCGATACAGATATAAACTGCCACAGGGAAGCTAGTGGCTCTGGATAATGCTCTCTCGGTTTAAAAAGCATATTTTTTCTGAAGAAAAATCAGCTAAAAATGTATTTCTGATGACTAATAGCACACCTATTGTACGGTATTATCTAAGTTATTATGTACTGTGTGCAACATTGCTATCTTGCAGCACTAAGATTATGGGTGTATTGAAGACGGGATTCCAACTGTTGGAACTTCCCGACAGCTGGAATCCCGGGCGGTTTTGGAATTTAATGTTTAAACTAATGTTGAGTGTAGAAAGTGGGTGTGCCGATGGAAGTGAACTCGACAATCCGCTGGAAGGTCCCTTGGCTTCAGGCAAACTTTAACCCTAGTATGGCATACCTTCTAACACTGAAGGTGGAGGAAGAGGGAAACTAGAGGCGCTTGCCCAAAATTTGGGGTCTACGTCCGTGGGACTCCATTTTGCCGATGTGGGACAAAGCGTCTATTCACCGCTGCTTTGCTGGTAGATGTGGGGTCCTGTGGGGCCCCTCCAGCAAGCCTGGACCTGGGTAATTAAGTATATACCTGATACAGTAATTAAGTATATACCACTTCAATTCATGGTGAGTTGGATACTAATCAATAGGACCTGTGAGGGGTTTGTTTGAGCAGAACAAAAATATGATGGGTTAAGTTTGAATTCTTGAGGTCACATTCTGCTGGAGAAACATGTCTCATGAGGATCATAACTTTTAGAATGATTTCTGACACTTAACTCTTGGATACTTGCTTCTTCATCCAGGTATCTTTTGCTTCAAACCCAGGTATCTTTAATCCTAACTCTCTTTTACATGCTCACAGTATGCCCAATGTGTTTCACCTCTCCCTGCCCCACCTCTATAGAAAGTAAACTCTCATAAACAGTGCTTACTCCCCACATGTGCTTTTCCTTCTCTTACTTAGACTATCATCTA
This sequence comes from Crinia signifera, assembly GCF_055691185.1. NCBI lineage: Eukaryota > Metazoa > Chordata > Amphibia > Anura > Myobatrachidae > Crinia > Crinia signifera. Next base: position 231,420,426 of record NC_139222.1, read on the forward strand.
CTTCATACTCCCTGCAATGCCGCCTAAACCTTGGGTTCTGCCACCCTACTGCTTATTTGAGTTTTATGACCACAGATGCAGCAATGTTTATATACCACGCACTTGTCCCGCATTAGCTTGTACTGTAAGTTACTGTTACCTTGTTTTGGTCACTTGTTCTTGTAGTTTGTTAAGAGCTGCGGAACCCTTTTGGTGCCATATAACTAAAATAATAATAATGTCTACCGTCTAATCCTAGATTGATGTAGTAACTGACTTCGTGCATGCCAACGATGGTAACTGCAGTACTTAATAACTAAAATATGATACTAATATTGATAGTATTTTGATGACAGAGGCTATCACGTTATTGTTAGAAGTTAACTACACACCTGTTTGCTTTATTCTCTTTGTTTTAAGAAAGTTATGATATGTTCAGTATGTTCTATGATAGTTCTTTTTTCTTTAAATTCGCTTGAATTGAAAATACACTTGAGTGTAGGAGAGATTAAATATTTATTTAACATTGTTATCAACTTAGAAAAAAAAGCATTGCAGAAAAATGTCAAAATCACATTTCACAATGCGGTTACAGTGAGTTAGATAAAAGTGACTTTCAGGCTTGTTAATCATACATTGTTTTATGTTCCATTCCTGCACTCTGCATTTTTGATGCTGTGAACTGCAATGGAGAGAGTGTTTTGTAGAACACAGAATCACCCGTCTGACTACTGCAGGATGTCTGCTCTGCACTCTAGCCCACCAAGTATTTAGTACAACAAAGTTTTTAGAGAGCTGTGGATTGAGAAGGAAATCTTTTTTCTAACTCCCCAACAATGCAACTCGGGTTTCCATTAAGCCTTTCATGAGGGGGTACATTGTCTGTTTCTTGAATATCTGCCATTACAGGAGATTTTGGTTTGGATGCTTGCTTTGATGTTTTGTCAATTTGACTGTACATGTTGGCTACAGATTTCTCAATATCTGCCAAGTTTTGTAGATTTTTAAGAATCCCCTTCAATTCACGGCGTGTGCCAATATCGGAGTTGGAGGCTTCTGGTTTTGGCATTTTGAATGGTAAAAGCTTTTCCTTTACAGTGGACAATGGAACTGGAGCTAATGAAGATAAATTGAAATGGGATTCGCTATGGGATAGAAGTGTCTGTGGAAGGGGCGGAGGAGGTGGAGTGGGCAAAATCGGGGAAAAGGAAGGTGGAAGAGATGGAGCGGAAAGTGGTGGAGGTGGTGGTGTAGGACAAGATGAGTTTGTTAAACATGTAAGATGTGGTGATGGAGGTATTGGCATGGGGGGTGGCGATGGAGATTTGGAATGTGGTAGAGATGGTGGAGGGACATTTGGTGGATCTGGGATAATGCCCGCAATTATCTGTTCACTTTCACCACTTCGAAATGCCTGACCAGCTACATTTTTTCTGACTAGAGGTGGTGTTGGCTTTCGGGTTGGTGGAGGAGATATTTCGTCAGACATATCTGATGGTGTGATTAGAATAGAAGGAAACATAGATGTTGAAAATCCAGGAAACATATGGGACTCTCGTCTTGATGACTGTGAAGGAGAACTGTGACATGAAATATCTGTTTTACATGGCTGCAAAGCATTTTGTTCAAATTGCCTCGCCTGTTCTTTCACACTTAATTTGTTGTTTGCTGATGTCTCCTGTGAAGAGCTGGAAAATGCAATGTGCTGAATATCTTCTACTGTCTCACACTGTGATTGTGTATTCTGACATTGAATCGGATCCATAATAACAGGACTGTCAAGTATATCATAGATATTCCTCTTGCCAAAACGCGTGGGTAGTGTCCAAGCACGATGCAGGCCTTCCGAGTTTAATTTTAAGATTGCATCCTTTACCGCTCTTCTTCTTCTAGGTGAGGACTTGTCTAGCATGAGTTTACTTTTCCAGGGAAACCCTTGATTATTAGAGCTTTGGCCTACACCTTCCATATACAAAGGATTCTTAGTGGTTAATGGGTTTGCATCAGAAAGAAAGGTAATGTTACTTGAAGACTTTGGAAGATTATTGTTTATGCTAGACTGTTTGTGAGCCTCAATAGCACGAGATGCCAGATTGCTTATAAGCCTTTGCCGGTCACCTTCTTGTATAACTGATTTTGCCCTGCTTTGTTGAAAATGGTAGAGAAGAAAAGTACTTTGAAAGAAAAGAAGATAACCAAAAGAAAGGCAAAGGGGTGGACAGGAATATTCATCTAATGTCTCCAGATCTATCTAATACTACTATCTAATATACCACAGACAAAGCAGAGGTTCTTGCAGACGGAATAATCTAGAATCTAGTAAAAGGCAACTCATTGCATTCCAAACACAGTTAAAATGGTATAGAAATATTAGGTAAAGGGTGCCTCGTGAATGAAAGATGTGTTCCTACAGATGGAGCCCATGTCATTGTTACGGGGGATGGCAATTGAATTGCCAGCCCTCACCAGACGCAAGGCCCCGCCATCCGTCGGAAGGTGGCATGTGTGCACGAGATGCTTGCGTACCCCTTCCCGATGGAGATCCCTCCCCACTGCCATCCGCTGCCTCCCCATCCGCCGTCGCCAGTCCCCACCGCCTCCCCGCACCCCCCCTAACCCTGTCCGTCTCCCTGAAGTGGAGACATGCAGGGTTTACCACACCAAGTGACAGGGATGCGTGTACATGTGAGACGCTCACTCGTCTCAGTATGATGAAGTCCCTCTTAGCCAGCATTCACCAGCGGGGACATTCTAGTGGGCACGAGAGATGAATGAGAGGGGCTCCATCTGTAGGTTAAATTTAATGGTGTAGATTAATATTTTATGTACTACTTTAATTCTGTATGGTAGGCTCTTGTCACTGAAATGTGTAATGCTTGTATATAGTGATACTATCTGCTGTAGGTTTAATGCCATTATATTAGATCCCTCAAAACCCACTTTTTTCGACTAGCCTATCCCTCCTCCTAACCTCTTTTGATCCTCCTATCCTGCCTCCGTTCCCCTCCGTTCCTACTTATCCTATTGTATTTCGTTCGTCCACCCACCTATTTTTAGTATGTTAACTCTTATGAGCAGGGCCCTCCTTCCTCACGTACTCACCCTACCTCATTACCTCACCTGTGCTCCTGTCCTGTTCTTCCCTTCCTCTACTTCATCTTCGGTCTCCTTGACTATTTTGACACCTACTTCTGAACTGATGCTGATTTAAGTTCTACCAGCTATACCCCTATTTATACTGTATCTTTCTACACACCCTGTACGTTACCTTGTAATTTTTTGTTTTTTTTTGTTTGCTATGTACGGCGCTGCGGACACTTTGTGGCGCCTTATAAATAAACGTACTACTACTATCTCACTGATGCACAATTATTGTTATAGATAATTTTAAAATAAACCTATGTATATGAGGTCCTACAATTAGTTAGAGCTTTTCTATCATCAAGGTAAAGAACATCTAAGGAAAACTCAACCACTAATCAGGGGAAGGATATACGCATATTTAATATTTTTAATATTCCTTGGATCATTTGTAATCCATAAGAAATAATTGCTGAGTTTTAAAGTGATCTGAGTTCATTCCCATTGTTAAATTACTCTTGTTAATAAGTATTTGCATAAAATAAAAATAGACCTTTATATTGTTAGTTTTATGACTGATTATAGTCTAGTTGTAATACTGTTTGCAGTGTATAGTTGATGTATCTCATTGGTGTACTACACTTGGTGTAGGCTTCCACCAATCTGCAATGGAGCCAGGGTGGAAGTGGTCATTGCTGACATCACAGACCCTCCTCAAAAATGCCTAGACACGCCTGTGGTTTTTTTTCAGGCACACACAGTAAACAGCAGGATTCCACCCCAAACATCAGCAGCCTGTCAAGTCACACTGTGAGAGGACTACTATTACGATCCATACATAGTTTCTGTTGCCATTTCCCCTCACTCATGGACAATTCGATCATTCGATAATTGCTCAAATTGTGAATTCTCTAATTAGCGGTTAAGTCTGAATTAAGCCCAGAGGTGGGGAAAAAATGTCTATTAAGTAATAATTTCCAAACTCTTTGCAAATCTGTTTTTTAGAGCAGAGAGGTAAAAAGAAAAAAAAAATTACAGCAAAATTTTATGACATTTTTCCTATCGTTTAAGTCTATTATTACAGATGGAGCAAGATCCATGTTTTGAGACACCAATAACACTAGGCCTTATGTTTTGCTCTAACATCGCACATAATCCCATAATGCCATAATACGGTCTACTGTAAAATGTGGCAATAATGCTAGTCAAAATAGAGGGCAAAAATGGATGGAGCAAGTGATTGATAAATCTTGGAGGAAATTGTACCTGATATTTCAGCAGGGCTATCCCATACAACATACAGAAAATCCATACTTGAATATTTTTAATATAGAACAATATGGATTGGTTTAGTCAAACCCAAGGCCTACTGTATATCGTGGAGAATCTGTGGAATTATGTATTATTCCCTGTTCATCAGCAATCCTTAAACCACCTAATGGACCTCAAGCAATATTGAAAGAATTGGCAAAAATTCCAATGTCTATTTGTACAGTATATGTAGATTGGTTCGAGACTTACTTGCAAAGATTCACAGCTCTAATTACAAATTTTGGTGCTTCTAATATGTGTTAAATTATGCATTATCTATTTAATTTGTATTAATTTAAAGAAAGTTTTTAGTTTTTTTGGTAAACTAGTTGCAAAAAACACAAATAAATTCAGTTTGATTCCATGATATATCAAATCTGAAATACTTTTTAGATTATGCAATATTTTTGAATTTTTATTCAAAAGGGAACTCTGACACTGCTCAATTACAATTGTAGAATGATGTAGCGATGTCCCAATTTTATATGTGATGTGTATATGGTAACAAGATACAAATGTGCAATAGCTGTAGTAACTACAAATGTTACTTTTTATTTGATGTAACATGCATGTATGTTTTCTCAGTAAAAAAAGTGTAGCAATTTTAACTGCTATTAAAATGAATTACAGAATTTAAAAATAACAAAGTTTAAATACTACAACACTAAATAAGGGAAAGGCATATAACTATGGGCCTTATTTTGGTTCATTCTTTCTGACAAAATCCTTCTTAGATGGGCAAAACATATGCATTGCAGGTGGGGCAGATGTAACATGTGCAGAGAGAATTAGATTTGGGTGGGGTTTTACTTCAAAGTGAGATCTATATTGCAGTGTAAAAATAAAGCAGTCAGTATTTACCCTGCACAGAAACAAAATTACTCACCCAAATCTAATTCTCTCTGCACATGTTACATCTGCCCCCCTGCAGTGCACATGATTTTGTCCATCTAAGAAGGATTTTGTCAGAAAGAATGAACCAAAATAAGGCCCTATGTAAGGATGGGAGTAGACACTTAAGCGGATATAGAGTTAGCAATTGATTTGTGGGACTGCAACTATGTCAAGACCAACACCAGTAGCATATGCAAATGTTTTGTACCAGACATATATATTTTGTAAGTGATACTGTATATGCATTAGCCATTAAGCAGCAATAAAACTGCCACATCCATAAGCATAGGCTACTGTAGGTGTCAGAATGATCTCTGTATATGTGGGAGTTCATATTGGCCCTTATTCAGATCTGATTGCAGTACAAATTTGTACTCAAAATGGGCAAAACCATGTGCACTGCAGGTGGGTCAGATGTAACATGTGCAAAGAGAGTTAAATTTGGGTGGGGTGTGTTGAAATTGAAATCTAAATTGCAGTGTAAAAATAATGCAGCCAGTATTTAACCTGCACAGAAACAAAATAACTCCCTCAAATGTAACTCTCTCTGCACATGTTACATCTGCCCCACCTGCAGTGCACATGGTTTTGCTTATTTTGAGAACAAATTTGTACTGGGATCAGATCTGAATAAGGGCCATTGTTTGGACCTGTACAGAGCTATTTCACATAAGATATGATACTTCGATTGTCACAGTATTTGGAATAAGGTTTAGAATGTAGCTGTGCCCAGTGCATTCAATTTCCAATCACACACATTAGTTTAGAACATCATAATTTTATTTTTATTTATCTGTTCGCGGTGAATAAAAATATAATAAAAAGCTATAAATAATTGAATTGCCTATCCTTGCCAAACTCAGCTGGAAATAATACCAGAGACTCTTACTAAGATGACAAGGGATCCTCGACACCTTAATTTGTGCAATTCCAGGGTACAGAACATTTCAACATAGGTAATTGAAAGTTCTCAAAACAATATGATCTTAAAGCAATCTTCTTTTCCAGCTTAAGTTTATTCATTATGGGGACTTCTGCTTCCTCCTATAAATTATTATTATTATTATTATTATTATTATTATTATTATTATTATATGTAATATTATTACAGTATTTTATTATGAAATTGCAAATTCAAAAATGTGTCAGACTCATGCCATACATTATAGCTTACAAATATTTTATCAGTAAGCTCGTATCTTGTTTTACCATCAGAGGTCAATATCCTGACAATGGATTTCCGTGACATTACTCCATTTTGTGGAAGGAATAAAGGTGAGCCTTATAATTTTCAGATATATCCAAGTCTAAATGTTAGTTTTGACCTTTTACCAAGCTATAGATGTCTCATAAAGCACAAACTATTAAGCAGAGACTATTTTTGTACCTATGACAAGTGTGTATTTCATTTACTGTTACTTCATGACTGCAGCAGTCTTATTTTGTGATGTATTGTGTTTTTGTTGCATTGATTTGATCAATGTTTCTTAGGAAGCACTTCAATGTTTCAGTATTCTTGTTGGAGGTGAAATGACAAGAATGGCATTTATAACATACAGTAGAAGATCTGGCTCATGTCAGGAATCAACAGTGACACTTTATTATTTCTGTATAAGACCCCAAGCACTTACGGTACTATGGGGCAGGTCTGTAGGAAAAGGTTGCCTTAGCCGGGGGGAACATAGTTACATAAGCAGAACTTTTCATATCATTTGTCTATTTTCTATGTTGATTGCTTATTACTAGATATGAAATGCTATGGCAAGTGAATAGGACACAGAACACATAGCTAGGAGGATCCAATGTCTGCAAGTAGTAATGTTAATAGTTATTAATGTAGCAGGCACAAATCTGGGAAATAGTTATATTTTTTTAACAGGTTGTTTTCAAAGTTGATCCGATTCCGGGCCGTACACACTGGGCGGCTTTGAGCTGAAAGTCGTTCAAACATGCTATTTTGAGCGGCTTTCAGCTCAAAGTCGCCCAGTGTGTATGGGCATAAAGGTCCATACACACTCGGCGACTATTCCCAGCGTGTATGGACAGCGATGACCACTGCCATCGCTGGGGGAAAAAACACTCAGTGCATACAAACTGAGCGGCTTTACCCCTGACTGGCTCTGTCGGCTGGGGGTGGACAGCTTTGCATAGCACTGCACTATGCAAAGCCGTCCACAAAGCCGCTCATCTGGTAATACCAGCAGATGAGCAGCTTTCCCAGTGATGATGTGGGAGCAAACAGCAGCGCTCACTGCTCATCGCCGGGCCATACACACTGGGCGGCTTTGAGCTGAAAGCTGAAACTTGCTGTTTTGAGCGGCTTTAACATTCACCATAGGACTGATAATAACAATACTGGGTATTGTTCACATATATTATTTAAGGCAATAAACAGATTAAGGTATATAAAAGTTTTTTTTTTTTTTTATGTGTGGATTCTTCAGTAATCACTGGCAATCCAGCAACGTGTTTCTGCCTTGAATATTTACAGCCAATTAAGTTTACTGTACCTAGCGTGTTACACTCATATAGCACTTGTCGGTGTGATGAGGAGTCTGTTTTTCTAATGAGTTTGTCACAAAACAATGATCTTATGGCTGCTGCGCTTTATTGTTCTGGTAAATAAAGATGCTGGGTGACATACATCTGGGAGTCCTGTGCACTTACAAATTCAACAAAATACCAGCTTTTTACATTTTACTATTATTATTATTATTATTATTATTATTATTATTGTAAATGCACTGTTCATTTTTGGAAATGATCCCTTAATTAAATATATTTGCCCCTCCCACAATTCATGGAGCTGGAAAAGTCAGGGAAACGTAGGGGTAAATTTACGAAGATGGGAGTTCCATTGAAGATGGCATGTAGCCCATCGTAACCAATCAGATTCTGGTTCTTTTTTATCTAGCACCTCATAAAAGATAATATACTGTATAGACTCTGATTGGCTGCTGTGGGCAGGATCCCATTTACAATAGAACTCCCATCTTAGTAAATGTAGTCCTTAGTTAGAGGTTTGAAGATCCGGCTTTAGGTTGGAGGATATCCCAGAAGGGACGGAGTGCTTCTTTATGCTCTAGGATTTTACTTGCCCTTTTATAACATAAGCATTTGTGCTCCTTTATAATTATAATTTCAATTTGTCTGATCTGCACCAGAAAATTCATTCCAATGTGAACTAGCTTCTCAAATGTCATTGTAATGTTTTATTACTCATTAATCTGTAGCTCTATATTACTGTACTATAATTCTTTTGTCTGCCAGTCAATGTACTGTATGTCTCTATGCAGAAAAAGCTCATAGACAGGCTGGGTAGATGTTCAACTATCATTACTTTATTGACAACAAAATGGTAGTCAACTCATTAACTATAATCCACAGTGTCATTTACTCTATGTCCTCAGTAACTTTTTAATTGCTTACACAAAAATGATATATTTGTTTGTATTGTAGTGAGTATAACAGCAGTTAATTATCAGCTTCATAACACTGAAAATGCAAAGTTATTGTGATGGGAAAAACACAACTGGGCACTGTAATGTGATTATTATGCTATATAGCACTGTACAGGGTATGTTGAAAGCTGGAAACACAAATTACTAAATAAGACATGGACACCATCTAATTACTACAGCTAACATATATTTTGCAGAAATTACTTACTGAAACCTGTGCATGCAGTAATGAAAAAGAAAGAGAATGAAAGGAAATAAAAGCAATGCATGAACTTGCATGGAAACACAAGAATGGAGAGGTTCTCAGAAAGGTATTGAACAAAGAAAAGGAAGTGTGACCTGTGCTTCTCCATAGTAACCTACATATAATATATATATATATATATATATATATATATATATATATATATGTGTGTGTTGCAATATAAAAGGTAGTGGCGACTAATTATTGTGCGTAAAAATATTTGAGAATTAAAAAATATATTTAATAGGATGACAAATTATGTGTAGTAGAGGACATAAAATATAACCTATATAAATAGTTTATAAAAAATGGAACATGGACAAAAATAGGTAGGAATACATAAATAAAAATAGGAATAAATTATATATACAGGTTGAGTATCCCGTATCCAAAATGCTCGGGAACAGGAGAATTTTGGATAACGGATTATTCCGTATTTTGGAATATTTTAATATTTCAATGATGTATTTTGAAGTATCTTGCATTTATGCTGTATTAACACATAAAATAAACACAAATATATTTTATTACCACATAAAATACACACAAATATATTTTATTTGTTCAAAAAACAAGGTTTCAAAACATGAAACCAAATTTGTGTACTCTCTCAGATATTGAATTTGAATGCCAAGCAATCACTTACAGTGCCAGTTACATATCCTGTCCTCAGTAATGCTGTTACATATGTCCCCAGTGAGTTTTTAGCTAAACAATTTTTTTTTCCACTTTCTGGAAAGTATGGTTTTCGGAATAATTCGGATAACAGATATTCGGATACGGGATACTCAACCTGTATATATATATATATATATATATATATATATATATATATATATATATATATATATATATATATATATATATATATATATAGGTTACTATAGGTAGCTGGGCAGGAACTGCAGCACTCCACTATAGGTTACTATATATATACTGTATATTCTGCATTGTTTTGTTTGTTATTGTCTCTAGTTTAATCATAACTTTATTAGGTGCAGCTTTTGTGGCACCATATAAATATATATATATATATATATATATATATATATATAAATACTCCAACAAATAATGGCACTCCGGAGGCAAAAACGATTCAGCAAGAAAAACTTGTGTATTAGGGTTTTTCTTGCTGAATCGTTTTTGCCTCCGGAGTGCCATTATTTGTTGGAGTATTTGCATTATTTGTTTTTGGGCACTGGGGCCATTATTTTTTTGAGTATTTGCATTATTTGTTTTTGGGCACTGGGACCATATATATATATATATATATATATATATATATATATATATATATATATATATATATATATATATATAATAATTCATTGGAACTCTCCAGAAAGCTCCTCGTACTAATTCTGAACATTTGGACCAATAACTCAATGTATTATCATGCTGGGATATTCCATTGTTGTGGGGGTACCTGAAGTCCACAGAGGCCTGCAAAAGATCATCAAGCAATGCAACAGAGCAACAGCCGGTCATAAGATGCTGCAGAGGACCAGTGGACCCAACTCTTGCCATATGAACATACCCCACACCATTATGGAAGCAACAAAAGTCTGAACAGTGCCTTGTTGACAACTGGGGCCATGACATCTTGAGATCTGTGCCACACAAACCCTACCATCAGCAGGAAACCAAGTTCCAGTTAGGGATGTCATGAGCCCAGGTGAGGGGCTGTGTCTGATGTCATAGTGTTAACAGGAGCACTCTGCTGGGTCTTCTGCTCCCATATGCCATGGAAGCTAAAAATGCAGCACTTATCTGCTGGATATGCACCTGGTACCTCTTTAATTGAGTGTGTATGGGATTTCAGCCAGTGTCAATTGCCTGTTTTTACAGGGACAATTCTGGCCATGCACGGCTGGTCCCAATCATTAACTACCTGTGATCTGCCTCTGCCCTGTCCTTGGAGGGCCTTTCATTAAGTTCTCCTAGTACACACACAGCAGGGGTATGTTGAATATGCGCACAACTTTGGAAATGGGATGCCCCATCCATTGGGCACCCACTGCCACATACTGTAAATTTGAACTTCGGTACTTCACGTCACCTTGCCATGAGCAGCCTAGCCAATCAGATTGCTGATAAGTAGCCTAGTGGTCAGAATGCTGGTGCTGGTATCCCAAAAGCGAGAATCCTGACTGGGGTTTTGTAAGTATAACCATCATAACTTGCCTCCTAAACCTAACCCCGCTGCCCACAGCCTGGATATAACCATCCCTTCTAAGTACCTAAACCTAACCCTCCCTCCCTCCCTGCATGCCTAACCCTAACCCCTCCCACTGCAGCTTAACACTAAATCCCCGACTTTTGCCTAAACCAAACCTAATCCACTGCCCTCCTCCCCTCTCCACTGGCCTAATGCTAGCCCATCCTGTATACTTACATCCGATATACCTTGAGGCAGGAAACTTGCATAGGCACCCGCATCGAAGTCCGCATTCCATCACTAGTCTGGTAAGCTGTATGTTTTTTCATCTAAAGCCGTTAAGGGCAATACGGTCTTTAAATGTCCAGATATTTTATTTCATCTGTATGCATTCTGTGCATTCTGAAAAGGGTTTTTCTTTTACCAGCAGAAAATGTATCTGCAGAAAATGTATCTGCAAGGGACAAGTAGGTCATCCATGTTTGGATGTAGGTCATCCATGTTTGAATGTCTAGGACAGGGCACACAACCTAACTTGATGTTAACCTCTGAAAAGAAATAATGGGCAATTAACTTCCTGTCCTCTCTCTTTCTTCTTTTATTTCACCTCACCAACCCCAGCAGTAATAATAAGCTTCCATAAAAGTGGTCAAGATTCCTGTAGTGACTTCTGAGCAATATCAAACAGCACATTAAAATAGTTACATTTTGAAGTCTCTTTTATTTCCAGGGGTTCAGCTCCAAAATGGTTTACTTCAAATACGAGATAAAAAAAAGACCTTGCTGTCACTCATTACACATCATTAGATCTGTCAGAAAAGTTCACAGAACCAGAGCGAGAGAGGGGAAAAAAACAAGTACTTTTGTTCTTATCTTCTTTAAAACGGAGCTTGAGTTAAAAGGGAGCCTGTAGGCTTGTTTTATATGCAGTGTATAGAAGTTGTGTTTGATTCCCCAGATGCCCAATACCACAGTGAGAGAATCTGTATAGGAGAACAGCATTCTGAATTTGAGCATCCACAGGCCAAGCTTACAACTTTAACTCAAATCAGTAGAACGCTGTGGGGTAAATTTAGCATCAGTTTTAACATAGCCAAATAGCAAATATAAGGCAAGGCATGCTGGGATATACCAAGTAAGGAGCCATTATCATGTGGCTCCTTGCTGACTAATTGTAGACCCAATTTAGGGTAACAGTGGTGTGGGGTGTGGTGCCCCTGGACTGGTTGGGCTGGGTGGCTTTAGTGCGGCATGCCCTTACATTCTATTAACACTTTTCCCTCACTAACACTCTCTCTCTCTTTATTTTAATTACATTTCATTTATCTCTCTCTTTATGTATAGCTTCGGCTTCCTATCACTAATTATTAACACTTAGTATCTCACTGGCATGCCGCACTGGGCCTCCTAGCTTATGATAGTTTTTGGGGTGCCACACCCTGCACCTAGATATAGCGCTAGGGACCCCCAATATACAGAGAAGCCTTGACGCGGCTTGGGGGCATATCATACACCTGCGCAGGTATATGTAACCAATATCTCTGAATTCTATTATCATGTAGTGTTCAAGATTGGTTGCTAAAACTATTCAGTGTGCCGGGGGAACCAATGTCTTGTCACTATTGGGGCATAGCCAGTTCTCTGTGAGCTGCTGGCCCCTGCCTCCAGTCCCTCTGACTCTGTGAATAGACTCTGTGCACATGCATAGAGCAGCGATGGACAGAGGAATCCCAACTGCCACCACCACCACCACAGGACACTGTCCCACGAGAATTGGGATATTTGGAGGGATACCTTTAATTCTATGTAGCCCATGCCAGGATTTATAGTGTCACAAGAGGTTGCATCGTATGTCATTGTTTGCCCCAGTGGCCAGGGGCATCAGTAGTACTCTCTAGGTGCAGAGACTTGATTGTTTCTGAACCTTCCTACTAGAGGATACGGCCTGGGGTAAAGAAAGCTTTGCAGTCATACTGTATACTTACCTTTTGTACGTATGTAACACTGTATTAGCATCAACAGTCCAAAAAAAATAAAAATAACAACACACAAGAAAAATCTGCAAGAAATACTTGTGATTGTACAAACCACCTTGTTATGTTTTGATCGTAATGGTTACATTTCTCTTTGCAAACTAGAGGTCTGTTGCGGTGAATGACCACACTCGAAATCATTTATATCTAATTGCATTTCCTCTGTTTTAAGACATGTGCAACAAAATATACATTGCCTATATTAAATATATACTGTATACTGTTTTCAGGCAATGGGGAAATGTGTCAAAGCCTTTGATTAATTTACCCTTTTCTATTGTTAAATTGCTTTAAATTTACTGGAAAATATGTGGTTCCACATTATATGGGAAGAAAGCATGATCAGGCAATGACTCGATACATTTTAGGATTAAAGCAATACATCAGCATTAAAAAAACTCTCTTTGTATGCACTAAGCTATACGACGTGTATGAAACCTTATCATTGGGAAAACTTACATCAATCCATCATTCGTTCAGCCACTGAGAAATGATGTTGGATATATATACTTTTTTAAGATATTTCTGCAAATCTGTTATTTGGTGGATATAAAATAGTCTATAAGCTGCAATGTTAAACGGTTGGTTACATACATATTTAATGGATACATCTGAGCAAAGTAGCGTACCGCGTCGCAGATCGCAGCATCCAGATACATTTCAAACTGCTTTTGTTATAATAGATACGCAACGGCTCCCACTACTGCAATGATTCATGCAATTCCTCAAGAAACAATTTATATTCAGTACTTACATAGTGCTGTCACCCAGCTCTTCGTACAGATTATTGGCAGCAGGGGTTGATGGTTTGCCTGCTGGCATTGCCATCTGGATCCTCGCTGTCTTTGCACATTCAGCTTGCCTCCTTTTTAAAGGGAAACAAAATGAATTAGAGGACACACAGTGTATCTTAAGTATCTATTAATTGTTAATATTCAGCGAAGGATTACATTCCAATGGTCTTCTAATAAGTGTAGCAGAAGTTAAAGACATGTATTTCCTACTTGGTAACAATAAGTGCCTTGGGGAATATGGGAACTGGGGTTTCTGATTGGCCAGATGTTGCAGTAGAAAAATGTAATTGCAGATTAGATTTGATATATTGCGCTAAAATACACTACAGGGCCATAAACTGTATCTGAATGTGATCAAAGTTAGGATATAGATCTTTCCCAGAGCTACTCTATATACCAAATCGACACATGGAGTAGACTGTCCTGTATCAATTAGCCTACACAATACTTATTGTAGTACTAGTTAGGGAGATTAATACCACAAAATGCTGTGGGCCAGATGCGCTAAGCTTCAAAAGTGATAAAATGGAGTGTGATAAACAGCCAGCCAATCAGCTCCTACCTGCCATGTCACAGACATTGCAAAATGTCAGGCAGGAGCTGATTTGTTGTTTATCGCTATACAGTTGATCACTTTTTTAAAGATTAGTGCATGTGGGCCTGTTTGATCAAATGGGTGTTGCTGATGTGCTTCACGTAGCACACTGCAGAAGCTACACTAAAGTTTCCCCCATGTGGACCTTAAAATAAACATTCCATTATCAACCCCCCCCCCCCCACATACACACACACCCACAATCAAAGCAGACTCCTACTATAATCACTGATTTGAGCTTGCAGCAATGGGCCTGATTCAGACCTCTTAACAAAAGCCATGCGAGCCAATACGAGAATACACGCTTCATTGGGGGCCGTTGCTGCGCTCGCGATGCTCCGGGCGCGGTGCCTTGCTGCGTTCGGGACACTATTTTATTCTCCCACCATGCCGCAGTGGATGGTAGGGCATGAAATACCCTATGTCGGCTCAAAAGAAAAGTGAAAAACTCATATCGACATTTTGACTGTCGACCTTGCCATTGTCGACCTAATGCTTGTGTCGATCGTCCAACCCTGTCGACCTTAGCCATGTTGATCTATTTCAGGTGTCAACCAAAGCCCTGTCGACCTTCAGTGGTCAACCCAATGTATGTCATCCTAAATACGTTTGACCTAGTGACCGTACCCTCTAAATGTTCCCAGAGTGCAGTGCTCACTACCGGTCCCAAAGCTGGACGGTATGCTGCTGGAAACGCACTACAGATTACTGGTAGAAAATCTCTGCATTTCTGTAGAGAAATAAATGAGTCAATTTTACATTTGTTTCGCTTATGTCCACAATCTGTTGTATGTTTATTTTTTATTTGTACCCCAGCTGAACATGAAAACAGCCACTTCCCCCCACTCATCTTTTGTAGTTGGCAACAAATGGGGTGGCACACGTAACAGTGGGCCTTATTCTGGTCCACACACAATGCTGTGAAATTCGCAGCTTTGCGTGTGGAGGAAATGCCGCCCGCCGCTCGTACTTCCACCTGGCGAATTCCCCTGCATGGCTACGAATGGATGTTTTGCATAAACATCTATTCGTAGCCTTGGGTGCGGGGGCCAAATCATTTGATGGTTACCAACATCAAATGATTGGAACATGCACGCAAAACGAAGACGCAGGTGTCTTAGCTGTGCGTGCTCCCTGTATGGGAAGAGGGCTGCCAGCTGACATCTGGTGACTTCAGATGTCCACCCTGGAACCCGTGTCACGGCGCCATTTGCATGGGAACGCCCAGCGTTTGCATAGAAACGCCCATGAAACGCTGGGCATTCCCATGGGCTCAGCCCATGGCCACCACCCCTCGCCCCCCGTGTGCAGTTGTAGGTGCGAACGGGACGGCAAACAAGCAGTTCGCCATGCCCGCTCACACCCAGCATCTGCACATGAGCAGAAATGCGCATGCGGAAAACATCACACCCCGTGCGAGTGAATCAGAATAAGGCCCAGTGTTTGGTGAATGACATGCACTTGTATACTTACCAATGTAAATCTTTTTTTAACAAGGAGACAGTAATGAACCAGTTGGAAATAGAGTACTGCAGACAGTTTTATTTCTACCAGTAAATAGTCTTTAACAGCTTACTGCTGAGACCACTAAATACACAGTGGTTGTGTACAAGTCAACTTGATTTAGCTACATACGTACAGCACTGCAGTGTTACAAGACTAAGGAACTATGTTTGTCTTATAATACATATGTGCCTTTATACTGCTCATAAAACTATATATTTTTACCTGACTGCAGGACCTCTGGGAACTTTGCTAGAAACCCTTACACAGACAGAAAGCTGCTTTGCATAGCAATGTTCGTACACAAGAGATTTTACCATAATGGAACTGTGCAATTCGCTTGCATTTAAGCAACCTAAAACTGTATTAACATCTCAGCACGTACTGGTCGGTATCTGACCACTACAGGTTCTGGAAACAGAAAATACATTTATATATACAGTAGCAAGCTTTATTTTATATGTAATTGTAATGACTTGGTGCGTTTACATATATTTTTGATTACAATTGGTAACAATTTCAATATATCAAGTTGAATTTAAGGTTAAGTGGCTCTCTGAATAACTGTATGCGTGCATCCAACGTAGGTAGAATAATCTCTAAATTCCAGGAATGCAGTTTTCAGCAAAATCCTATGGTTTTTAACAAGTTCAGAATTGCTAGTATTTTCTTCTGTTATTTAACGGCAGGGCACAATGTTATTGTTTTCAGAACTACAGCTGCAGGTATGATTTCATGATTTAAATGGCAATTGTAACATTATATAAAATTATAACATGCAACATGATTCGGTAAGAAGACAAATCCTACAATACTACTGAAATGATACTTAATAAAATATTAAAAGTCGGTTTAAAACATACAGAAGATATGGGTTAAAGGTCCATACACACCGGGCGACTATGCCCAGCGTGTATGGACAGCGATGATAGCGTTCATAGCTGCAGGGAAAGCTTTCCCCCTGCCTGGCGCCGACGGAGGGGGGAGGACGGCGTTGCATAGTAGAGCGCTATGCAAAGCCGGCCTGAAAGCCGCTCTCTGCTGGTATAACCAGCAGATGAACGGCTTTCCCAGCGATGTTGCGGGAACCCGCAGCAGCGCTCACCGCTCATCGCCGGGCCATACACACTGGGCGGCTTTGAGCTGAAAGCCGCTCAAACCTGTTGTTTTGATCAACTTTCAGCCCAGTGTGTATGGGCCTTAAACCTACAAAATCTGCTATTTTACCGCAAGCTACATGCAGTATGGATCAAACTCCAAATAGTGTATCTTTGCTGAGCTTTTACCCACAAGGCAATGGTTAAGTCAACATTACTCAGGTACTAATTAATTCAATGCTCAAGCCTGTGTATTACTAAAACCTGGACTGTTGGTTGCCTTGAGAACTGAGTTTGGGAATACATGGTCTATGGGCTTCTTTCTGCAGAATTCCCTCAGAAGTAACTGTCATTTTCCATCTCTGGCATTCCCATCAAATTCCTAAATCACTTTACTTCCTGGCTCACTCATTTCTTCTCTTCAGACATTCCCTCCATTATCTTATTTGATTTATTCAACATTCCAAGTGATATCCCCACATAATTCTCTATCTCTAAACTCCTTAACATCTTTAACCTCCCATGTCAATGGGCAGTCATTTGATTTACTCTTCACTTACCATTGTGATATTTAAGACTTCTAAAACTCACTATTCCCCTTTCTCTGACCATCACCTGATCTTTCAGCGTAATCATCTTTAACTGTAACATTGATGTCATTGACACAGTTTCCTGCTTGACTCACTTCTCTCTCCTATTTGTTTTATCTCCTGTCTTGAACAAGACACATCCCTACACAATGCTACCCTTAGTCCTGCTCTTGACTCTATTATCCAGAGACCATTACTTACCTCACAGATCAACCTTGGCATTCCAAATTCACCAGATACAGTATATGCAAATATGTACACGTACTGCTTTTCTCCATTTCAAATTTATGTTCTAATCCTACAGTGCTGCCCTTTCTTTATCTTACAGTCATACCTCAAGGACCTCATCTCTTACTTAATCTTTGAACCAACTGTGTCCCTTTATCACTGTCTACTCCCTCCGATGCCTACCCCTACCTCCACTTTCTTCTTCACTCTATGACCTTAACTTTGGCCCCTAGTTTACATAAAAAATGTCCACTATATGTGAAACATCACATGCCAACAGACCTTCTATAAACCTGCCCTTTCTTTTCCCTGACAACCCCTTTGCATCCACCTCACCAACTTTAAATTATTTCTAACTGTATATGGAGATGGAATTAAAAATAGGTCATCTGGTCCTCCCACTAACACATCCAAACTTGATTCTTTGCCCTCCTGCCTTATCCACTACCTCTCTTCTTCTGATTGTTCCCATCATCTCATCAGGAACTGTCCAATCTGCCTTCAAGCATGCCCTAACACTTTCACCAACTACTGGCCCATCTATCTCCTGGCATTTGCCTCCAAACTCCCTAAATATAATGTCTACTACCACTGTGCTGCCTTCCTTTCCTCCCAATCCTTCCTTGAGCCATATCGGTCTGTCTTCTGTCCTATTTATTCCAAAGAAAATGCCCTCAATAAAGATTGCAGTGACCTCCATAACTTCAAATCGAAGGGCCACTACTCCCTGTTCATTCTTCTTGACCAATCAACTTCTTTTGACACTGTGGACCACACTCTTCTCCTTCAAATACTTCACTCCTTCGGTCTACGTGATACTGCCCTATTCTGGCTGTCCTCCTACCTCACTGTATCCATTCGTGTTTCCATCTCTTTTGCACTTCCCATAACAGTAGGAGTCCCCAAAGGTTCTGTTTTTGGACCTCTCCTGTTTTACTATCTATATATCTCTATATATCATCTCTATGCTCTCCTGACCTCTACCCCTCACTCATATTTCTAGCTGTCTCTCTGTTATCTCTTCTTGGATGTCCAAGCACTTTCTTAAACTTAAGGTGGTAATTAATAAGAAGGCCGTAATTGGCCAAGAATACGACTGGAGAATATGGCAAATTTAACAAGGTGCCATACTCTCCGGATTTGTATTTTCCGATGTTGATGCCTTTTGTATTTGGCTGCTGAGTTTCCCGGCAGCCAATATGGGTGAAGCTTGAAGCATTGCACAGATCAGTCAGATCTGGGCAATGCTTCTCTGTGTAAAAATAAGACAATTTAGATTAATTAGGTCAATTGTGTGGTCTGACCTAATTGACCTTTGTGGTTTCCTAATACACAAAGGTTAATTAGGTCAAGAGTGGTCTTACCTAATTAAACTTTTGGATTCTACATGGACAAGTGTACAATTAACCTATATGATCAAAATACATACACATGGATGTGTGAAAGGGTAATCAATTTATACTTTGTGTGTTTGTCATTTATTTCAGTATTTCCTCTCTAGTGCCCCCATGCTGGGACTTGTGGTTTTCCAAGTCCTAGCATGTGGAGGAGGCTTGCTGGGCCTTGTAGTTCAATTTTTTTACACTTTTATTCAACTCTTTATTTGCTATCAGACCGGCGTCCACCACCCAGGGATGCCGGGGCAGCCCCGGGCTTCAGCCAGGGCCAGGAGTTCCCTGGAAGGTGGCCCCTTTATTTATGGGTCCCCCAGAGGCATTGCCTAGGCTAACCAGCATAGGTATTATGTTTTGGCCAGGGGGACTAATATAAATCATTTCCCTTGGCTGTGGCATGGCACCACTGGTTGTTGGAGCTCAGTGCTGGTTCCTTAAATACAGGGGACTCCTACTACTTTTGTCCCCGGTATTTTGGGAACCAGGACCAGGCCAAGAACCTGGTGCTGGTTATAGAAATACAATGTCAACCCATTTGATTTTTCCCCTGTATTTCTGCAACCAGAACCTGATAAATGAGCCTGGGACTGGTTATGCTCAGTGAGGGGAACCCACACCGGTTTATTCATATACTTATCTATATTTAAGGGACAGTAGAGTTGTTCTGATGAAGAAAGGACCTGTGTGTCCTATCGATAACCTCAGAACCAGAGAGGGATGCCCATAATAACCACTCATATTCTGCAGTAGATATAATTTATCTAGTATGTTTAATAATATGAAAGCTGGAATCTTATCGGTTGCTATGGGTTGAATTAGGGAAGTCACTAGCCCTGGTGACACCCAGTGTGGATAAAAAACCCCATTTGCATAGGACATGACATCACAGAAGGGGCATAGCTTTGTGGTAAGGGGCGTGGCCTCATGGTCCAACTTTTGCTGTCCTCACTCTAGGAATCCCATAGATGCACACTGCAGAGTCATTACCTACACTGTGACAGGTTACAGTATTACAGCGCTGCACCCACCTAATGTCACTGAAGAGAAGCAGGCATTTCGGCATCACCCATCGGCAGATGCCACCCAGAAGTGGCCTGAACTGTACTGACACCACTGAGTTTGATAAATATCCCTGACAAGCCCTAGTCTGGTGATTCTTGTCTTCTATAAGCCATCTCTAATTTATCTAATGATTTTACAATTTTAAGACAGAAGACATGCACACAAAGAAGCTCGGAAATGAGAAACAGTGTACTTACTCTTTAAACCTTTTCCACAAATTGATGGAAGAAATAAGAGAGGAAGAGAAAAGAAACACACATTAGTTAGAAACATTTCCTACATCTTCATTAACATTCACATGAAAGTCTTATATGAGGTACTGGCAATCTAATAACCAAAATGTTTAAATGGGTACAATTAATGTAATACCATTTGCAAAATTATTATCATCCTTGTAGAATCCATTGTAGCAATAAATTACATTTAAGAGAAGATGTTTTAGGATAAACAGGACGGTATATCAAGTACAGCTCAAGCGTCCTTGGTCATCGAAATTGTGCTTGAAAAAGTTAATTATTACGGAAAAAGCAATCATTTATTTTTTAATTACGGGGGCTTTATGTTTCATCCTACTTCAAGCAAATTAAAGGGGCCTTGCATAATGGTAAAGTACAATTACACTGTTGGCTGAATACAACATAATGTGTCCCAACATAGATTCCTAATAAGTTTTCATAATCCTCTCCTTGCATTGACGTGCAACGGATACGCAAAGTCACTTCTTTACATAAGAAGAGTTATTGTGCTTCCCTGGGTAGCATTCTACTGATTACTGAAAGCACCACTGTTCTGCTGCTAATAGCAGGCACGTTCAATTGAAATATATGGAGTGAAAATGCAATTACAGCAGCTATATAATCAAATGCATTAGCAGTGTATTACATTAAGAATTAAAGCAAAAGCAGATTAAGCAAGCTATCCATGACCACGTTTCGGCTTTAATAATAATGTGACTTGCAAAATTCCAGCAGTAGAGTATACAGTAACTAGTAGGTTCATTGGCTTTTGGCTAAAATGTATGTGTGCCTGTGTATGTGCAGCTGCTATGGGCATCTCAGTCGCCCAGAAGCAAGTTGCAGTTCGGTGCCTCCCACACCAAATATGGTTTGCGTCAACATTCACCTGTATTATCTAAGAGTACAGCAATTGCTGCAACGCAGGCTCAGTGATACCAGTCAGGAGCCATCCTGTCCCCTATTGTAGGTTTCTGTCCTCTAAGGCAAGCTCAGGGAGGACAGAAACCTCCCGTGGAGAAGAATGACATCTGGAATTGAGCCAATTAACTTCAGGTGCGCCACAGAGCTCTATTGTGGATTCATCTGTGAACCACATACTGTAGGTGCTTCTTTACATGCAGGTGCCCATTTAGGGCTTAGAGCCCAGAGACTGGAGCCTCCATTGCCTCTGGTTATTACACCCCTGCTATGGGGCCGAACTGTGACGGGCCACCTTTCTTGTGAAAATTGCTTGTATTATATACATTTTTTCAATATTGTATGTAACAAAGGGGCCCTTACAAACTTTTGCTATGGGGCCTACAAATATCTAGTTAAACCCTGTGTATTTGAATGTTTTAGTGACGTTAGACTGTAAGCTCTATGTCCAAACATCACCAAGGACAGTTTCTCAATATTGCCAGTTATGCAGGGCTGCGCAGAGGCATAACTACTCCTGTTTAGTCATATCGTTTTGATGCAGTATAGCCTGGAGCAGTTTCAAACCAAGTTTATGATTAGGGGGTTGAGAATTGCAAGATCACAAAGAGCATGGGAATTAGTTACTAAGCAATTGTGTTGATGTATAGAATTTTAAAGGGAAACCATTTTACTAAGATACCATGCTTAGTAAACGCTTTGCCCTTTTTAAAATTTCTGGCACATAACAATAGGAAATGCTTAGTAAATACTTATCTCTATCTTCATATGAATATTTTCCATGTTGCAGTTACCCAAGATTACTCATATTGTACTCCCCCTACATTTACCCACTTTGACATGAGTTAATGATATGAAACAGTCAACATACTGTAAGTATACGCACATCCCTTTGGTGCCAACACACAGCACAGAGAAGTGTATCATACACAAAAAAAGACATTTGTTAAATTGAAAATGTGTTAGCCAACTCCAGTCCTCGAGAGCTACCAACAGTTCACATTTTCCAGATAACCTAGCTGCTGCTCAGGTGCACTCATTACTGACTAACGCATTTGCAAAGATCCACAGGTGGAGCTAATTACTTCACCAATGATTCTGCAAGGAAATCTGGAAAACGTGCACTGTTGGTATCTCTCGAGGACTGGAGTTGGCTACCCCAGCCATAGATTCTGATTATTGCAGCTAAGGCCCATTTTCTGACTGCACATCTGATGCATAAACATCAGATGTGAATAAACATTATAAACTGTTCCTATAATGCACAGTATGCGGAAGTCATTATAATGGTTTTCCTTAATTTCTTGACACCAGTGTGCACCTATTGCAAACAAAACAAATGACTTACTGTCTGTAGCTGACCATCACGATTAATATGGCGGGTATACAGCAGAGGACGATAATAATGGCCAGTGCAAGCAACGCTCCCTCCGTGTAGCCTACAGCCTGGGCTTGCTTTTTAACATTGGCTACTACATCTGGGGTTCGGATTTCCAGAATGCGTCCTCCAAGGCCAATGTGGTCCTGGAACTGCTTATTAATGTCAAGCACCTTGCCATCCAAAAACCTGTACAGCCAAAGATAGTAAGATCAGTTCCTTGCAGATATAAAATGATTATAATTATTATTATTTTCACTATCTGAAAACGATCTCCCCAATCATTAATATGGTAAAACAATTGTTGAACTGAATAAACATTTCAATAGTAAAATGAGTTTCAATGTACACAAGTGTTAGAATGTACTTATGAAGAGCCATATTAAACTGGTCACTAGATGTCACTGCAGCACAGACAAATATTCTACACATTAAGGACTGCAAATATATAGAGCTGCATGTCTTTAATTATTACTAATAATCTCCAAATAACATGAAGACCATTCCGATGCCACCGCCGTGTAGCTACTGTATTATTCTACTACTACAACCAGACTTAACAATATAACTCAACTGCAATATGGTATAAGGGGGTTATTCTGGTTCACTCCTGGCAAATTCCTTCTTCGATGGACAAAACCATGTGCACTGCAGGTGGGGCAGATGTAACTTGTGCAGAGAGAATTAGATTTGGGTGAGTTATTTTGTTTCAGTGCAGGGAAAATACTGACTGCTTTATTTTTACACTGAAATATAGATCTCACTTCTAATTCTCTCTGCACTAGTTGCATCTGCCCCACCTGCAGTGCACATGGTTTTCTCCATCTAAGAAGGAATTTTCTAGAAGGAGTGAACCAAATTAACCCCTAAATGCATGTAGTAGATTGGACTTTTCAGTTTAGTTGCTGTAAATAATAAACCTGCATCAATGACACCTGCTTTTTATGTCTAGTGTACTATCAAGTGTTACATATTTAGTATGCTGTAGTGGTACAGTAGGGGGAAATTATTAAAATATAGTATATACAGTACATGTAATGTGAAGCAATTGATCAATCTGTACATTACTAACAGACATCAAAAAACAGGGGATAACTTTAGAATTAGTGCGAACATTACCAAACACCGAAATGTGGCCAAACATTTGAAACTGCAGTGTTCCGAGGGTTACTGTAACCCCCATATATAATAAAATGGTCCACAGTATATATATCTCAGATATCCGCTGTGGAGTTTTGGCACTGCAGTCTCCACAGTAATCTATGAATGTATCAAGCTCAGATTGTGCCCAATAAACAAAGCCATAAAGCTAAACAATCTAGCGAGATCGCTTAGAAAATGCCCCTAAATCGCTAGGTGTGTGGGCCCCATCAGTCTCTTCAGATCCACAGAGATCTTATCTATCAGTTTTCCACAAATTCCTAATTCTCTTAAACCCAATTGCTGTCATTCAACTATGACAGAGTGGTTCCAGTTACTTCTCTCACTCCACAATGAGCTGTGGCACATAAAGGTAAACCAACAAAACAGAATATTATCGGTGTAAAAGTCATGCTTCCAATGACTTCCTCACATGTACTACTATCTACCACTCCTATCAAATCTTACAGGACACAGACAAACTTACCTACAGTACTTCCAATGTCTCATTCTAATACATGTAGTTCTTCCACAGCAAACCTACCGACTAGAGTACCTCAATGTCTTTGTTTCTAGGTTTCTACCATTGATGCCCAAGATCTTGCTGTCTACTTCAGGGACAAAATGGATGAGATCCAACATGAATTTGGATAATCTTCCTCATAATCTTCCCTACCTTTATTTTAGGGCCCCTTTTCTTCATTATATTCCTCAAATACAGATAAATGACCTACTTCTTATCTTATTGATATGCTCTGCACAACATATTCAGTACCATTGCAAATTTGCGGATTCTGGTCTTCCATACTCATCACAACCTTAACTAAATCTGTAATCTCTCTGTCTCCAGGTTTCCAGCGATTTCACTTGCATTTTCCTCAAATAAACATATTGAACATTCGTTAATTGCGCTTTCCTTTTTTAACACTTCCTAGGGAATACACAGACTAAGGACCCATTGATGTGATCACTGCTAAATCTAAAGCCATTACTCACTTCTAATTCTTATGGATCCATCTGTTCAATTCTATACTGTGAACTACTCTCTCGATTTCTAGGCCTAGTTCTTCAGGGCACTGTCCTATTCTGGTTCTCATCCTACTTATTAAATCCTTCTTTCATTGTTTGTTTCTTTGGTTTCGCCGTTATCAATTACCCTACAAGAATTCTCTGATCTTTTCCATGTATACAACTTCTCTCAGAAAACTAATAAGATCACTTCGATTTCAGAATCATCTTCATGATGCTGATGCCAAAGTTTCCTATGCTCTCCAGTTCACTGACCACGTGTGTTGGCTTACTGAATATATTTCTATTTAATCTTCCATGTCATCTTGTCTCCTTAAACCAATATTTTCCGAAAACAAAGATAATAATATACCAACCAGCCAACAGAAGTAACTTGCCTGACATCCCCATTTCTGTTGACATTATAACAACCCTATCCATCATGATTACTGCCTTGGTGGGATCTTAACTAACAACTGTTATTTGCTCCTCATGTTCAGTCTGTATCCAAAATCTGTTACATGCTTCTAAGAAACATTTCCAGAATATGCACATGTCTTTCAAAAGACTATTATTCGTGCACTCATTATCTTTCACATTCACTATTGCTAAAGGCTAAGTACTGTAGTGGTAAGACTTTTCATTTCAATCTTACAATCTCTTTTTAATTTAGTGGCTAGATCAGGTTTCCATGACCATTTCAACATTGATGAACTTTTGATGCAGCTGTTTCCGTTGCAAGTGCTGTAACCCCAAAGCCCTGTACACACGGGGCAATTTCAGCCATAATCACTGGAGATATGGTCACTGAGTGACCATATCATGCTGTGTACGGACGACAGTCGCCGGGAGCGCACTCCCCCGACCAGCCCTGGGTAGCAGGGGAGCCAAGGGGGGGGGGGGGGGAGTGGGAACTAATTACCCGGGCTTGCTGGAGAGGCCCTGGTCCAACCGCTCCCTTCTCCCACCATCCAGGCAGCAACAGCAGCACACACTTCTACAGCATGTGCTGTAGACAGCACATGCACATGCTGAGCCTGCTGTCAGCAAAGCACATGCTGTAGGTGTGTGCTGCTGCTGAGTTCAGAGTTTTTAGAGTTTTTTTTCACCCTCTCTAAACATTTTGTGATGTGGCCTAAGTGCAGGAGGTGACCACACCTCCCACACTTATGCCACGCCTCCAACATTTTACCGGGGCCCGGCATTCCTCTCGGCTGCCCTGATCGGTGGTCACTGGTCGGCGGAGCATGCTCCTGCAACCAACAGGTTCTGCAGGCAGAGTATCTAGTTTTTATCAGGGACCATCTCTGGTCACTGAGCAATATGATCGCTGAGCAATATTAAGGTAATATTTCTCAGTGATCATATTGCTGCATGTGTCCCTAGCTTAACATGGCAGCTATGGCTAATGTTTCATAGTTTATGGCTTTAGTCAGAGGTTATGTGTAAAGTACTATATGTCTCTATCTCCAACACTAATGTCGGCATGTCACAAAATGTCAGTGTTTCAAATGTCAACATTTCGCCCATATCAACATTTTAGTTGTCAACAGTTTATCAATATTGTGATATTAAATGTCAACATTGTGCTGTTGACATGCTGAATGCCGACATGCTGATCTTAATTGTTGCTGTTTATCATTAAAAAAATGACCTTGACAATATATTACTTACTGTATAAGAAATAAATGATTCTATTTGTAGATATATACTTTTGTAATGGAGTAGTTTTCTTTTAAACATTTTTTCCTTTAACCTGAAGTGCCCTTTAACACATGACTTACTATTCCTATCACAGCAGGAGCCCCAGGTGAACTGTCACCTAGCTGAGCACAAGACAAGTTGCAGCTGCTTGCACGGAGAGGCAATGCCTGACCATGATTCTTTATCAATAAAATGCTGTTAAGGTTTCTTTTTTCTAGCGGTAACTGTTACAGGAACTTTTAAGTTTAGCTAGATTTTCCGATCTGCTTTTGACAGTTGTCTTTTGTCATAAGGTCACGGCTACAGTAGACGCACATTGTTTTTATTTGTTTTTACCTTCAGCAAAAATTATAAAATGCTTGTGACTTACTGTTTTCTTTTTAAACATATTTGCAGCTGGCATCAATAAATCAGTAAGTTTATTTCCGATAACTATATCTGATTACATTTTTTTTTTGTTTATTAGAAAGTAAATAGGTGACCATACACTACTGTGATGTATTGCAGCAGTGTATGGCCATCTGAGGACCCCCCCTGAGCCACCCAGGACCTTCCTGGGTGGCAGGATCGCATGCTATACATCGCATGCGGTTCTTTGTATCGCATGCGACCCTGTTTCCCACCACTGGGAGGGGGGCTGTCGGAGGTCAAACAGGGAGCAGGTATGACCTCCGGCTCAGGTCCAATGTGCACAGCGCATCGGACCCGAGGTGGACATCAAACACATCCGATTTGTGCCAATTTCTCGTTCTGATCCGTCGGGGTCAGGTGAAATCAGTAAACAGCAAACATATGTTTCAATAAGTTGGTTTCTCTTTATTTGTACTCACTTATACAGCTCATTACGTGATATAGCCCGGTTCGTTAGTGGATCAACAGCATAAACCATCATGTCACACTGGGTGTAGTCTTCTTCGGAGAAACCATCTCCAAATCTCCTGGCACCAATGGATTCAACCACAAGCGCTGCACCTGGAATTTGGTCCTGGACGTATCCTTCAAGAATGCTGGAATAAAAAATTCACAAACTAAGTTGTTGATCTAAAGTAGTTGCTTTGTAATTTTGGCTAAGTGCTACCATGCTGTAAATAAATATGAACTGTTAAAATTGGTTCACAGCACAGTAGACAGTAGTGTTCGAAAATGCCGCCTCTGTAATTTCTTAAGGTTGGAATTGTTTGATGATTTCTCTGTTAAATCGTCCTGTATTAAAATGAATAAATTAATAAATGGTTCCTACTAAAATGAGCAAATTTAAGGCTTACAAATAAGCTACCTGTGTAACTTTTTTTCCATCTGAAAACTTTTATAATCCCAATGGAATCGCAAAAATCATTGGAACAATGTTAAAAATCAAAAAGCATTGATTCAGTACACTCCAAAGCTGAAAATGCTCCTATATTTTATTCTGTAGGGATTCATGGTAGACATATGTCATAGTGGCAGGTACAAGATATTAGATAAGGGGGAAGTAATGTCTTAGCAAAAACATATGTAATAAGATCATCATCAACTTAATAAAATAGTGCAAAATGTAATTATCATAGGCATATTAGGGCAGGAGTGTAGTGGTGAAAGGCTGAACACTTCCAGCAGGGAGAGTAGTGATTTACCCAAAAGACTGGTGCAGCTAAGTATTAAAAGAGCAAGATACACCGGGGACCTGCCTCTGCAATCCAGTGTACACAGGAGCCCTGCCAATGCAATCCAATAAACACAGGGGACCTGCCCCTGCGATCCAATGTACACAGGAATCGTGGCAATGAAATCCAATATATACAGAGGACCTGCCCCTGCAATCCAATATACACCAGGGACCTGCCCCTGTAATCCAATGTACACAGGGGACCGGCCCATGCAATCCAATATACACAGGGGACCTGCCCCTGCGATCCAATGTACACAGGGGACCTGCCCCTGTGATCCAATGTACACAGAGGACCTGCCCCTGCAATCCAATATACACAGGGGACCTGCCCATGCAATCCAATATACACAGGGGACCTGCCCCTGCAATCCAATATACGCAGGGGACCTGCCTATGCAATCTAATGTACACAGGAGCCCTGCCAATGCAATCCAATATACACAGGGGACCTGCCCCTGCGATCCAATGTACACAGGGGACCTGCCCCTGCAATACGGTATACAATACACAGGAGTCCTGCCAATGCAATCCAATATACACAGGGGACCTGCCTATGCAATCTAATGTACACAGGAGCCCTGCCAATGCAATCCAATATACACAGGGGACCTGCCCCTGTGATCCAATATACACAGTGGACCTTCCCCTGCAATACGGTATACAATACACAGGAGTCCTGCCAATGCAATCCAATATACACAGGGGACCTGCCCCTGCGATCCAATGTACACAGGGGACCTGCCCCTGCAATCCAATATACACCGGGGACCTGCCCCTGCAATCCAATATACACAGGGGACCTGTCCCTGCAATCCAATGTACACATGGGACCTGCCCATGCAATCCAATATACACAGGGGACCTGCCCATGCAATCCAATATACACAGGGGACCTGCCCCTGCAATCCAATATACACAGGGGACCTGCCCCTGCAATCCAATATACACAGGAGCCCTGCCAATGCAATCCAATATACATAGGGGACCTGCCCATGCAATCCAATGTACACCGGGGACCTCCCCCTGCAATCCAATATACACCGGGGACCTGCCAATGCAATCCAATGTACACAGGGGACCTGTCCCTGCAATCCAATATACACAGAGGACCTGCCCCTGCAATCCAATATACACAGGAGTCCTGCCAATGCAATCCAATATGCACAGGAGTCCTGCCAATGCAATCCAATATACACAGGGGACCTGCCCCTGCAATCCAATGTACACAGTGGACCTTCCCCTGCAATACGGTATACAATACACAGGAGTCCTGCCAATGCAATCCAATATACACCGGGGACCTGCCCCTGCAATCCAATGTACACAGGAGCCCTGCCAATGCAATGCAATATACACAGGGGACCTGTTCGTGCAATCCAATATACACAGGGGACCTGCCCATGCAATCCAATATACACAAGATACTTGCCCCGTAAGCCAATATACACAAGGTCCAATATACACAAGGTCTAATATACACAGGGGATCTGCCCCTGAAATCCCATATACACAGGGGACCAGCCCCTGCAATACGATATACACATGGAACCTGCCCCTGCGATACGATCTATACACAGGGGACCTGCCCCTGCAATACGATATAAACATGGAACCTTCCCCTGCAATACGATATACACATGGAACCTGCCCCTGCGATACGATCTATACACAGGGGACCTGCCCCTGCAATACGATATAAACATGGAACCTTCCCCTGCAATATGATATACACAGGGGACCCAGGACCTGCCCTGCAATACGATATACAGTACAGTACACATGGAGTGGAAAAAAGGCAAATAAGAGTCTTTAAAAATGGAAACATGGATATTGCCAGAGAGTAAACTGACCAAAAGAGAGAGGAGGAGGAGGAACTACTGACAGTAATAGGAAAAATTCATAAAACATTAGAACTGGAAGTAAAGAAATAAATGCGGGAAAGATAGCAGCTGATGGAGGATGTGGTGCCACCGCTGACGTTTGAAGCTGTACACCGATAGTCTCACCCTCTGCACCCTTCTGCATTAGAGTACTGTACATGTTACATAATCCAATATGTCACCCTTAGTTTAATAGTAACTAGTTATTTTATAACTTATTATTAGCCCAGTGGTACAAACTAATCTGCCAGTTATTCACATTTGGTCAGTTACTGTCATATAAGGAGGATGAATGCTAGAAATGAACACAACAATAAGCCAGTCAAAGGCAAGTAACAGGATCAAGTAGTAAAGCATAAGTATAATGCCTAAGCTAAGTGACAGCTGGCTGGATCATCAAGGCCACACCAGCTTTCAGGATTACAAAGGATATTCACAACTGGCAATGCAAGGGGCAGCTTGGGAAACACAACAGCCAGCTGTCATGTTCCAGATGCATTTCAGATTAAGTCAAACACCTGGGAGCGATGTGTTAAACTTTCTAAAAATGACTAGAGGAGATTTTAGCCATAGCTATCTTTCAGCTTCTAGCCTTCATTAATTAACTATATTCTATAAAATGGTAGCTAGAAGCTGATTAGTTACTATCGCAACATCTTTATCTGTCATCTTTAGAAGGTTTGATTTATCTCCCCTTTAATGCAATAGCTCCACCTTGCTAACCTTTTGAAAAGTCATGACCAACTGTCAGACATATACAACAAGGACCTTAGTGCACATACTGTATACGTGGTGACATTCTATGGGATGCGATTTTGCTTATTTTGCGGTAATTAGACCACAAAATGGCGATATCGCATTTTTCATAGAAATCGCAAATTTAATGTGATGCGCTCAGGGACTGAAATCGCATATTATGTGCGTTAAGGTATGCTGAATAAAAATGCGAGATTAATTCGCATTTTTATTGCATCCAGATGTTTTCGTATAGAAAACTATACAAGTCGCTTATTTAATGCAATGCGCATTTGCACATCGCATTATTTAGGTGACTAATTATCGCACTTATTTCAGACCAGGGTCTGTTAGGCGAATTAGCCAGAACCCTGCACAGATAGCAATGTTCTGTGCAGGGTTCTGCTGTAAAAAATAAAAGAAAGGGTTAAAAAAAAAAAATAACGAGCGCGGGGTCCCCCGCCCGAGTATAACCAGCCCCGGGCTCACTGAGCCGGTGCTGGTGACATAAAATCAGGGTCCCCGACAAATAGGGGTCCCCTTGATTTCATGAAACCAGCACCAGGCTCAAGGTCCGGCGCTGGTTCCCAAAATACGGGGGACAAAGTGACTAGGGGTCCCCCGTATTTTAAGAACCAGCACCGGACACAACCAGCCAGCAGGGTAATGCCACAGCCGGGGGAAACTTATTATATAAGCTCCCGCGGCCAAAGCATTAACCCCCTGGCTGGTCAGCATGGGCAGGGGTCCTGGGGAAGTGGGGACCCCCCCAATGAAGGGGTCCCCCCCCTCCAGGACTTACCAGCCCATGCTGATAGTCCGGGGCTGTCCCCGATGGCCCTGGCCGGTGGGCATCGGGCTGATGATTTGTGTAAAAAAAAGAATTAAAACTATTGTTTTACACTGGCGAACTATGAGTCCCAGCAAGCCTACCCCGCATGCTGGGACTTGGGGAACCACAAGTCCCAGCATGCGGGGCATTAAAGGGCCCGCTGGCACTTGTAGTTCTGCAGTGAAAAAAATAGTGCACAAAATCACACTGACACCCTGTAAAATAAAATTTTAATACACACAAAACACACACACACTGATACTTACCTACCTTGAGCCCGTAGGTCGGTCCCTGGATCCTGGGTCTGTCCTCCGGGGCTCCAGGATAGAAGAGTCTGGTTCCGGGGCCTTGGTCCTGGTTCCGGGGCTGGTCCTGGGGTTCCGGGGCTCCTGGGCTGCAGAATCTGGGGTCCGGGATCCGAGGTAGTCCAGAGGGGTACCTAAGGAAGCAAATCCAACTTACCTGGTCCCCGGCGGTGACCTCGGACTCCTCACCGGTGACTGCGCTTCTCCCATCTGCTACCCGGCTTGCAGGACTTTGACCGGCGCTGAGATGTTTTCTCCTCGGCGTCTCTGGACAGAATGATTTCTTGGCCAATCAGGAGCCGAGAAAGTCGGCTCCTGATTGGCCAGAAATCATTCTGAATACAGACGGCGAGGAAGTAACATCTCAGCGCATCTAGAGCAGAGATGTTTCCTCCTCGGCGTCTCTAGTTAGAATGATTTCTGGCCAATCAGGAGCCGACTTTCTCGGCTCCTGATTGGCCAAGAAATCATTCTGTCCAGAGACGCAGAGGAGGAAACATCTCAGCGCCGGTCAAAGTCCTGCAAGCCGGGTAGCAGATGGGAGAAGCGCAGTCACCGGTGAGGAGTCCGAGGTCGCCGCCGGGGACCAGGTAAGTTGGATTTGCTTCCTTAGGTACCCCTCTGGACTACCTCGGATCCCGGACCCCAGATTCTGCAGCCCAGGAGCCCCGGAACCCCAGGACCAGCCCCGGAACCAGGACCAAGGCCCCGGAACCGGACTCTTCTGCCCTGGAGCCCCGGAGGACGGACCCAGGATCCAGGGACCGACCTACGGCTCAAGGTAGGTAAGTATCAGTGTGTGTGTGTTTTGTGTGTATTAAAGTTTTATTTTACAGGGTGTCAGTGTGATTTTGTGCACTATTTTTTTCACTGCAGAACTACAAGTGCCAGCGGGCCCTTTAATGCCCCGCATGCTGGGACTTGTGGTTCTCCAAGTCCCAGCATGCGGGGTAGGCTTGCTGGGACTCATAGTTCGCCAGTGTAAAACAATAGTTTTAATTCTTTTTTTTACACAAATCATCAGCCCGATGCCCACCGGCCAGGGGCATCGGGGACAGCCCCGGACTATCAGCATGGGCTGGTAAGTCCTGGAGGGGGGGGACCCCTTCATTGGGGGGGTCCCCACTTCCCCAGGACCCCTGCCCATGCTGACCAGCCAGGGGGTTAATGCTTTGGCCGCGGGAGCTTATATAATAAGTTTCCCCCGGCTGTGGCATTACCCTGCTGGCTGGTTGTGTCCGGTGCTGGTTCTTAAAATACGGGGGACCCCTAGTCACTTTGTCCCCCGTATTTTGGGAACCAGCGCCGGACCTTGAGTCTGGTGCTGGTTTCATAAAATAAAGGGGACCCCTATTTGTCGGGGACCCTGATTTTATGTCACCAGCACCGGCTCAGTGAGCCCGGGGCTGGTTATACTCGGGCGGGGGACCCCGCGCTCATTTTTTTTTTTTACAACTTTGCGCTGTACTGCAAATGTGCGATTTTCAGACATGAAAATCGCACATTTTCAGGACTAAATACAGCGCACCACTTCGCTGCAAATAGCCCCTCTTCGCACTTTTCAGCCTCCAATGCGCATCACATTAAATATGCGCATTTTGACTGAAAAATGCGAATTTAAAATAGGCGATTTGCGGCGATGTGGTGCGCAAATAAAACATGCGCTTTTTGCGCAAAGCATAGAATCTCACCCAGTAAGTCACCCATATGTTTTAATTACTCAGAACCTTAACCAACTACTGTATGAAATAAAGACACAGACAACTGTATAGATTGGAAATTTTGACGTCACAGCCAGAATTTATTAGAAACAAATTATTGATTGGAAGAATTGGTCAAGGTGACGAAGAAGCATTCCTCATGCACAATAGCCCATTATTTAACTCTCAGTTAAATTAATTAAATGGGTGTGGAGTCTCCACCCTCTGCGCAAAATTATTGGGTAGATTTCCCCCATTGGCAAAGTGCTGATCCCTCCGTAAAATGGCGACCTGGTCCTCCCCTAAGGTAGTGACCGACTCTCTCAAAGGGAAAGTGCTAGTCAATCTCTGTTGCGCTAAATTTGAGCTGCCGAGGAGCCATGCCCTCACCCTGTAAAGGTCTGGAAACCTTTACTGCTCCTCACCATCCCCAATTGACTTATCAAACTTCTTACTTTGGGTGGGTGGGTGTGATCCAAAATTTGTCGAGAGGAAGCAATTACCTCAACGAAGGAATATATATGCAATCTAAGACCCTCCCTTACCTAAAATCTAACTGGATAATAACTAATGATTGACACTACCTGCTAATTAAACCTAAACCATCAAAAATAACCAGCAAAAAACAGTTCTTACTACAAAAAACAAATTGCTTATCTCCTCTCAAGCTTAGTGTAAGCTCTCGATACTATTTAAGTATATATGACAAAGTTTTAAGTCAATAGTATCATATGGCTGTTATGCCACCCATGCAGGTGCTTTAGCACATTGCATGCTTTTTTAACTTGATTCGATGCAATCTAGTTTAAAACGTGCGGTGTGCATCGCACCGTGTATGAGCAGCATTAGGAAAGCGTAATTCTACCAGGGTCCACTACAGATGAACTTTGTTAAAAGTAGACTGAAAGGGTAAAACATTTTATTGTTTTAGCACCTTTAGGATAAAGTGCATATAGAATTGTTTTTATAACATTAGTTTAACGTACATTGGCCCTTATTCTGGTCTGTACGGTCCCCCGTGCGTTTGCACGGGGGAGTGATGTTGAGCACCTGCGCATGTGCATTTATGTGCATGTGCAGATGCTTGGTGCGAGTGGGCACTAGCAGTGTGCGCGGGGTTTGTGGGGTGGCGGCAAAGGGGAGTTCCCATGAAATTTTTGGGAGTTCCTATGTAAATGCACCCGTGACGCCTGCCCGGGTTCGGGGGTGCTAGCAATGGATGATATCGGATGATGATGAAATTGGCTTAGCAATGCCCGATTGCTCCTTTTCTATGGACATCTTATGTCTGATTTGAAGTCCACGTGGATGGTAAAGTATGAAAAAGTCCAAAAAATTGTGAAAAAAACGAATGCCGACCGTTCATGCATCTACCGTTTTTATGTCAAAATTGTGACCATGGTGGCCTATTGCATGTCGACCTTTTTTAATGTCAGCCTTTTGACCTTGTCAACCTTATTAACCCTTTGAATCAATCTTTTGGTCTCAGCCTATTGACTCTATATCTAGACACTGTGGGGAAAATTTACTAAGATGTGTATTCTACTTCACATGTGATGTTGCTTTGGGCAACCAATCAGATCCTGTCAACTATCTTCTAGAGGGTGCTAAATAAATAAAAAGTAGAATCTGATTGGTTGCCCATAGCAACATCACATGTGAAGTAGAATACAGATCTTAGTCAATTTTCCCCTGTAGATCTATCCACTGGAACCAGAGGATTGATCCCAATTTACAGGAACTTTGCAGCAGTTGTACATATATACATATACTGCTGGAAAACTGGCTTAAAACCATGCACAAAGTATGACAATATATTGTTTGAATAATCTAGATGTCATATTATTAGGAATGACTGAAATAATACTTTACCGTGACAACAACAGTACTGTTCCCTCCACGGCCTCCATCACTACTACAATGTTTGACATGCCCTTTTCTCGTTAGGAAAGTCATTTTCCATTTTATTATGTAATTATACTGTACAATGCAATTGGTAGTATTTCTACTTAAAAATGCATCATAATATACAGACTTGACATTTAAACAAGTGGAAATTCTGTAACAAAGTACTTCAGCCATAACAATAAGCAACAAATAATGAGGAGGTGTGAACGTCAGGGTCAGAGTCGTTTTTGGCAGTCAGGACCCGAGGCAGGAAAATAACAAGCATACCGATTTTTTGGAAGATTTTACAGACTTTGCAGCAGTGTTGTATTATCTTTCTAAAATCGAACAAGAGCAGATGTCAAAGGATTGTTACTTGTTGATTATATGAGGAGAAATAACTTCCATTCAGAAATGTTAACAATGAGCACCGGTAACTTCACTTTAGAGTGAAGCTTATTCATGGCAGTTGATGTGGAACGACGTATACAATTGGTATCAGTCTCACGGAAAGAAAAACATATGTTCTGATACTATGCTTATTGAACGGTTTAGTCAGTGTAAGTTACTATTTTTAGAGTATTTGAATTGAAAACTTTACTGTATATGAATCATTTATCATCACATTTTATTGGAAAGTTGCTAAAAATCCTACTATAAAAGGTAATTAACAGATCGAAAATATTATAAATTGTAGAAAAAAAAAAAAAAAAACATATGAGGCTAACAAAGAAGATACCCAAGAGAAACAGAGGGAACTGAGGACCTTGGTATGTTCGCATGCGAGCTTGATGTTTTGTTAAAGCGCATGCACCGGGTGCATGCATTCACGGCAAATTGCTAGGTGATGTGGGTGGGCAGCTGGCATCACCAGACATCAGCTACCCGCCCAGTTCCTCCCGAATGTGCACGCATATATAAGTGAACTGAGAGCGACTTTATAATGTACATGCATGCATGCTCCATATCTTTGCCACAGAGGTGGCAGAACATGTATTTTCTGAGGCACACTGTAAAAAGCAAACTACATAGAATAGTGGTTCCTAAGCGAACTAAGTGAATTGCATTCAGGTGAAGTAAGTGACCAAGGGGGTCATACTTTTCTATTACTCTTTTCTTTTACACCTTGCTTGTATACCTTGGTTTTACTTTTTGTATGCTAATAAGTAAACGGATATATGCGTATACCAAAGTTTACTCCTGTACTTTAACTACTGTAAATCAATAAACTCAATTTGCACTAAATTGCAGTGTAAAAATAAAGCAGCCATTATTTACTCTGCACAGAAACAAAAAAAATTACCCAAATCTAACTCTCTCTGCACATCACCTGCAGTGCAGCATGGTTTTGCACATTGGCAAACATAATGAGCCCTGTGGTCAGGTCCGAATTAGGCCCCAAATCTCTCCACATAAAACTTGATTTTCATTGTCGTCTGCATGCATCATGTCCCTAATATACTGTACTGCCACAAACTGAGGATCCAAATCATGCTCTCTGGCCATAACATTGAACTCTAAAGTTTTAGTTGATCAGTGACCATGTAATGGCCAGGTCATCAAAAGATTAATATTAGGGTCTAATAACTGGTTACAGAAGATAAAGGAGGTTATTTGTTGCTAGTTTTCAATCTAAATCCATCTATTTTAAAGCTTATTGGTGCAAAGATCTGAAGCACAAATGTAATGCTGCACACACAATTATTTCGGTGTTATGGTATCTGCATTAAATTAATCACTATTATTAATAACAACATCAACATTATTATTATTATTAATAATAATAATAATAATAATAATAATAATAATATGGTCTTCGCGTGTGTCATTGCTGCTTCACTTTTCAATATAAATGTTCTGTGCAATTAACAGATAAGTTTGGAAGGCATCACCTTGGGGTTATTTTTGAGTTCTTTGTGGAAAATATGCAAATAAAAGATATAAAATGTATTATGAAACTCACACCTCGCATGTCTGTACGTTCCCCCTGAAATGTGAAATATGAGCAGCGTTATAATAAGAACTGGCAGCAATATTCTAGTTCTGTTTAATAATCTACAAAGTTCTTCTATAGTGCACACTAACATATGTTGATATTTTTGTAGCTTGAAGTGTTGCTCATGTTTTCTTATATTTAACCCTTCACTTGCATGAAGTGCCACCGTCCCTCGGAATTACATATTTTAGTGATAACAAAGAGGTTAGCCTCCCTTTAACGTACAGCCGCAGAATAACTACCCATATTCTACTGTTAATACAAGTAGATCTAGTTGCTATGGAAACAAAGATGGTGAAAACAAATTTTGTTCAGATCAACTCAGAAAGAAAAATGTTTCTGGGAGTTTGGTATCGTGTCTCACCAGGGCTGCAGCTAAAATTTTGTAATATGTATAATACTGTAAGAAATGAATATGCATGTGTTTTATGTTTTTAATTTAGTGTATATGTAAATGTTTACAAGCAACTAGGAAAGCACAGTCATCTACAGTAATTAATCTACAGTATCGTAATGAATAACATATGCTGAAAAGCGCAATATGTATCGATAATATCAGCTGTAGTTAGTGCTTACTTGCCTACTCTCACGGTATGGCTGGGAGGACCCTGGGTACTTATATGTTAGTTGGGCGCCCACTAAGCTATTTGCTTAGTTTTCCACATCCGCTCGCCACGCTTCGGGCTCGGTGGCTCGCTGGCTTGCAACACTATATAAGATCAACTCCATGCCGACATGGATAGTGGGGGTATGAGCGTACTAACTATACTGGGCGCCCAACTACATATAAGTACCGGACCCTGAAAATCGGGTGGTACTCTTGGTTCTCCAGAAAAGTGGATAAGTCTGCAGGACCCCAATCGCACCACTTACACCCCCACAGCTGCCCAATTAAGAAGCACAAGTGGGCAGTCCGAGGGGGCCACCAGATAATGTGATTTGTAGCCAACCTCCTCACATGCAAAGGCAGATTTCTCTGCATTGTATATGTCGAGTCCAACCAATCAGCTCCTAAATGACACTTATTAAGGTTTCTTTATATGTGGGTGCAAGGGTACATAGGATAACTGCGTACCCTACTTACAACTTCAAGTGATAGAAGATGTGTTTTTGAAATACGGTGGCACTTTAGGGGTATTGTATGCACTCCGGCTGTATTGTGCCATATTAGGTTACAAATCCTATATTCCATATTAGATTAGCTTTACTGAAGTGTCATATACATAAGACTGTCTGTGTTTTATTAATAAAAACAAGTATATATTTGTTGGATTAATGTAAAACGAACATCCGATAAATGACTTTCTATTTATAAGGCTTCATAGTAATTGTGCTTTTCCTTACTATTTCCTAAATGGACAGCTGTTTTGTAGCTAGACACATGACAGCAGTTGCTGTGTACAGAAATAGTGCCATTAGTCCATACATACTACAGTATGGTGTCCTTGAATCAAGCAAATTATTATTTTAGCTTATATCAATGTTGCTTTAGTGCTATGAATAAGAATATACAGTAGTACAGTCATAACACATTTAGGAGCATAACAAGTAGAATTAAATATATTGGGCCAGATATGCTAAGCTTCAAAAGCGATAAAATGGGCAGTGATAAACAACCAAAGAGAAAAAGTAAGCAGCGCTAAATATATATTACATAAAAATCACATAAAATCAATAGTCTATTGATTTTATGTGATTTTTATGTAATAAACATTCCATTAATTTTATTGGTTACATATACTTTTTTAACGCTGCTTACCTTTTCTCTTTTCTTACTTTGTACCCAACATGGGAGCTGACCACTCCCCTAAGCAGCTGCTTTGGGGTGACAGCACATGACAATCGCTCTTCATTAACTACGGTCAATAATTTTTGAGTGATAAACAACCAACCCGTCTGTGGCATGGCAGGTAGGAGCTGATTATCACTCTCCATTTTATCACTCTCAATTTTATCACTTTTGAAGCTTAGTGCATCTGGCCCATTGTCCTTTATGGAAGTTATGTCATGATACACAAAATATAGCTATACCATACACAAAGACGGTTATTCTGGTTCGTTCGCATGGGGACCGATGTTTGACATATGCGCAGCCACATTTCTGCACCTGGTGCGTGTGTCCACGGTGAACAGAATGCCAACATTGCAGGCGTGGGGCGGTGGCGTATAGTCGCGCCCATGAGAACACCCAGTATTTCATGGGCATTCCCATGAGAATGCTGGGTGTTCCATTGGTACTCAGGCCGTGATGTGGGCGCCGGGGGCAAGCAGCTGACATCACTGGATGTCATCTGACCTCCCACTTCCTTCCGAATGCCCACGCACATCTAAGGTTACCTCAGAGTAACCTTAGATGTGCATGTGCCTTCCACATCATTTGATGGTCGGCGACTATCGAATGATGTGGGAGTTCCCCCACAGTCTGCGAATTGATGTAAAACCTCCATTCGCAGCCCCAGCGAACAAATGTGGCGTGCTAGGGGGGCATGCATATCGGCATTCGCAGGGCGGCATCTGGTGAACTCGCAAGGCTGCGAATACGCAGCCTTGCAAATCATCCAGATTAAGATCCAAGATCCAATGTGACCGGAATCCAAATTAGTTCTGTTGTGTTAAAAATTTCAATCTTATTATTTAATGGGAAGCCAAATAAATCATAAATAAGGAATAAAGACCAAAGTTTTTTTTTGCAATACACTTCCCTCACTTAGCTAAGTTTGCACAGGTCCAATTGTTTAAGGAGAAACTCACCACAAGGCACCAAGCTCATGGTGCTTGAAGGATTATATTTTGGAGTTTGAATTTTAACTCTTCCAGAAGTGCACAGGAGAAGCTGCAGTGCTCTTGTATTGCATATCTGCAGGAGTTTACTTTCAAAGCAGACTACTGTAGGTGAATTCTTTTAGAACTACAGAGTTACCTGGCATGAGAGGGTCCTGTGGCTTTGCTTGGTTACTTTGCTTTTTAAACTTTGAAGTAATATTCTTTTTTGAGTCTTTGTTTTACCAAGGTGAGAAGTTTTTATTATTGTTTTTGCATTTGGAATTTTGTAAAGATATACTGTAAATAAGAAATATTTTCTAAAGTTTGTTGACTGGCTCTGGCCAAATATTTGTGCAGTTGTATAACTGAAGCTATGTAAGTAGGTGCGGGACCAAAATGTGGTATATGGATCATTGGGGTCTCTACCTTTGTATATACCCTATGCGGTGCTGACAAATAGGAATATGGCATGGCCACGTGGGTTAGGGTGTGTGGCCTAGCGGCCCAACCCCCTGCTTTAGTCACTGAGGGGATTAGGGAGGTGCAAGCTGCCCCTGGAAAGTGCCTTGGGTGCAGTGCCGGCTCCTATGCAGGGACATAAGTCATGTTCTGCACTGTTAACTTAATTTGTTGTAAAAAGGATTGGGCCACTGAACACAAAATGTCTCTGCATAAAGTGCTACTACCAGGTCAGAGAAAGGGACTATTTTACCCAAACTTATTGGCAAAAAACTAGGTCAAGGTTAAAATAAAAGATGCTATACGTATTGTGGTCTAGCTCGAGGGGAAGGGGAAGTGGTCATTTAATTGTCACATTTAAGTGTCCTCCCAATAATGTCACTGCTTTGTTCATTTAAGGTCCAGTGTAGATGCCTTAAGACCACCCAAGCAGCCCCAACCTCACCCACTTCTATCTCCATGGCCACAATGTGCTGCCTATTGTCCTATTTCAAGAAAATAGAATCACCTGGACTCATTATTCTGGCGTGCCTCTCCTGGGCACATGCCTATTGAGAAATCCACGACTAGTATTGCCATTTTTGGGTTATTACAACCATCCCTGCAGGGATTTGCACAGGGGAGCGATGTTTAGTGACTTTGCATGCGCATACGCATTTATGCGCACATGCAGCGGCTTGGTGCAAGCTGTCAAGGGGTGGTTGCACCTATGAGAACGCTAAGCATTTCATGGGCGTTCCCATAAAAATGCTGGCCTTCCCACAGAAGTTTACCCAGTGACATGGGTGCGGGAGGCGGGCAGCTGGCGTAAGCGGATGTCAGCTGTCCGCCTGCTTCCCATACAGGCACCCACAGATCTAAGACACCTGAGAGGTGTCTTAGATCTGCAAGTGCTTGAAAAATCATTTGATGGTCGTTAACCATCAAATGATTTTGCCCCCGTTTAAATGACTCACAAAGTTTAAGAATTTGCAGCTTTGTTAGTCAACCAGAATCACCCCATGGTTTCTAGCAGTGGCATGTGATGAGATGAGGCACAGTGTCACAACATTCAGGTATTTTGGTGTTTTCCCGGTTTGTGCATTCCTGCTGGTTCTGCCTGCCTTGCTTTGCTCCATGCTGCTAATCAACCCTGTGTTAGTTTGAACACTGCAAGCTGATTGCAGCACCTGGGTGAGATCTTGCACAGTCTCCTTGATTAGCAAACCTGTGAGGTAATAGCCCAGTGTCTGACAGCTGATCTGATTAGCTCATTATAAAAGGCACTTCCTGGCAGGTATTCCCTGCCAGAGTATAGGTTCACTAACCTGCTCCAGAGGTCCCAGTGCTTTGTAAGATACCCTGTGCTTCCCGTGCATGATTCCAGCTATTCTTCTGACCATTCTCCTGTCTGTTTCCAGTGTATGATTCCTGCTATTCCTCTGACCATTCTCCTGCTAGCTCCAAGTGTACTGCGTACCTGTGATATCCAGTATATAACCTTGGCTTGCCTTGTGACCATTCCTTTGCCTGCTCCCAATGTACTGCATTGACTCCCTGTCAATGACCCGGCTAGTACTTGGACTCTCGCTCGTGCCTGCTTCTTATTACCTATATCTGTCCGCAAGTTCATGACCCAGCTAGTTTGACAATGAGTACTCCAAAGCCTGCCTTACTCCCAGTGTTTACCAGCACCATGTGGGAAGCCTGAACAGAGGACCGGGACCGGCATTTCGTGTGCAGCGAAGCCCAAATTCCACTTGGAGGGATCACTGGCGAAAACCACCGGAACGGTTAGACTCCGCACCCCTGAGTCAGTTCAAGCAAATTCCCAGTCTGGTTTCCACTATTCTGAGCCCAAGACCGTGGCACAGAGCCTTCCCTCTCATACTTCAGTATACTCCAGAATTTGGACAATATAAATTACTCTATAGGAAAAATACGAAGAAGAGATTAGAAATATCTTCAAAACTCTGGCGAAAAAAGGCTATCACGATGCCTCATCTGCCTACCTTTGCCACGCTACTCTGATCAAAACTCACCACACCAAATTTCCATCAGAATATACAGTACTGCTGCACCTTTGTATAATGCCTACAAGAATCCTTGGGCTCATATGCTGTGTATATCTGACTCTGGTACTAGCCAGTGCCTCCTCAGCCATTCACCTCACTGCATGTCCTTGTTTCCAGGGACAAATCTGCATGACTGTGAGAGGAAGACATTGTGAGGCGTGGTAATGCAGGTGGGGCCTGCATATACTTCAAACCTCATGCCACCAGGCAGCTCATTTCAAATTTGTTTGTCTAGTTTCTGTAGCTGGAGATTGACTTTGCCAGTGCAGCAGGTGGGAGAAGAGGGTCTTATATCCATTTCCCTGATTAGAGACCCACTAACGGCTCTACTGAAGGTCACCTTCCCATACCTCCCAACATGACCCTCTTCAGGAGGGACACACTGCTCCGTTCCTGCACTTCCCTCAGTCTATAATTGCCATCACCTGTGGTGAAGCACCTTTCTTAGCAAGTTACCTGTTCAACACAGGTGATGTCAATCCTAAATTAAGAGGGAAGTCCAGAAGCAGAGCATTGTGTCCCTCCTGGAGAGGGTCATGTTGGGAGGTATGCCTTCCACCCATCAAATTTTTGCCTCTTCAAATCACTGCTTAATGAGATGCTATACTGCTATAAGCTCTTTTGTTTCCACATCTTTGGCTCTGAGGAGGGTACCTTGTGGCTCCATATA
The DNA here is from genome assembly GCF_055691185.1 of Crinia signifera. Lineage (NCBI taxonomy): Eukaryota > Metazoa > Chordata > Amphibia > Anura > Myobatrachidae > Crinia > Crinia signifera. Next base: position 231,464,163 of record NC_139222.1, read on the forward strand.
AATAATAGATAACAATGTCTTTCCTTTGCAGCATATGGTTTGCCTTTGTTTTCATATTTATTATGCTAAAATTGCTGCTAAACAATAGCATTTGGTTTAATTTCTGACTGTAGGTAATCTAACCTACTGTTTATCCTCAATACTCCATGTCTAACCTCTTTGGGTAAATCATTAGATAATAAATAATGTAAATTCAATATGGCAAAGACAAACACTTTCATTGTATCTAACAAACTTTGATTGATGCTGCAAAAAATACTTTACATTAGTAGCAAAAATTGATTATTGTCTTTTTGTTTACTAAACAAAAAATATGAGATGTAGCAACCCTGGGTGATTAAGACAAGCTCATTAAGTGCTATCTCTTTTCCAGCTAGAGTTCTCAAATGCATTGTGCTGACACACAGAACTGGAGGGGGAATACTTACCAAATAGTACTAGAAACTGCTGAATATAGTTCTTCAGTGCACCAAAGTTCCCCAGTCTTCTCAACGTTTCATCAGGGAGAAATTTCAGTGCTAACGCTTTTTTAGCTATTTCTAGAGGGAAATTTAATGAGCATTGTTTTTACAATCCAGATGGTTTTTTAGATAATTTTTGATGTGCATATTTACTATTCCCAAACTGATGGAAACCACTGAAATACTACACTTTACAATAATAATGAAAATGTTTTTATATTTCTAAAATAGGGAGACCAAATTTACTAAGCGGAAGGTTTGAAACTGCTACAATCCCTCAACAATACCGCCCAAATCAATGATGCGTGAGGTTTAAGAAAGCACTGCACACATCAATGGGAACGTGCAGTCTATGATTGTTTTGTACAAGAATGTTTAGAATCACCATTATAAAAAAAAGAGACACTGGGTGTGTGTGTCTATGTATGTGGGGGCGGGGGGTGGGGGGGGGGGGGCTCTAAATTGATAACCACCATTAAAGTCTCTAATCCTAGTCTGATAGTGAAACACAGGTGGGGAATGGGCATGGGGTCAACCTATTTTTCACTAATGGGCACTAGGCTGAGCCAGCCTGGATTGGTGGCGTTGTAGCAAGGAGACACACAGCATTGTATCCCCCACCATAATGTCACACAGCTCTAGAGTGTCCAAACCAGGGCTGGAGTTCTAAGGTAAGTGGGTACCACCCAAAAAGGGGTCCTCCCTCTCCACACACACCCAGGACTAATAATATTGTACTATACAAGTAGTTTACTGGTCTCAGCAAGGTTGATGCATGATGGCACTTGGTAAGAATGTTTGGGATTTTTTTATATAATGGAGCCTGCACAGATCTTGCTGATCTGTGCAGGTTATTAAAACATGGTCGGTTTGTGGCAGTAAAGGGGATTTGACACACATGGTGATCAATAGTGGTTTCTGTTTAGAAGATCAAATTAATTGTTACTAAATGCTGTGCTTTAGAACCACAGTAGGTCTTTTTGCTTTTAAAATGCCCTTGTAAAGCACCGCTTACTAAATTTTGCCCCCAAGTTAAAAGCACATCTAAAACTAAGGCAAAAAGGCATGCACCATAACAATATTTAGCAAAAAATCTCACTCATCTATAGCCTTTCATGTGCCCAAAGATCTAATCACATTCTTAAACTGCTTAATAAATAAGAGGGCTACATTTTTTCTAGTTCATCTGAGGTTCTTTGTTTGAGGTTCTTCTGATTTTAATCTCAAATTAGAAGCTGCTAGAAATGTTGTGCCCCTCTGCTCAATAAGTTTCTGTCCTCTATAGTTTAATTATAACTTTTTTACCTAAATTCTTGTTGCCAGGAGTTTCTGGCTCGTTGCCATGGATTACATGCTTGTTACCAGGGAATTATATGCTCATTGCCAGTGGGTTAAATACGTTTTGCCAGGAGGTTGTTTCTCATTGCCAGGGGTTACAGTGTATGCTTTTTTGCCAGAGGTTTCTTTCTCATTGCCAACGGGTTACATGCTCGTTGCCAGGGTATTTTTGCTCATTGCCAGGGGGTTACATACTCACTGACAGGGGGTTACATGCTCATTGCCATGGGGTTACATGCACCAGTGCTCATGGAATCTGGAACTTTTAGGTTGTGCTGTACGCGCTGTGCTTTTAGGTTGTGCAGCTGGTAGAGATCCAGCAGGAACTCTAGCATCTGTTTCCTTCAAGGCAGCAGTTAGTTTTGGGAGGGCTGTTAATTGAAGATTCCATGTGGATGGCCATACTTTATGGAATGTTCAAAGATCCTGCACCCCACCACCGCTTGGGCTCTGGGGCAGTGTTACTCCAATGAGCTGTTTAGTTAGTACAGTACTTTATCTTACTCCATGGCTTGACACATGCCACCCTCAAACATAGTGCCTTCTGTTTATGAAAAAAGGTGTCAGTACCTGCCTGAGTACTGTCATATAAAAAGCACTGCTATGTAGACGACTTCCTTGTACACAGCCCTTGATCACTGCCTGCCAGAAGTCATCATGCACACTTTTCTGGGGTTCGCCAAACCATCATATACAGTATTGTATGCTGTGGCTTTGACCAGCAAGCATTCAGCTGCACAAATTAATGCCCATAAACCACCTCTTTGTGCCCATCAGAGGCATAACTCTGGGAGGCAATGGAGTCATCTGCCACCAGGCTCCTGCTCCCAAGGGGGCACCTCTACTGCCCTGCGAGTTTAAATCAGTTAATTGAAAGCAATTGCTGCAGCTTCCTTGTCTGACTCCCCTTCCTACCAGGACCATAGACATCACACTCTCTTTATTTGAAACATAATATCCATAACATACATACACACACATGCATACATATATTTATATAAAGTAAGGTTGTGTGTGTGTGTGGGGGAATATTTATCTTGCCTCTGGGCAACTGGGTCGAACTTACACCACTGCTGCCCATTATCCTGCAAAGTTCTTTCTGCTTAACTTTTGCATGACTTTGCGCAGTCAGTATTCATTTCTATTCTTTTTTCGGGCTCACAAAATGCATTTTACAGACATTTTTAATATTATATCACCGCCTTTGCCTCACATATAGTTCTTTGATTTTTAGAGATTATTATTGTTAATGCGACATACTAAATCATTTGAAATGAAATTAATATTTTGTAGCTGAACACATACTCATCTCGTCTCTACGCCTGACTGGCTTCTATCATGCCATTCTAAATAACTGTGTAGGTCGGAATCCTCTTCTGAATAAAAATGAAATCAAAGGTTTTATAATTGTAATTCCTGCTTCACAAAGAGAAACCATTAATACATTGGTGCTCTTTAAAGTTGTGCAACACAGGGAGAAAATCAATAATCTGATTAAAAAATATGACAAGGAAAAGAATATATGAAGAGTACAAAGTGAATTATTTGAAAGGACTATTATTATTTTTTTCTTCAACAATGTCTAGATATTGCATGGTTATCATCTCTGAATGTTACAATGGAACAATTACACAAACTTAGAATGTACATTCATTTGTACAATGTTCATTTACAGTCTTATGTAATGTTATATAATGTCATTTGTATAAGGTTATAATTGCTCTGATAGAGCTAATGCTATTTATTCAAGTTGTCTTCAGAAAC